>NC_136530.1:6883025-7287205 GCF_910591455.1 Pholis gunnellus
AACACAGCAAAGGCTTTCTCTCCACAAGGCGGGCCCTCATAAACTCCCTGAAAGGGACTTAGAGTGCTGAGGAGCCACAAGAAAACAAGATGTGGGGAAACCAAACAGACCTTACAAAGCCGTGGACATGGTGTCTTTAGACAACCTAACAGGAGTATGGTGTTCGCTTAGGGGAGTAAAAGGAAAGGCAAATTTCAGCTCCGTTTTATCTCAGCAGGTCCAAACACAGACCGGTGCTGTATTTCATACAGAAAAGTGACCAAGTGATACCAACAGAGAATAGAGAGAAAACATGAACAGCCTGTTAAACCAGTATTTGTTTAAGAAATATGTTTATTCCCTCTGATTATTTCTCTGGTCTGAGTGAAAAATACTTTTAATTGTGAATACAAAACCGCTAAACCTATCACTCATTGATCATTGGCTGAGCACGGACCTGGACCCAGAAGAGTCACTTATGGTCACGGTGTGAGATTGTGTCACCGCCATGATAATACAGTCCACACACTGGCTTAAGGGAGACAGGGAGTATATGAGGAATTTAAGACCTGGACAGCTGTTGGACCGTAAAGAGGACGTTGCACGTTTCTGTTAACACAAGCAGTAATTATGCAGATTTTGGTGATGTATTTCTATTTATTAATGATGAGTGCAATTTCGCCTGCCTTCTCTCACCCAATTTTGTGGCTCCTGGCTATCACTGAAACAAAAGTTACACTTAAGTTATAATTCATATGTAGCCTATACTGCTTCATATTTTTGGAGGATTATTTTACTTCCACAAGATACTCGCACCTCCTGTCAGTGTGTGCTGACCTGCACTCCTGTGGCCTGACACACCGGAACACCAAATACTCTAAATGCTATATGGTAATTCTCTATGGGTTCAACCTCAACTCCTTCCCACTTGTTTAACACTTGGCCAGAGACCTAACGGAGCATGCATGTGTGTATGTAACCAACTCCTGTTATTCCTGCATAAGCCTCGGCCTGCGAATGCACCGAGGGACAAACCTCTATTACCTCTGGAGCAAAAACCGGGTCGAAATGGTTGAACCACGAATTAATTTACAGGTGGTGGTATCGAGTATTACAAAGGTTCACCAGGTTGTACAAGTGAGGTGGTGATGAAGGACGTGAGGGCAAATGGAAACTCAAAAATGGACCCTAATGAGTGGATGCCTCTGGGGGAAAGAGGGATCACAGTTTCTTCAATTGAAAAAGTGAGCCAACTGGATCATCCATTTATTCATCATCTGTGGAATCGTCTTAATTGGAATTCAATTTAACTGTGTGTCTGTGAGTGCTAATGTGACACAGTGTGTGTGTGTGCATGTACAATCACAGGGTTGGACCCTCTTTTAAATTTGCTGTGCCTGATGGGCTCTGAAATACATTTCTCTTGAGCCCCGAGCAGACTTAGATACACTTGTCACATAATCAAATGTGAAATACAAAGTACTGTATGGTGAAAGGGCCAGGACTTTATTCCAGGGGAAATAATTTGCTTTTTTCCCCCTCTCCCCTCTCTCCAGCCGGTTGCTTTCATGTCATTTAGATGAGTGGTTAATAAGGCAGAGCGTTAAGAGGATTATGATCTGGTTGGGCCGTGGTGGTGGATTGAGGGGGGGGAGGGGGACACAGAGCATCTAAGGCAGCGAGATGTGGGGGGGGGGTATATAGTCGGCTGGTACAATACTGGGCAGGAGGAGAGCATCCTCCTCACTGTCAATATTCATTTAGTCAGAACTAAGCACTCCAATAGGCCTGAGCTCTCCAATAGGCCATATCTTCTTCCTGTTCTTTCGGGCTGGGGGGGGATTTTTTTTAAAGACCCTCTATCTCTCTCTCTGCGTTAATGAAGACCCTCAAAGTGGTCCAATGAGAGTTGCAGGCAGTGGTAAGCCAATGAGGAGGTGAGAGCCTGACTCCTGAATGGGGTTCGGCTTGGAAAAGGAGGGGGAAGATGGGGAGCTTCATATTTTAGCCCTGGCCCGTGGAGATTTTAGGGTCCTGTGTGCTGGGAATCCAAAGATGGAGCTTAAGAAAAACGGCTTTTGAAAAACTTACACTTTTTGGCAGTCCGGCGTGGTTTCACTTGAGTGGAAAGGAAGATATTTGGGTAAAGTCTCTTCCAGGTAGAGCGGGCTTCACCTGGGAATCATCCTCTTGATGTGTTCTTAGAGGAACTCTGAGGATGGACCGGACTTGACGCAGTATCTCTGAAGGAAGTGAATGTAACGAGAGCAGCCACCTCTTTACTGAAGAGTCTTACCAGCACAGACACAGACACCCACCACTGCTGGTCCGCTGCCATTGGCTGGTGTCCTCCGATGGCTCCTCCGAGCGAGGCACTTTGCGAGAGCCCATTTTAAGAAATCTCCGTGGATCAGCCCCGCTTGCTCCAGAAGAAGACACAAGCCTCCCCCACCGCCGTTCTCAAACCCCCTCCGCCATCCTCTTCCCCCGACGCAACCTCCCACCCCACCCTGCGACTCACAGCGCCCGGCACCAGGCTTCTTAAATGCATCTTTAATTCAGCAACTTTGAAGTGGCACTCCGGCAAATGCACTCAATCAATTATAAATGAAATAATCTCCTTATAATATTAGAGATTTTTAAAGTCTAAGAAATACTGGGAGATTAGGGAGCCCAAATCAGTTTTAGCGGTATCTAAAGTGACAGCAGGAGAATCATTGGAAGGAGCGGGTAGAAACTTAAAATGATTATGTAGATCTGTGTCACTGCCGAATGTTTCTGCAAATCCCTGCTGGATCTACCGCAACGGAGGAAACAGATTATTCCTGGCCTTATTTAAAGGGTTGGAGTTCTTAAGTGGCTTTTTAAAAGGAAACATTCATATATATTTACACATATATTTACAGCTGCTCTCTCTCTCGCTCTCCACGGCTACTCTTGAAGCTGCTCGCCGCCATCTTTTACCCTCTGGGTCAGCCTGCGTTGTCACATGTACGTAAAGCTGAAGTTTTAGCTTAAAGCAACACTGATAGCTAATTCATCAACGCTAAGGCTGATTAGATATGAAGTCATTACATACATTTTTGCATCACGGCATTATCAAATCTTGTGATTTGATAAGTTTGAATGAGGTGACTGCCGCAGATGAATGAAACTGCTGTTGTTGTTGTTGTTGTTGTTGTTGACTCAATTTGTCCTTTAGTTCTGTATGTGTATCAGAAACATTTGTGGAGATCCAAAAGAAGAGTTTGCGTATCAAACCCTTCCTGCATTTATTAATTATATTATTCATGTAGTATTAAATTGCACGTATCTAACGAAAAGGTTTCTAGTGGGATCATGTTGGTGCCACACATGCGCGCTCTGCTGCGCTGCACAAACCTTGTGTATAGTTCTACCTATTTTACCCGCAGCGGCTGTTGTGTTTATCCGCTCCCACCATTACTCACAGTGGTAGAAATTATAACCCAGTGCACATTTCTATCACGCTGGGGTTCATTCATCTTTGATTACACCCTTCAGATGATATAAATTAGGCCTATCCCACACTGTTAGCTTGATGGATTACAGGGGCCGATATGAAACACACTGATCAATATCATCGATTAGTTTCTGTGTTTCAAGGCTATGTGGGAGAGAGTCTGCTCAGCGCAAATAATGAACTCATTTGTGCCACATTTTAACTTTGCAGGTCCTTTCCACTGAGCTGCATTTGGGTGTAATATCACATATTCTTATCTATGCAATGCAAATATACAGAAAAAGGCATTACGCTCCTTATTACCATCAGTGCTCAATGATGAGGTTTCAGTTGGAGTGTCCTGTGCACCACCAAATATCCTCATTGTCTGCAATAGTTTCTCTCTTCCTCAACCTTCCCAGTGGATCACTTACTCTATCATACCAGGCAAATTCTGTTCATTGTCGCTGACACTTAAGCTGAGGAGCAAGCAGAAATCAATGGAGGGCTAACTGTTCCAGAGGGCAGAGGTCATATAAACTAGGTGCCGGCGGGCCTCACCATCACCTCCATAACTTATTCAGTAAAGGTGTTGGTGAATTGTTGGAGAAAGAATAAAATACAGAACACTACACTCTAATTTCAGTGCTCCCACTTATTATTAATTTTAATTTTAAACATTTAGAAAATAAAGCGCTTTTCAGATAATAAATATGTAACATTGCTGGCTACTTCTATACATTTTTACATGAACAACTAATTCATTTTGTTTGCGTAATGTGAAAGGGATCACTCATAGTGATCATCAGCTAAAGGGCCAGGTATTTCCCTCAGGAGTTGGTTGGGACAAAAAGCTAAAAGTAGAGCTAATATTAGAGTTACATTTACAGGGTGGCCACAACTCCACATAGATGCTAATTATGCTGCGTGTCCGCTGGACGTGTACGTAGGCAAACTCTGCTAACACACGTATAAGGTGTCGATGATGACGTTACTGAAAGAGCCACAATGCTTGAAAGAGCCACAATGCTGCCGTGATATTTTGCAACTGGTGCGCAAGGGGGAGCCGCTTCAATTGCTTAAGGGACTCCCGTTTAATTTACTATTTGCTCACATGCTGCATGTAAAGCAGTCGTGAGAGTTTAAGGTGTGGCTAGAGAAGTAAATGCATGTTTGCGAGAACATTTGGCTTTTTCAGCCAGACCCGCTGACAGTTTGACAGGAGGTGTGTTTGACCCTCTTAGCAGCAAACAGCCAACGGAGGGAAGTCCGATTCATTTTACAAAGAGGAAGAAGAGGTATGGGGGAAAGGAAATTAAACAAATACGAGAGCATCGGGAAACCTATTGAGGCATTTATCAAGCTCAGTGAAAAGGCTCCGTATGGACATGGTGCAGGTCAAATGAAAAAGCTTTTAAAAATCAATCTCACCAATTACTGTCTTTCTCACTCGTGAGTGAGTCACGCTCCGCTCGGCACACAATCAAAAGGGGCAGATGCAGCGAGAGGCTGAGGAGGGAGAGGAGTGACAACTTCATGTTTAGGTAATTATCACCACTCCTGGCATGAGCTGAGGGGCCTCTCAGCCGCCTCATTGTTGTTGTTAAACAGTTTGCTCTGCTGATTGATGATGAAAAGGGAACATGCACCCACACCTCTCCGGGGACTGTGACATAATGTGTGTGCATCCCCTGTGACCCTGCCAGCTGGGCAGGCCAAACACAACACACACACACACACACACACAGGCAGAGATTCTATGGACTACCACAGGGGGCTGGCTATCAATACATTATTCATATCCATCTGACGGGACACACTCTGAGGCAAGACATATACACACACACACACACACACATATTGAAATTCAGCCACTTTATCATATCAGTGGCAGAGCTGAGAAGTCATACATCCCCGTAGATGCTCTGGTCTTTTCCTGCACTGTCATCAGATTTCACCCGGCTCTCCCCTGTGTGTTACCTCCTCATCCATATTCATGTGGAGTCAGATCTCCGCCAAAGGGCTCGTCTGCAGGGGTGTGGGGGGGTGCAGCAGGACCCCGAGGCAAGGAAAACACACTCAAAACACACACACACATAAACCATCGCAGTCAATCTCAGCATGCATTATACCGTACTCCTTTTCTTTTTGTGAGTGTGACAAATGGGTGTGATTTTGAGGAGCAGTATTTGAAAAAAAAAAAGAAGAAAAGACTTATTTTTAATGCAAACATATATTTGCATAAAGAGAAGAACACAAAACAAATGAACAATCGCATTTCCTGCAGAATCAGGCTCACATTACAAGTCTTTTCCTCCAGTATTTGCTTTTCTCATGCCCACGTTCCAGCTCGGTGGGCAGCTAAGCAGCGCTCATTAGGAACAGATAAATACAGACAGATATCCATCAGCGCTGGCTCTCTTTAACAGGCTCCCGCTGGACCCCCTGCCGCCGCTGTGTGCTGCAGGGATTATCTAAAGAGAAGGCAGCAGCTCTCACTCCTGGGTTCCTCCAGCCAGCCACCATCTGACAGGCGGGACGGCCCGACTCTTTACATGGCCAGTTGGGCCCAGCAAGACTCCTTTTCATTCCCTCTCTCTCTCTTTTCTCACTACCTCTCCCTCCCTTATTCGCTGACTCTCATTTGTGGGTGTTTTCACGAATGCCAGTCAGGCTGCTTTCACCCCAACATTGCAATTAGTGTTCTTCATTCGTCCCTGATTGGTGGGATCCGTGTGAGCAGGTATCCAGGTTAAGTGGCCCAACCGCAGCGTCCCCGCGGAGAGCTCGATGCCTTCAGGCCATCTGACACTTTCATTTCTTAAGCACTTATTTCCACACCGCGTTCTCTGCAGAGGTTTCCAGGACACTGTAATTAGAGCCAAATGGCTGGGAGCAGACCGGTTGATCTGCAGGTAACCCAGACAAAAATATTGTATCAACTTTGCTGCCCATTGTCGTCACGCAATAATTAAGGGGAGTGTAATTTGTGTGAGGTAACAATTCTGGGTTACACAGATTCTACACATACATCTGAAATGCAGTTGATTTATTAAAATGTAAAAAGGTAAGATCATGCTGATTGAAAGAAATGTTAAAGGTATAGTTCTACATTTTTGGACATTTGCTTACTGCCTTGCTTGCTGAGGGTTAGAATATTGATACCACTTAAAAATATCTAAATATGAAGCTTGAGCCGGTTAGCTTAGCTTAGCATACAGACTGAAAGCAGGGGGAACAGCCAGCCTGGCTCTGTCTTCGCCTTCCAGCACCTCTAAAGCGCTCTAATTAACACTTTATATAATGTGTGTTTAATCTATAAAACAACAGAAGCATAAAAAGGACAGGTTGTGGTTTTACGAGGTGTTGTGTGCGGCACTATGTTTTGGTTGATTACGGCAACATCCAAAAGTGCATTTTCCCAAAAATGTTTAGATTTTAACTATTTAAGAACATAAAATAGTTTTCTTTCTCTTTTATGTGGTTTTATTATTTGCAATTATTATCAGTATAACTATTTCTCACCCACAAGTCATACAATTTTGACCATTGGCCCTTCTTGCCAAATAGATTCTGGCTCCTGTTTAAATGGTTGTGTGTGGATGCCCGGGTCCCTTTTGGAAGCGGCCAGTCGGTGCGTTAATGCCAGATGCGGCTCTGTCCTGCCCACCAGCCAAAGCCTTTTTGAAAAAGCTTTCTGCTGAACAAGGCATAAACCCAGATTATGAAACAACAATAAATCAAACCCTTATGCTCATTTCATAAAAGCTTGACTTAACAGGTCCCGTGAGCTCTACTCTCGCTGAGATGCAGGTCTGCAACTTATGAGTGAAGCGATGATGATGAAATACATCTAACTGTAATGATCAGTGGTGTTTTTGTTCATGCTTATACTGTTCGCACACTTGCAGTCATAGTTGAGTTTGACTTCATTGCAGCTCATTTATCAGACATTAAGGCAGAAAAGGCAGCACTTTCAGAGGTGTGTTTGAAACGGGGCTTCAGATCAGCAGCCTTTATTCTGATGAGAGACTAAAGAGAAGAGGAGTGACTTAAGCTCCACAGATGAGCCTCAATTCTCTAAATGTTTGAATCCACATGACCCACAGATGCTTCAAAGCAGATTTAACAACAATAGACAGATGTTGGATGTTGAGAGGTAGCTAGTGTAGGAGGGAGCTGGTATCACACCGGTTGAGCCCCCCCCTCCCTCGTCCTTTTAAATCGAGAGAAGACTTAGAGCTGTTTCTAAGTGCTTCTAAATCAGATAAAACAGACAGAGAAAATCAACTTCTCCATGTAAGTGTGCGCTGCTTTGTGAGGCTGATAGGGACCAGAGAGGATTACTTCAGGATGGGAGGCTGGCTTTGGAAGGACTATGAAGATGGGAATATAGACTTTCCTACTTTACAGGATCATGACAGTCAAACAGTGGATGGAAGCTATTCGAGTGTGCCATGCAAAGATTCTTAAAAGGGGAATACAGCTGAATATCACATTTTAATACTTTCTAATAGTACATTTTTTTTAGACTCGTCAGTGCGTTTAAGTCAATATTTCACACAGATTTCTGTCTACTGTTTAACCTAACTTAAACTATATTTTAGTGTCACATACGTGCAGGTACATATGTGAAAACTGACCTCTGAATGTAACCCTCCCCCAGCATTAGCAGTCGACTGCTGTGAAACGCTCAGAAAGCAACTTGAGGTTCAGTGTCTCGTTTCTCAAATGGAAACCAAAAAGCTGTGTCCAGAGCCTTCAGACTTTAAGACTATCTTGCATTATAATAGTATATAATAATTAAGTGGTCTTTATTGGTTTATCTGTCTTTGTTTTTAAGTTATCGGTTATCTAGAAGTTTTGTTTTGGGTTTTCTGTTCATTGTGGTTGTTTTTTTCTTGTCTAATGTCAATAATTTCTGTTAAAAACGTTTCCTGTTTTATTTTGTAGGTTCACTCCTCGTGTGTCATGGTTTGTTTTTCTTCCTGCCTTTGTGTGTTTCCCGCCTCTTTAATTATCCACACCTGTCCTCACTTACTCACCTGCCCTGGTTTTGCCATTAGTCTACCCTGTTTCTACTCCCTTGTTTTCCTGCCAGAGTGTTCATCGCTTTCCTGCATTAGCTTTTAGTATTTTGACCTTTTTCTTGGTCTACTGGTTTTTGGATCTCTGCCTTCTCCTTGCATGGTATTATTTGCTGTTTTGACTGTGTATGACTTTCTGCTTCCACTAAAGACCTATTTTAAACTTACCTTGTGTTCTGTGTCTGTCTCTGTTCAACCCTCTCTCATGTCTGCCACCAGCCATTTTGCTTAGTTTAGCAGAAATACTAAATTGTTCAATGTTGTCAATTAATCTGACAGTGCTAGGATAGCTGTTTCCCTTCTGGCTGTAGTCAAAATAATGAATAGAATGCATATAGGAACATAAACTTAAGGTACAGTCGGTGTGAGAGAATAAATAATGTCTGATTAGCATGTAGCACCACCACTTAAAACATTGAACTAAAATCAATTTGTTGTCTGCACACACAAAGCAGCAGTAAAAGGACTTATAGCCATGAAAGAAAGGAAAGAAAACCAGACTCAGCTCGTCTGTGTTGTGGCTGTGTGACTCTGCTGCAGGTTACAGATAGGCCCAGCCCCTGGGTGATGGTTAATTACCCTGGATAAATCCAATGGCAATTTGTCAGGCTGTTCCAGTACTGAAAACCAACCACGTCCCTCCTCTCTTCTTCCTCGTTCTAAGCTCATGTAATGAATCACTAATCACTCGGTCCCTGACGAGCATCCCCAGCCTATTATCTCTTAATTACCCCTTTCAGGAGGCATCGACGCAGGCCAGCAGGGGGCGTGCTGTCAAATATTTACAAGTAATACATGATGCTAATCAATCAGTTTGTCCTCCGTGATGTTAAATTTCAAAAGCCTGAACTTTGTTGTGTGTGGATGACAGTGTATTTACTACCAGGTGGTGAATTATGTATGTCCCTGTGTTTCTGTTCATATACCTGAGAGGTCGGAGAAAGGCCCCCCGGCTGTGCTGGTTTATGTACATAGAGCCAGAACGAACTGGCTTGTTCTCAATCTCTGCTCGGCTCTCTGACCGCCGGGCTCCAAATGGTCCTCCTGTGGAGCATTTGGGCTGTGGCATAAAATTGAGCCTCTAACTCACACTCGAGTCATTTGCAGATGCAACACTTGGGATTTGAAGCGAGTTGCCACAGAGCAAAGATAGAAATTGGAATTGGCAGCAGACATGAAATGGGGTCAGGGGATTTGTCCTCTGAAACACACACACACACACACACAGAACATGTGAGTTACAGGGACCTCTGCTTTACTAGGGGGGTCTGTTCAAACAATGGTGTCGCAGATGAACGGTAGCTCACAGAGTCTCAGAAACAGACTTAGAATAAAAAGCCTAATTTGTAGCTGTCACTCAGTGTCTTTTTGAAGAATTCCCACACATTAAATTAAAAGGATTCTTGCTGGGTCGTCTTGAAGGTAAATGTGGTTTGGACACAGGTCGGGGTCACACAGTCGGTGTGATGGAGCAGATTTTCTAAGCAGTTTGTGAGGAGGGAAAGAAAAATTCCCATACTCCCTTTTCACTGTTTGAGAAAAGAGTAAAGAATAGGTTCAAGATCACACAGTTGTCGCTTGTTTACATCAACCCAGTAAACCAGGAACAATTTTTAGAGCTTCCAAAACTGACAGGTGCCCCCTGCCAAGTCCTCTTAATAGTTAAGGTTTTTGAATTTAATCTCACTAATTTCGACATATCCCTCTAAGGATCTTAAAGCTTAACTTCAGAAAAGAAAAAAGACCCTGTACGGCCCTTTTTGGAATCCTGGTGTCCGTTTTTTGTCAATCCTTTAGTGAAAGCCTGTCAAAAATGGTTAGCTTCTCCAGTGAAACTACTTCTTTGCATCTTAGCTCCCGGTCTTGCCCTGTGTCTGCACAATTTCTTTCTATCCTCTTGTTTCTCTCCTTTTGTTTAGATAAAGCGAGGGATTAGGAAAGATTTGCCCCCATAAAGTAGTGGTTTGATGGGCTTTTATCCCACCATGTTGCTAAAGCTGTGTAGCCCCTGGATTAGGCCCTGACAATAGGAACCCTTGTGCTGGGCCGCAGCCTGAGGGGCACAACCAAAGACCGGCTCTGAGAAAGAGGGAGGAAACAAACCTGCCAACCTCGATATGTCAAGTCTGCTAGAGAAACCGTTCAGAGGAGCGGCTCTGGCTGCAGCATGGTGCGCTGTCTCAACAGGATCATACAAGGAGAAACAATAGTGAAAGTGAATTACTGAGTTCTGTGTCCCAATAATTACATTCTTGCAACAACAATTTTTTCTAAGGCGCTAATGTGAAAAGTTGTATTTGCATTTTTAAAGTGAAACTCAAAGTCTCAAATTCTGTTTACAGTACAACTATATTTGTTAAATTTGTTAAAAGTTGTAGAAAGCCTTTTGTGTCTGATAAAGTGATGTCACTTGAGTCAGCATCAGTTGCATAGAATATATAAGAAGTGGTCGTAGTCACCGTGACGTCACCCATTGGTTTGTGTGCTGCTGTTTCGAAGCATCGAGTTTGGCATTTTGGCCTGTCGCCATCTTGAGTTTTTGGAACCAGAAGTGACACATGAGGGTGGAGCTAATTAACCAAATGCTGAAAAATACCTTTTTAGGCAACCAAAATGTTAATTAACTTACATGAACTGAGAAAACACTGGTTCAAGTTGTAAGATGAAAAACACAGACAACAAACCGGACAACGTCGTGGTGGTAAATGAGACCATAATTTACGAAATGAACATCATGCAGTATTAAAGATGTCTTGAAACTAGAGAACGAGACCATAAACTCATGTTTACAATGCTTACTGAGGTAATAAATCATAAATAGAGTCATTACTTCTATACAGTTATAGACTTGCTTTTGCAACCGGAGGAGTCGCCCCCTGCTGGCTATTAGAAAGAATGCAAGTTAAAGCACTTCCGCATTGACCTCACTTTTCAGAACCGAAAATTCTGAAGATGCTGAAAACAAAACGGTTGAAAATACAAAAAAACTGGGTGTGTGGAGAAGTGAGCCCATCAGACGTCCTCATCTCTGCTTAAGGCTAGCGGCTCAAGGCTACATTAGCAGCTACGAGCATAACACACTTACATCTCCGACTGAACTGTCAGCTGTTGGATTGCACTGTGGGTGATGTAGGCTCCAGGTGCTAAAACTGTCCATAGTCTTTTGCACCAAACTGCAAAAACAGACAAAGGTAGACTGTAAACATCGTGCAGCATTTAGCAGCTAAAGAGACAGATATTTCCCTCAGGAGTTGGTGGAGACCAAAACAGAGCAAAAAGGGGGGCAAATATTAAACTTATACTTGACAGGTGGCCAGAAACACAACATCCAAATAAATATAGATGTTGTCTCTGCTGGGTGTCTAAGTTTTATAATTAAAATGTGTAACTCTAACTTTGCACTGGTTTCTTGAGTTGCAGGAACTCCACAACAGTCAGTTTGTCTATTTAATGTCTGCGTTGTCACCACAGTGTATAGACTTCATCATTTTCCTATGGTTAGAAAGAGGGATGTCTTATAGTACGTACAACTTTGGTGTTTTTAATAGATGTCCACCAAATGAATGTGAGATTGATGGTAACTGAGAACTGAGAACAGCTCAAAAGAGGCTGTGCCACAGATTTGTCCATTTCAATCAGGTATCCAACACGTATGAGGAAAGTCTTTAAGGTGAATGCCCGGCTAATACACAGCCGGAGGGTCGCTAATGGCAAGTTGCTTTGTTACTCCAGTCACACAAGTCCCAAGGAAGCAGTCAATTCTAAACCATACATCAAAATGATTAATTTCACCCAAATGAGCACAAGCTAACCTTGACTAAGAGCATGTGCAGGCCAGAGCTGCTGGATTGAAACCAAATATATTCATGAAGTTAAAGAAAACCTAATGATAAAAGGTAATGGGCTCTGAAGGCTGAAGGCATCAACTTTCTCCTCGATTTGATGAAAAATGCTACTTGGAAATATCGGGAGCCATTTGAGGGGTAAAATTACAAACATTCATGCGTTATAAACCTGATTAAAAACTGAACATGATTTATAAATCGCTGCAGCTTTCTCGGCTGAGCTTTGATTCAGGCAGCCAAAGTCCTGATGCAGGGATAAAAGTTTTGATATCCAGAAAGCAGGCGGGGGGGGGGGGGGGGGGGGGGGGGGGGGGTGATTGAGAGCAAAGACGATAACTCAGATCTGAGGAGAGGCTTTAACACGATAAAGCCTGATCGCAGCCAGAGTGCAGAGAACAATGAGTGCAGCGATGAAATCTGCAGAAATCTGAGATGAATTTGGGGTTTAGAAAGTTAGGCTACAGCGAGCGGTGCTGAAGGTCCTGAAGGTGATCGGGATGAGGAGCGGTGTGAAAACGGTAAATATAGAGATGGGTAAACTATCACGATAAGGCCTCAAAACCACCAATACTGTGCTGCACAATAAAACATCTGGAACTACTGTCTGGGCTTTTCAAAGTCAAAAAGAACAGCAAAGATGGGTCGATTAATCAATTGACAGGATATAAAATAACTACTTTTATAATTATTTAATGGTTTGCGTTTTTCAAGCAAAAAGTTTGATGCTCTCACAAATTGATTATCTTCAGGTTTGGGACTGTTGTTCTGACAAAACAAGATATTTGTTTATTTCACCATCAGCTTTTGATGGTTTTGATGGATATCTTTCAGTATTTTCTGCCATTTTATAAAAAACGATTCATTAATTGATTATGGAAATATAAAATTGTCAAAATGTAATTTAAAATCCTGCAACGTAATATACATTCAATGTATCAACAGAACTTATCCAGATGATGTAAATCATTGCAATTCATTCCCTAAAGGGCTGACTACATAAAACAACTTTAAATGTAAATGTAAAAAAAAAGACTAAATCAGGCATCAAAACTTCAAGTAAACAATTCAGAATATTTTTTGAAAACTGTGAATTTATACTTTTAGATTATATACACCAGTTTGGGACTTTGTTATTAAGTAGTTCTGAAAATAAACATGTAGGTATTAAAAAAAAGTGTCCAAATTCTATTCTAAAAATTTTAAATCTGTGTAAACTGAGTCATGGTGAGTTTACTGTGCACTCCATCCGTGGATGGTCAGGAGGGGCTGCTGGCCTAATATCATTCTGATGGAAGGCCCTCTTGACACTTGCTACATAAAAGCCCTCAGCCTGCTGGACATTAGCCCGCATTAAGTTGCGTATAAAAGCTGATTTGAGGAAGAGCAGCTGAGAGGAATTCCTTCTCGCTTTAATTGCTTTAGAAACGGTTCTCACAAAGAGACACTGGCCAGATTTACCTCCAGTTTAAGTTCTTATTTCCATCGGTTCACAAGTTAATCCGATTTTTTTCTCCTCTGTGCCTAAATGGTCTGCACTTATACTGACAAAAAACAACAACACATGAGCTCGAAATAACAATAATAATAAAAAAAAAGAATTATTATTGATGGCTTTAATTCGCTCACTCCTTTTTTTTTTTTTTTTTTTAAAGCTTCCTCATCCACGCGCTGATAACCACCTGTTGCGTGAAAACGTCCACTAAACTCATTCATTTCATTTTTTTTTTTTTCATATTTTGGATTTTCACAGTTATTAAAAGATCTAATTAAAAGTGAAAGAGTGAGGACAATACTTGAACTCTTTAAAGTGAACTTAAAAAGAATTTCACGTTTTCTTCTCACGCAGGCTGTTTATCGCGAGTCTAAAGTTCTGCAATTGAAAGCGGCCGAAGATCAAATTGCGTTTCGGATTTGAACCCCCCCACCCAACCCCGCGGTCCCCTTTCTCTCTCCCTCTCAGAGAAAATTCAACAAAATATGCAAGCTTTACATTAAAAGGCTACTTTTCGCTGCCCTTAATTCCAGCCTAAACGGTTTTTCTTCGGGAGAAGAAATCTTTTCTAAAAACCTTGAAGAAGAGAGGGGCATTATTGTTTTAATCCTCTTACCAGCAGTCATTTTAAGACATTTTTTTGGAGGGTGAAATGGCGTCTTGTCTACCCAATCCCAACCTAAATCCCTCGGGGCCGGGGAGCTGCTGGAGGCAGCAGTGTATAGCCCAGCCTGCATCCCTCCACCTCAGCTGCATTCCCACCAAACACACAGTCACACCGAGGCAGCAGGGAAATAAAATTAAAGCCCGGAATTAACCTGAAAGTCCCCCGTGCACAAGTCACTGCAAACGAGTGGTGCAGGCCTTTACTGACTATTTGCATATCATTTAATTAAGACTTGTGTTATAGACCATTTTTTTCCGGCTGAATTCAATCGTTTGAAGTTTTTTTTTTTTTTTTTTTTTTAACTCACAACCCTTACAGACATTGAAGGTCTGATGAAGCTCATATTTGAGGAGGACTCCTCTTATCATTTATTTTCTTTTTATTGATTTTAGTTTCGTGACAGTTGTAATGGTTGTTAAGGCCTAACATGTATACAAACATTAGGCTATAAGCTTTAACCTAGAAATGTCCATTTTAGTGTTTAGTACCTTTATTGATAATAGGAAACCAATTTTAAATTGGTTAAAAGAATTGGTAGGATTTTTAAATATTTGTAGTAAAAAAAGCAAAGCAGAGGTGCAGACTGCCCTTTGACCTCAGCTTTAGACTATTTAGATATTAATAATATGAAGTAATAACAAAATATGACATGCTGAGATTTGTTTGAATCATCTTTAAAGTATTAAGATAATTTGCTATTTACATCAGTCTGCATACCTGACCCAAAAACATAAAAATTATCATTATTATCACCTCCAACAAATCACAGCAATGGGCTTAATACCAATAATTAGAATAATTGCCAATTTTGGCAGAAAAATCCTTGCGTACAAAATAAATGTATCACATGTATCTTTTTTTTTTTTCTTCCAAAATAACATAAAAAAAGTCGGCACCTCGCATGCAGAATAATCATCTCTGAAGTGAGGAGTAATGTGGAGGACGAGGAGGAGGGGCTGTGGTGGCGGTGGAGGAGGAAAGCGACGTGATTGGCGCAGAGCAGGAGCGTGTGAGCGTCCCGGTGACCCCACCCGGAGCGCTTTAAAGGCCGGTAGATGGCAGCTCAGCATCCTTCCACATCCACAGAGAGGCGAGCCGGAGCACGGAGCGGACCGAGCGGGATATTCTCAGGATATCAAGGTGAACGAAAAAGCTATAGAGAAATGAAAAACTGAAGAACCGCCTGCGGATTTTAGAGACGAAGATTTGAGGGGAAAACATATTCGGCTGCCGGTGGAGATATTTCGCTTCAGACACAGAGAGAAGACAGGTAAGAAGTTCGCAGAATCGAAGTTGGCGATGTGTTAGTTCTGTAGCCGAACAACTCTTACTTTATATTGCCTTCTTCTTCTCTTTTACTTGCAAATGTGTGTGTTTAATATTGCGGACTTTCGTTGTTTTCCAAACTCCATCACGTCTTCAACAAAAACGTTTTCAAAAGTGCAGTCCGTCGACCTTCCTTCCGAGGTCCCCAACACAAGTAGTGACACGATAACAATGCGACTTTCTTTTGCTCAATTAATCGATTAAATGTGTAGGCTATAAATGGTCAAAGCAATCAATAATACCGACAGTTATAAGTCTGTAAATTGCACGGACTTCCTTGACAAATAGGCCAATATTCTTATTTGGGAACCGTTAAACGTTGTTTAAGAAAGTTCTTTTTGGTACTTGTTTTTGTCACAGGTTGGGAATTGACTTGGCAATATGTTAATTATCCCCATTAATTTCCTGTGTCGTTTAAGTTTCTGAACGCTGCTGAATTGACGACATGAATACAGAGCTCCGGCCCCGAGGCAATCTTTAGTAAATGCTATATAACTCATAAATCCACGGCAATTTGCATAATTAGGCTTAAATCAGAGCCCGAGGCTATGTGACATTGTCCTGAAAGAAGAGCATGTATGTTGAATTTATAAGCTGCAGATTAAAAAAAAAAGCGAACAGAAGACATGAATGCAGCCAGAGGCTGATTTAGTAAAAATAATGCAATGAAATAAAAAAAATGTTCTTGCATTAGTCACACCGAGTAACACACACACGCGCGCTGGCCCATCTTTCCCGTGTCAGGCCTGATGATAAATTAATAGCTTTGTATCGTTGAAACCTATTTGCACTCACATCAGACAGCCTCCGGGCGTCTGGAACTGACCTGGGACCCGCCACAGATTGAAATAAACGGCCCTCCGCTCGAGTCAAACTCTGAGGAGCAAAGTAAATATGTTGTCGTTAATTCGGTCAGTCCAGTCTGCGGACCATTAACGGCGTCTCCGTGTGTTTCCAATTAGAACTCTTCACACTGAACATTTAGTTTGATTAGATGTTGAAATAAGACAATGATCAGAATTCATTTCATTGGTCTGATTTGTTTTGTGTGGACGGGAAAAATGTCAGTCACATTTTCTCCCCTCCTAATTAATGATTTAGATATTCTTTTTATTATCATAATAATATTATAATTATTATTATTTTATAATACAGCGGGGAACTTTATTTTTGTACATTTACTCAGTATAGACCATGAACTATTATCAGTGTGTTTTTTCTAAAATGAGCATGTTGAAATAACAACAACAACAACAAAGGACCACATCATAAAACTAAATAATGCAAAAAGTAGATTAGCTACAAATTCAATGTATTTTTGTACTGTTGTAGTAGGCCAATGCTGCATTTTATTTGAGTGAATTAGGTGTTAAATATATATTGTATTTGTCATTGCTGAATGGAACTGACTCTCTTCACTGTCTTTAATCTAAATCGGTTGAGCTGTGGATTCATAAAAAATTCATTTTTTTTCTTTAATCAAATTGTTATTGTATGTACAAATTTCAAACCAAGATATTTTATTTTTCCTGAAGGCTTTACATGCCGCTTGAATGGGCAAACCAACCGTGGGAAAAAAAAACATTTGTTACTTAAATATAACCTGACTGGATCTAACAACACACATAAACGCTCTCAGCTAAATCCATCATCACTTTAAAATCCTCAGAAGTCACTCGTAGTTGTCTGTTTAGTTATTTTCTGATTCAATGATGGAATATTTGTTTTCCCCTCAGTGCAGTCTTTAATGCTTGTATTTCACCTGTTGCCATATCAATCAGTCAGCCTACAACAAACGTTATAATACAAAGTGTTAAAGTGTTCGCTTTAGCTTTAGCGCTGCAACCAGAGAACAGACTGGTTCATTTAAAGAGGCCTGGCACCCACAGCAGTCCTTTCTCTCTGCAGACAGCTCACCGGCCATGCAGCACTACGGGGTGAACGGCTACTCTCTCCACGCTATGAATTCACTGAGCGCCATGTACAACCTTCACCAGCAGGCGGCGCAACAGGCCCAGCACGCCCCTGACTACAGGCCCTCAGTGCATGCCCTCACTCTTGCAGAGAGACTAGCTGGTAAGAATCAGTTGCTCATTTTGTTGTTCATTCATGATCCCCATCTATTTTGCATTAACACAAATGTAATGTGTGTTGGTCCCTTGGTTGCTTAAATGACCTTTTCACCTCAACCTCAATTAAACTGGTCATGTTTCTTGTTTCTCAACGGCTGCACATTTCAAGACATTATCCTTGAGGCCCGGTATGGCTCCCAGCACCGAAAGCAGCGGCGCAGTCGGACAGCCTTCACCGCCCAGCAGCTGGAGGCCCTGGAGAAAACTTTCCAGAAGACCCACTACCCTGATGTGGTGATGCGAGAGCGTCTGGCCATGTGCACCAACCTGCCCGAGGCACGCGTTCAGGTAAAAACCTATAAAAGCATTTATCCTCCTGTGTACTGTCTGCCTGTTGCTTTCTGAGATGCTCAGCTTGAAGTCTTAAAGGCCATCTTGCATCATAAAAAAAATGTGAAAAAGAAACTGCAGTCATTTGCGGTGTCTTAAATTTGTCCACGTTATGTTATTAATAGTTCTTGATTCAAGCCCTGACCTGTGTGTGCATCCATCTGCCAGGTGTGGTTCAAGAACCGCCGGGCCAAGTTTCGTAAGAAGCAGCGCAGCCTGCAGAAGGAGCAGCTCCAGAAACAGAAGGAGGCGTCCGGAGCTGCAGAGGGCTCTACGGAGGACTCCAAGACTGACCTCAACACCACCACCACCAATACCACCACCGACGCCACCACCACCACCACCACCAACACCACCCTGGTTCCCGAGGCCCGCACTCCTCCCCCTCCCTCCTCCTCTTCATCCTGTCACTCAGAGACAGAGAGGCAGGCAGCCGCACGGCACCAGCCCGGAGAGATGAGCGTGGAAGTCAACGTCACCTCCCCCGAGCCGTCGGACAGCGAGTCAGCAGCAGAGGATAATGCTGACAGAGAGGAGGACGAAATGAGAGGAGAGACCGGGTTGAAGATCAGGGAGGAGACGCATGGGGAGGGGGGAGCGCAGCCGGGGAGCAGCTCCCCATCCTACAAACAGCTGAGCCCCACATTAGGTAAAAAATGCCGCTGTCAAATGAATGCCGCTGCTTTTTTCTTTTATATTGTGATTATATGTCATATTTAAGAATCCAGTCACATTCATGTACACGATCATTTGACTGAATTGGTATGTACAGCACACAATTCATTTAAAAAACAAAAATCTACAAAACATCTGTGTTGAAACATATTAAAGTCCTCCTCTCTTCCTGTCTCTCAGACTCCCCCCTGTGCTCCCCCACCATGCCGTCCTCCAGCAGCGTGACCGGCGGTTTGCCGCAGAGCAACTCCTACGCTTCGTCTCCTCTCAGCCTCTTCCGCCTGCAGGAGCAGTTTCGCCAGCACATGGTGGCCACCAACAACATGGTGCACTACCCGTCCTTCGAAATGAGCCCGCCGCCCTCTCTGCCCTACCTGGGCATGAACGTCAACATGCCGCCCCCGCTGAGCTCGCTGCCCTGCCAGTCCTACTACCAGTCCCTGTCGCAGGCCCAGCAGGTATGGAACAGCCCGCTGCTGCAGGCGCCACCAGGCAGCCTCCCGGGAAGCCTCAACAGCAAGACCACCAGCATAGAGAACCTCCGTATGAGGGCCAAGCAGCATGCAGCCTCGCTGGGTTTGGACACGCTCCCCAACTGAAGCTCGGGCTGCTCAGTCGAAGTGTTCGCCCTCCAGTCAGGGACGTACGTATGAATTATGGGCCTTGTCCAGTGGAGGTGACTCTGGGCCCCTCTTCACTTTCCTCTTGACCCCTCATCACTGTCAGCGACTGCGTGTGTCCGTCCAAAACGCAGACACATCTCCAAAAATTATTTCGAAAAATCTCGAATCTTAAGCTACTGGCTGCTACCCAATTGGCTAACATAACAATAATTCACAAGTCCTCCGATCAAAATCTGTCCAAAGTAAACATTTGAGCTTGTGTCATGTTATTTTACTGAACTGCTGGTGTTTTTCTTGCAGTTTTCTAGATTTCAAATAAACCCAATTTCAAAAACAGAGAAAAACATTTTTTAGAGCAGGCACTTTAGGCGCCCTCCCTCAGTTTGGAGCTCAGGGTTGTCGACGCACCTATTCCCCTTCACCTCATCGTCACCATGTGGGCATGCAGCTCACTGCTGGGAGCACAACAGGACACGAAGAACAGCTCTGTCCTCAATGAACTTGATGAAAAAAAAAAAAAACTGAACTGCAGTTGTGACTGAACAGTACTTTTGGCCTGTGGGATCTTTGCTTGTATTCGATTCCTCCTGTTCACCAACACAAGCCAACCCTACCAATGCTTGCTGCTCACTATGATTTCAGCCTCCTCTGTGAAGACAGTTTCGAACTACAGAGCTGATTCCAGGACAGATATAAGATATTTAAATGTTCTATAATTCAACCCCTGAATGTGAACTATGCATGCGTGCACCCCTCTGAAGCATGGCTTGCAGCCGCAAAACACAGAATGAAGTCGCATCTGATCTGTTGTCAGAAGTGAAGCTCAGATCACTCGGTATAATCCCCCAACAACTGTATTTCTTTGTAGATGACAAATGACTCTCCTTGTTTAAAGTTACAGCACTCAGCAGAATCCATTGAGCGTTGTAAATATCCTTCAGTGTTCGCCTGCATCTGCCTGGCTAAAGAGTAACTCCAGGTGTTCTTTTGTGTGAAGGATTTGAGAGGAAACGTTTGGTGTGTTTTACAGTCATGGCTTTAAGCAAAGGACCTACAGCAGCAATGAAATGAGGGAGAATCTGCGGAGGAGGCACAGCGACAAATAAATATGAACCCAGCAGACATATTTCTTTGGTTAACTCGGGTGCCAGACTGAACTCGACCACTTTTTTTTCTGGGCCACTGGTTTCAGCAGAAAGATGCACAGACTCATTCTCTATGTACTATATCACTGTAGATTCAAGACGTGTATTTCTCAATTGTTTAAAATGTAAGTAATTTATCTGTTTAATGCAAGGGAATAAATCACATAAGAATGACTCATTTTCTCAGTTTCATCAGCTGGAAATATAAGATGAAAATACTTTCCTATGCTGACTCACATTGCCTCATTTTGACATTTGGCCCAAAGACGGAGCTGTGTTCTAAAACAATGACTCAAGAAATTACCACACAGAGGAAAAGAAAACAGCTGTTTTGGTTAAAAATGGTTAAAAAAAAAAAAAAAAAAAAACAGGAGGCAACCTTCTTGAATGAAAGTCCTACATATTTATTGAATTGAGAAAATAGAGACACTGTATGAATGCCATAAAAAAAATGTTTTTTCTCAATGGAAGTTATTTATTAACAGAAGTTTTTGTGTGTTTCTGAATCCTCGTCAGCTAAAAGGTGAGTCAGAAGAACACTAGACAAGATCATCTAGATCATGAACCGGGAATAATAATCACATAGCAGGACATCCAACCAACATCCGAACAGCCACAAAAACATGCACTCACATAAAGGTCTTTAAAAAAAAAAACACCCAAAAGCATTTTTCTAAAAGTTTCTCCAGTGAGAGGAAGTTTGCAACAAGAGAGGGATTAGTTTAGGTGCAGAATCCAGCTCTTCTCCCTGGACGGCTGACAGCGCTGAGAGGGACTGACAGGAAACTAAATCTTAATAAACAGTTTGGATTTCCACACACATTACCTTCAACCCTTTATAGTAAAAAAAAAAAAATTAAGTTTAGTTAACATGTTCCACCGAAGACACCTTGATGAACCGCAAATAATTTAGACACAGGAGGTCTACCATGCTCGACGCTGAGGTTTACATACCACATAGGGGAGAACCTGCCACTTGTTCACTCAGTGCAGAATAACTAATCCTAAATGAAATGACTGAAGCACAGTGTCAGGCTCTAAAGAGTCTCCAATCCACCACCCACCCATCCACCCACCTACCCTTCACTCTCTCTCTCTCTCTCTCTCTCTCTCTCTCTCTTTCTCTCTCTCTCTCTCCCCTCTTCCCCCACCCTGTCAGCCGAGGTTTGGCTGCACCGAAACAGAATGCTTTGCCATAAGAAGATTACCTTTGGTTGGGATATCGATGGATTAAGTAAGAATAGAATGAGATAAAATGGGACTGAAAGGGTTCCTGGAGTCAGCAAAGTTCAGACACCTGTTTTTTGTTCCTGGTCTTTTTCCCGCTTTCTCGCTCCATGACCGTAAAGATTATATCACTGTCTTACAGGAGAAAGGGAGGTGAGAGGGGTGGGTGGTTTAGGATGGGGCAGGTTACAGTGCATACGTATAATTTCAGGGCTGCAAAGACGCCCTTGGGCTTTTTTTTTTTAATTTTTTTTTTTCAAGCATATGCTAAATATGTGGTCAATTTGTCATGAACGTCTTGGTTTTGTGTGCTCGTAAAGATCATATTGGTGTAAGTTAATGGGAAGGCTGTGTTTGTGTGTGTGTGTGTGTTTGTGTGTGTGTGTGTGTGTGTGTGTGTGTGTGAGTGTGTCTATGGCAGCTAAGCCGCTGAAGGTTTCCAGGAGCTCTTTGATGTGTATCTGGGCAATGCGCTATTAGAGGGATTTTCCTAGTTGACAGCTCAGAGAATGTGTGGAGGAATTGCGATGCCAGCGGGCTAAAAGAATGCTGGAAACAGGATTAGGATCATATTCTGGCAGCTCCTGTCACTTCATCAATGGGCTAAGGTTTCCTCAGTGACAGCCCTCCTTCTCTGCCCGGCTAAAACCTTTAGTGGGACCATAAAAGGGGTGAGAGAGGGGAAAAAACAATGATTGAATGGTGTGCTATGATTTCTGTGCTGCTGGGTTTGCTCTGAGGGCTTTGTGTTGGGAGGTCTGAGGGGGACGGCGTTGATTTGGAGGGAGGGGCAGGTCGTGGTGATGAGAAAAAGGGGTCTATTTTTCTTTGGGGGGGGGGGGGGGGGGGGGTTTGGAAGTTTTACACCCAAATCCTCATGGCAGTGCATGTGGAGGGGTTTTACATTGATGCTAGCGGACAGGGACAGCAGCTGTGTGACAGCAGCAGCAGCAGGTGGGGAGGAAAGGGAGAATACTGTTTCCTGAATCTTCAGGATCCAGTTTGTCTGTGCGAGCCCTACCTATCTTCACCAAGTGAGACCTCTTTCACATGACAGTACATCCCTCAGTAGGAGTGTCAACCATTCTTGTAGGCTCATTTAAAGAGATAACTGTGGCTCTCTGTTGTGATTAGTGTATCTTATTTCGATAGATTATTCTAGTGATATTCTTCTACTGTCAACAAATCCTATTAAAAGACCGAAAACCAGTAGCCAAAGCCTGTTGTAGCTTATTCTTCTGTGTCACAGACTAACACTGTCTAAAAACCATTAAAAACACATCACGATTAACATGGTCGGGTATTTTGAGTCAATCCCACAGACATCGTCCTGCTGCCGTCACTAAAGCACCACATGTATATTCATCCGCAGCTGAAAATAGCTTCAACAAATGCACTATATCTTTCTTCCTGTTTGAGCAATATTTGCCAAAGCCCAGCTGCTTCAGGAAATCCCAGTACCTATTTAAAAAAATCAAAGTATACTTAGTTCTCAAGCAAAAAGAGATGCTTTGTACCTCTGGGTGATCGCAGGATATTTTCCATCTGCAGGCTAGATGCAACTGTCTAACAAGAACAATGTACATGTGAGTTTATCATAGGTAAAATGCATTTCTCCAAATTTCATAATGGCACATGAGGTTTTCGAATATATTTGAATAAGTGATTCATTAATAAAATAATGTCTAAAAGTATGATTTTTAGATATTTGAAGACTTTGTGAAACTACATTTCAAATTTGATGCATTTGCATATAAAGCACATATGGTTTTCAGACATTTTACATTATGAAATATCATATCTCACAATATTCCACATGTGAATTTCACAGCAGACCAGACCTTTGACTGCGCACATTTGCATTTTCTTTACTTTGCTTTCGTGGCTGTAGCGCCTGCTGGCTCAGCCTTTTTCATACATATCACTCGCTGTGTTCAGGTGAGACGCTTGTCCTCTAAGCTGAATATTTTGAGGAGGATTTTGGGTTGCACCTTCTATATTTGGACCTGAGGTTGTGTTGCAGAACAGTTCTTCAGTGGGGCTTATAGGGTGGTCTCTGCCGTGCGTCTTGGACCAACTGTCTCCATGTTGCCACCAAAAACCCCTTCCCCCAAGAGTGTAACTCCACACTTTGCTCACCCATGTGAAACAATACTTTCACAATACCGCAGGAGTTTGATTGTTGGCGACAAGTTATATAATGCCAGGAATTACAGACTAGCATGCAAATGCTAAATCCTCCTCTCTTTCTCCTGAGAAGTGGATGAGACGGACTATATCTGCAGGCTTCACTCTGGCTCCCCAGCTTTGTGCTACAGACACGTTCTCCTTTCTCCCCCTGACTTGGGTGATAATCCTGACACGCACTGTCTGCATTTTTTACTGTACGTGTTTAAGCGCATTTGCAGAGCATTTATCTCTCCAATGTAAACCAATTTGGCTATAAGGGCCTTGGGCCAAGCCAGGCGCTGGAGGGAAGAAAGGAAAACTCAAACCTAGCAGATGTGCAGAGAAGGGAGGATGGGAGAGCTGGCGAGGACGCGGGGGTTGATGAACAACTGAATGCAGCAAAAAGGGGGAAGCGGAACCGCATGGGAGAAAAAGAGTGTCCCTTGTCCGAAGGGTAAGCTTTTGAAACTTGGGATAGGGGCCTTTAAAGCCGATAGAACGTGGATCACTGAATTGTTGAGTCACAGAATCTGCGAAAATCATACGGAGCTCCAAGTTAATCCCGTCATAGTGAAATCGGTGGGCATACTTTGGGGATCCCAGCCCCTTCTGAAGAAATTTGGAGCCATGCTGTATTGACAGAGCTGCTGTTTGATACCGCCTATACACCTGTATCAGCTGTCTGTTAATCTGCCTTCCCCTCCTCCCACTAGTCCTCCACAGCACGTCGCCTCTGCTGGTAGTAATGGCTGATGAAATGGACTAAAGACCTAAAAGCTGCCAATCTTGCTGCTTCTTGATGTCTCCTGTAAGTGGCTCTGGTTGCAGGCTGAACTTGTCACTTTGATCATGTGAAAGGCAGGAGCCCTGCTGTGTCAAACATTACTACCTGCATTTCTGTGGAGCCATAAAGACTATGGACTCCTTGGTCCCTGAAATGGGACATTAAGACAGAATCATCCTAGTTTAGTTGGGGCGATATCAAGGTGTTTTATTTGCTGGCACACAGGCAGGGTCTGAATGTGTTTGGATGGCTTTTAAAGTACCTGATCTTATAGCCTAAGGTTCCTGTAAATGAGGTGTTTGCTGCTCTTATCAATGAGACGTTACATGAGATGAGCACCTTGGCCTGACAGCGCTGTTGGCTGGTTCTGCGGTATGATTACAACAGGCTGAGCTTTGGCCATGTGCCCTTTACATCTAACTTCCCAAACTCTTTCACTATACTGAATACACTTTCTGAGCTTCAATTCTGGATCAAATATTCAGCATCATGACGACATCATAACATTTACTAAGTTTTCTTACAGGTAGCGAGACTGTTTTCAGTAAGAGCCGTTGGAGTCAAGCATAACGACCTGTAGCTCAAAGCTGTAAAAGTTTGAATGGTTTGGTTTTGATTATAAGTGGGATCAAACAGTTCTAGTGACGCTTTCACATTACAAGGAGACAATTGATTTAATGTTGAAATGTAACTTTAAACGCTTCAGTTCGCTGTACCACAGCCATGAATTATGAAGAGTTTGATGCGACTATAAAAATGATTGAGGGCTTTAGTCTGTAGTTTTAATGTCGCAACTCACTGAAAGTCCCGATAACATTGCAGCAATGGATTTGAAACAATAATACCTCGAGCAAAAGTTCCAGAAAATATCAAAACGTAACATTTGATCTATTATGTTACAGGTGTGTATGCACACACGTCCACATATACAGTATACTAATACAAGTACCCATTTTTGTACACTTTGTCTGTCTTCTTTATCACCAATGAATGAACTCTTATCAATAGATGTGACTAACTGTCCTCTTGTCTTGAATGTCTTCTGTTTGTTAAATAGGCCTTTTTTCACAGGGAACATTTTTGATTTGTCACAACAGGGAAAGCACAGTCGTTAATAAGGTATTAACGTTCTATTTAAGTGTCCCACTACGTCGTGACAGTGTGACAATGAGCCAGCATGCGCGATATGAGAACCCTCAAACTGAAGCAGCGAAATGGAATTCTGCCATCGTTCATTTCTTATATTTTAGACCATTGTTGTGACAAGACAAAATGTCCAATAAAAAGTTTTTTTTGATTTTTTTTATCAGGGGTAGTTTACATGAATCAACGTTTATTAAAATATAAAAGGTGCTGAAACGGACTTATTTTCATCTGCAGTCCTTTTTCCAGAAGGAAAATCTCACATTTTCATCATCATGTTTTACACGTTTAAAGTCACATGAATGTGTTTTATGCAAGTATTGTGAAAATAAAGTATATTACAAATAAGGGTACAAATCAAAGTTTAGTTAGCCCCCAATTCTTTCTTTTAAATATGGCCATTTCATTTGGCAAACTGATTTCGCTTTTTGACTCCGATTTGACTTTCGCAGTTTGTGCTTTGATCATCTGTGATGTTTTGTAAGTGCTACAGTATATTAATACCGTTTAAATTGATTCTAAAATGTAATATAATACACACTACTGCCAAAGTAGTAATAGGTGAATGTATTTAATGGGGCAATTTAAAGACTGACTTTGTGCATGCGTGTGTGTGTGTGTGTGTGTGGGTATTTGTCATTGCTTCTGTCTCAGCTCCTGAGGGATTTATGAACAATGTCAAGTTCCCTCTGAAGACCTGAGTCTCTTCACTGCCTCTTAAAGCTTAATGCTCCCTGACTGAGTGGCACAGCGAGAGCCACACTCTCTCTCTCTCTATGTGCCACAGATAATGCTAAGAACAACCTCTCAATTCCAGCTCCCCTCCTCGCCTAATGTGCCCTCCTTCCTCTACCGCATGCGCACGGCCATTTCCATTCAATGAGACAGCAGTGCAAACGTGGGCGATTGTAATGGAAAACACTAACATTGTCCCTAATGGTTTCCCATCCCAGGAGAGTTTTAAAACATATGTAAATTTATGTAAACCCAAAAGAAACACATATTTACAATAGCACAGGGTAATCACAATATGACGACATGGTGCGCTGGCCTTGTAGATGGAGGCGCCATGTGTCATTAGTCTCCTTTATCTCTTTTCTGTTTCCTGTTAAGGCATCAGTGCGACAATCACTCACAATAGGAATGAAAATGATCTGCGCTCATCTCTGGCACAGTGATGGAGAGGGAGAGGTGGAAGATGAAGATACGGAAGGTAATGAAAGCGATTTTGTGCCCTCACAGCTGCTGGATGCCTTGAAGTTGCAACACACTTTATAAAGTCAGTTCGGTAAATATTCGACGACGAAAAAGGAGTTAACAGTACAGGTTTTTATAAGCTGCAAGTATCAACTCAAAAAAAGGCGTCCTGATGAGGCACGATCACGACTTGGTGACTTGTACCAACTCCGTAAAACACAACATAACAAATAACAGCAGCGGTTCCTCTGAGAAATGAGTTACTTTATTTCATTCTTGGTGTGCATGTGAAAAGCAAACCGCCGATAACGGACCGGCTACAGAGTCAAAATGAACCCCCCCCCCCGTGTTGTATCATATCACAGAAAGCTGCTCTTGTAAAGAGACAATCATGATTTAGGAGACAATACTTTCTGTATTCATGTAAATCCTCATCTTTAACATTATTTTCCGTGCGTGCAATGATGTGAATTGAATTTCTTCTGAAGCATGTAGTTTCTGTTCACGCTATATTGCATGAAATATTAAACAGAACAAGGACTTGGCATATTTCACACCTTCTAATGTCCAAACAGGATGCGGAATTTCATTAAAACAACAACAACATAACGATCATCTTATCATGGCAATGTCAGTTAGACTCTTGATTATAAAACAGCACATTTATAAAAATTTTAAGTTTATGTTATATGTACAATACAAATGAAACAATATGTTAATTTATATTTTTTTAATGAAAAAAATCAAACAAAGAAGGAGTGAACCTTCCCAATCAGTTAAGAGCAATATAACATTTAACAGTTTCAAAGATAAAATGTATTAAATCTGTGTTATGGCTACAAAAAAAACAACAATTTAAAGAATACTCAACTACGTTTTCAAGTGCAAGCTTAGTTTGTGTTAACTTTAACTCACATTTTATTTAGTTTTAATGCCGTTAACAGGTATAAAGCTTCATCTTTATGCCCCTGGAGTTAGCAGCCCCACCTGTGGCCTCCAGGCTTTTACTTTCTGCTCTGTTTGACCAGTTGTTCCACCTCCTTCATGAAGCGCAGGCAGAGCTCATCCTGCCACGGCAGGGCGACGCACTGCACCGCCACGGGCAGACCCTCGCCTCCAGTGACCGCCTTAAACACAAACACAACAGCCAGTCAGTCAGTCAACAGTCAGCACACCACAAGCACCACAGTCTTCTGCCTCCATCTGCTGACCAGCTGTGGAACTACTGGCGGGGGCCAGAAGGGCGGCACGAGGCCCTTTACTCATCATCTGTCCATGGCTGTCGGAGGCTAGGAGTTATAAACAGCAGCAATCTACTGATATCATTTCAAATTAGAATATCTTACGTTTTTTTATTGCCATTAATTCAGAACACTGAAAAATGATTTACAGTTTACAATTGCCAAGAAGAAAATGTGAGTCGTGAGCTCTACTTTACTTTAAAGACATATAAAAGTCAATATGAATCACAAGTTGTTGTAATTGCCTCTTTGAAACTTTACAAAGTGTCTGTTGGATGAATAGGCTCAATAGGCAGTAGTTTAACAAACAAACCACGACAAGCTGGAATGCTTTATGCTCGTTTCTGCCCCCCGTGTGTTCAACAAATGTGTTATTGAAGGAACAGTGTGTAACATTTAGGGGGATTTATTGGCAGAAATGGAATCCCGTAGCCCAGAATGGACGAATCAAACACTGGCTCTAGACAGCGCCATAATGATCGTCTGTCTGAAACACATAACAGCTTCCAGAAAACAAAAAGTTTCCCGATGATAGTATTTCTTTTTAAGGGCTGTATTATACAAACTACCGTATTATATCATTTGGTATCAGGGATCTCTCACGGACGCGTGTTTCTTACCTGTTTGAACAGCTTGTCCCAGTGGTCCTGATGAAAGCCCTTATAGTGCCTGAGCTCCTCCTCATCCTCGGCCGTCACCGTGGAAACAGGAACAACGCCGGCGGGAAAGGTGAGGAGATTGTAAAGCATCGTGTAAGGGACAGCACCTGGGAGGACAGAGAATAGCAACAGGTTATTCAGCGCCTCACACTGGGTTTGATACTGATCTGTACACTGATCGTGAGTTTGATGCAGGCAGATTGCTCCCTTGCTCTTTGGCTACCACAGTTCAGTTTGTATGGTAATTACAGTCAAGACAGAACATCTCTAACACTGAATGACACTAGTATATCTCAGACTTCTCTCAAATCAGTCACATTGCCGTATCAGGTATCGCACACTGTTGAGGTAAACATACAGGAAAGCTTGCAGCAGTAGAAGAAGTTGTAGGCTGGTCCGATCACCGGGCACAGCAGCACGTCTATGTCGAGTCTTCTCCACTCTGCAATCGTTTCCTGAATGTAGATCTTATGAAAAACACAAGAGAATTCAATGTCCCCAACGTATGCACTCGTTCATGCGTAAGCATGGTGAGCTGACAACCAACAGTACCTCGACAGCACTGTGCTGCTTCCACAGCTCCGCAACAGATCTACAAAAACAAACAAACCGGGCACCAGAAAGAATCAGTATGTTTGTGCATTGCATGCAATGTGTGAGCAACAAAACCTGAAGTACTTTCTCACCCAACTCCACAGATTGCCCTGAAGGTGGCAGAGTCACGAGGAAACTGCCAAAGACAAGACATAAGTCATATTATGTGTAATGTAAACAATAAGTGTTAAATCACACAGCAACTGTTTTATCAAATAACTGCCAAGGAAATATTCAAATCAATATCGAAGAATTATATTTTTCTTTCGTCTGTATTTATGCACGTCTGTCACAGAAGGAGGGAACTCACGAGGGGCTTGAGGAGGAATGCGAGGGTTTTCTTCAACCACGTAGGAAGATAGTACGGTATAACCTGTGGTCTGAGACAGGGGTCCAAAGGGCCCCCCTCCCTAAAATACAAACAATAAGGGATCATTGGCACACCACAGAACAATCTGTTCAAAGTGATTATAATATGGTCAAAACACTTCACTCAAAGTACGTGGTGCCGGAGATGAAATATTAGACATTTTGTACACATTTAATAAACCAAGTGCTCCCGCGGCTTCACTAGGCCTCTCGCAATTAATACATGACCGCCTCGTCACAAGTATTTGAGATGACTGCGATCATTTTTCACGACCGTTAAATCCCACGATCAAGGGAATTTTAAAGCGCATGAAACAAACTTAAAAGCCATATTTCCATTACATGTTCAACTGTTTGAGGTTTGACTGGTGCTCTTTTAAGTAGTTCATCTTGTTGCACGAATTATTTATCTTGATGCGCTCATATCAGATGAGACCATGATGATGATGAGACCATTCTCACCACTTGTAATGCGTGTGCAAAGTTTCCTATGTTTTGCACTCTAGTTCTTAAAGACACTTCAAATACGGACAATTATCAAATTAATTAGATAATTAACAAGGACTACACTGATTAAATAACTGGCATCTTAAAAGGGAACTTCAACTCACAGTTTTTGAAGAAGGCTGGTGGCTCCGTCTGCCAGGACACCCTTTATAAGAAGTTCATTTACAGCGTAATCGAGCTTCAGAGGACTGTAGGGCACCAACTACAGGCCCGAAAAACAGAGGGAAAAAAGTAAGTGTATTAAAAACAAAAGCTAACATCACATATTGTATGTGGCTGTAGATCATATAGTGCGTGTGTCTTACAGTGTGCCCTGCTTGCTCTAACAGAGCTTTGACCTCTCTGATGCCTCGGGCCATGCTTGGAGACGTTGGTGTGGAGCCGTCGCTTTCTAGGTAACCGATCCGGAGAGGTTTGGAGCTCTGGTATATCTGAGGACGAGACATTTTCAGTCGGTCAGATCAGTAGGGGGACATCCGAGTGGAAACACACGTTTCATTTTTGGTACATAACTAGTAATGTTATGCAAAGGAAGCTTTTTTGTTTATCTTAAGGCTTTAGCTTAGTTCAGCTTATCTACGTTAATTAAGGCACAGTAAAGGAAGGGGTGAACTGCTCCTGACAATGAACTATAGGTTACATTTGTGAGCTTAAACGTGCTTGAGGTTTATAATAATGTGCCTTTATGGTGCCCCTGCACATTGTATAGGTGAATCCAACTCATTATAGCGCACAGAGTGAACATTTTGCAAACAGGCTGCAAAAAAAGTGGAGTTTTCACCATTTCCCCTTCCTCACTCTTTGTAAGACGAGGCATTATAAAGCACACAAACATCTCTGGTAGCTAGGAAGTAAACTTCAGTTTTTGTTTCTGACAGAAAACTGGTATAACAAGTCACTCCAGATTTCACGGCTGTCGAAAAGGAAATGCATCTATGATCTCAAAAGTCGTCACTGTACATCCATAAAGTGATCCGTGTTAGGCCGAGCTCAGCACAAGAGCAGCCTCCACTTGAGATTTTCCTCAAGACCGTTGAACCTCTCTGCAGTGACTTGTTCGTGTGATAAGGTGATAAGGTTCCCCAAAGTGTTTGCTGGGGTTGAGGTCAGGGCTGGGGCTGAACGATTTTGAAAAAAAATAAAAATATCTAATTGCGATTACTGACAGAATGCCGTAACAGGACTCCTCACCGGTACCAGGAAGAGAGAACGTACTGTATGTTCCCTGCTCTGTCCTCTCTGCAGTGAACTGAATCGATTTCAGGAGTCTTTTATTTATTTTTGAAGAACTGCATGGACTGGCACCAGGCTCATCTTTACTTAGATTCTCCTATTTGCCACGAGTGAGATGAGAAGATTGATATCTCTCTTAAGTGTGTGCAAATGGTAAATATGTAGCCGAAGCCAGGAGCTAGTTACCATAGAGATTAAAAAGTAGCTTGTTTGACTTTGTCAATTGGTAACAAAGTCCGCCTAACACAACCTCTTAAGCTCAATAATAATCAATTGTGCCAGACTTTTTCTTGGCTCAGAAACAGCTCCAGGACACAGCCTGGTGCATAATCCCTCTGAAAACATTAAGGCTTCATTTGTAGTGGACAGACCTGCATATTAAAAGGAACGGGTGGAACAGTGGGGTCCAAAGAAAACATGTGGTCACAGAGCAGCGCCTGCATACCCAGAGCCAGACTGTCCACGTCCCTCGCCATGGGTCCGGGACACGACAGCACTAATTTCATGGGAAACAAATGAGTTAACCCAAGTTTTTCCAGACACCACATGTAGTAAGTAGGCAATGATGATACACCTGGAACTTACCCGATTTCTGCCCTGGATAAATGGGATTCAAACCCACTGAACTAACAAGACACAAAAAAAAAGACATCATCTAAAACAAAGCAATTATTAAACTGTAGCACAAAATGTTGTGTTACTGACTGAAGCGGAGACGCTCACCTTAGCCGACCCGCTGTTGGCTTTAAGCCACAGATCCCACAAAATGAAGCAGGAATGCGGATGCTACCGCCCACATCGCTGCCGAAACCAAGCACGGAGCCTCCTCCCCCGACGAGGGCCCCCTCCCCACCGGAGGAGCCTCCGGGGGTCTTCTGGAGGTTGTGGGGGTTCACGGTCTGCCCATAGATGGGGTTACCGCAGTCGTAACTAAGAAATAATTTAAAAAAAAACAGATAAGCAATGACTATCACGACAAATGCAAAAACTCATTTAATTGTGCACTTTATTATCTCACAGCTTATCTCGGCGATAGCTCGTTTGATTATTTACTTTAATAGGGCTTGGGGCAAGTTGGTTTTCACGAAGGGAATAGCTCCTTGTCTCTTCAGAACTTCCACGATCACGCTGTCCTTCTGGGCAGGCCGGTCCAGATTAACGATGACGCCGCAAGTACAGTCATGATTCTGGTGTTAAATAAAACACAAGTAAAGTAAATACATAAACCAGTCCGTCTGTCCCAAACAAGATGTTTGTAGATACGTGACATTTGGGCGGAAAATTGCTAACGTTTAATCCTGTCTGCCATAGCAATTCTTAATCCCATTGCTCATTAAGACACCATGTACTCTGGACAAATGAAGGTCAACCATGAGTTCAGTCAGAAAGAATATATTTCTGTATGCTTAGGCCTGTAGTTTATTTTTCACATATCCTGCCATTTACTCCTCTCTCACGAATCCTCACTCATCATTTCCTTGCGGTCATTGTTTGGGGCAATCAGCTGTTCTCATCAGCTGGTCACTTCTATCAAATTGTTAGCCTTTCATCTCTCTGCTGACTCTTTCTAAATATGCATATTTACCGACAAATGAGGAAAACCATGGGTCTGACACACGTCTGGAGCTCCGGAGCATCACTCATTTAAATCAGTATGATAGCGCCTATTCCAGTAGTGGAAGTGGAGCGTATTCACGAGACTACAATCATTATGAGCGGGAATAAACACAACTAAGCAGCAGTTAAACTTAGTTTATCATCTCCGTCGTGAAGGGCGCGATGTGTACTCGCGGCAGGTAATCACGGCAGGCGCGTGATGCGGGTAGGCCCGCAAGTGGTCACGGTTTGGTCATGCACCTCCGAATTCAATCTGGCACGGGCTGTGCTCATGATCAATGGTATATCACAAATAGTGCACTGATAAAACACTGACATGTCTGGGGATTATAGGAGATGGGCCAATTCGTTTGAGATGCTTCAGAACAGCAGGGTTTAATTTGAGTAAATGTTTGGCAGCCAAATCCAATAGTTTACAGGATATTTAACCTTTGTTTCTTTATGATACATGTAATACTTTACTTCTTTCCTAACAGGGCTTGGCTAAGGCGATAAGTAGTTCATGAATATGAGGCTACAGCTGGCTACAATCCCTCCTCGGCATTGTGGAGGTTGGTTCATGGCTTGTGTTAGCTATACCAACATTCTATGGGTATATCTATGAGTAACACTCATCTTTTATTCTTCACAGCCATGTTGTTTGTACGCCTCTGGTGTTTTAGAGAATAATAACGCATAAAGCTGGGTATTGAAATAGAGTTCTACAAAGTCCAATTTCAGAGTTCCTCATGCAAAGGTCCGGAACATCAAAGTGCGTGATGATTTAGTCCCATATAAATGGACGTAGCCCAACAGTTGTATCAACATTTGTATGTAGCCAGCAGCTGATTATTAAATCAAGAAGTTGAAGGAATATGTCAGGTAAGTAAGGGTTGCTTTTATAGTTTAAATGACATAACAGAAGCTTTTTAAGAACTTGCATCTTAAAAAATAAAGTACCTAATTTAATGGAACTGTATTGCTACGCAGCGTTAGAATTCAGTGCAATCATGGTGATGCGATGTAAGGAAAGTATGACATTACAGCGTATCTTAAAGAGGATTGTGTGCAGCAACGTTATTTGTGGTTTAAACCACTTGGTTCAGCTCTATTCCTCTTTTTACATCATAGTTGGGCAGTGAAATCATGCAATAGGATTCCCATTATTGGGCTCGTAGCTCATATCAGTACCTCCTATTATTTTGGAGTGAGTGGGTGCGTTTGCTCAAAAGATGTTGCTTAGTGGCGCTTCACCTGGCTGCTTTGTATAATCGTAATGGTCTCTGGACATATGAAACACACTGGGTTAAACTGCAGGGGAGGAATGGACATATAAGAGTCTGTCCATATTGGTTAAGGCGGATTAGTGGCAAAACATACTTGGACATTTATACATCAAGTCTAATTGCCTCAATTCAAGCTCTTCCCCTAGGGATGCGCTTTTCCTCTCCTGCTCGTTGGACATGGCATCTTCCTTTTCCTAAGATGCACAATCTACCTTGATGACAGGTGCTGCGCTGACCTGTGTGTCAGATCGCTGTGCAGTCACTGGAATGGTGTAACATTCTACAAACAAGCTGGTGATTTTCGCTGATTTACTAAAACGTCGACACGGATGCAGGCCATCCGCGGGTTTTGGGGGGGTTCTGTCAAGGCCTGTGGTTTACTAGACTCAAAGGGTAACTCAAGCTCATTAAAGCCTTAAAAATGTGTACGGTAAGTGATGCATATAACTGGTGGTGGTGTCATGTTGACTTTGTTTCCGGCATTTTTGCATGTCATTTAATTTGTCCAATAGCATTATCTCATTCATGCAAAATGTTCTTTTTATTATCTCTAAAGCTACCTCTCGCATTCTATTCCAGTGGATCTTCGCATCATGGTATAAGACCTTGGCTCTCTAGTCTGTTGGACTCACACCATTGTGGTCTAATTGGTACGTGACTTAGCTGGTAACTCATGGCTTAAACACTCCAAATGCGGCGGTGCTGCACAGTAGTTGTGGCTTAGATAGACTGGGTTTTGCCCTTTCAAATCCATGCTTAAGTTCCTCTGGGTAAGACCTATTAGTTGCTCCACTATTCTTACCCCAGGTAACATTCCTTTATCCAAAACGTGGTAGCAGTTGGAGGTTATCCTCACTAGACTCAACTTCTCACCTCAGCTACACTCTGGGCACTCTTTTTAGAATAGGGCCGCTACTTCAGCAGCTAACCAAGGCATCTCCTCTACTACCCTACAAAATTGGGTCGTTGGTCATCCTCTGCCTTCACGTCTTACGTCCACTCTGATCTCAACACCATCCTTGAGAAGCAAGATCATTGAAGCCTTAAAATCCGGTAAGGAATGCATATAACTGGTGGTGGTGACATGTTCACGTCGATTGTTATATTATTGATAGGTCATATTATTAGTATCGGCTCATAGCAGGGGATAGCATTATATCCTTCTGAAAATGTTCCTTCTAATAACACTAAAGATATTTCTCTAGCGTGCTAAGGGATAGTCTCTCATCACGGTATAATACCGCGCCCTCCCTGCTGTGTTTACCTTACTCTATTTTCCTCTGGTGTGACTCGACCGTTTTCCCCATCTGATTGGTCTAACACTGTTTCTCAATCTCCTGGTCTCACGTGACCTGGCTTATCGTGACTGTGTTTCCTAGGTGACCGTGACCTGGATTAACGTAACTGTTTCCTAGGTAACCGTGACCTGGCTTAACGTGTCTGTTTCCTGGTCCGACGGGACCGCTTTCCATTCCCAAAAGAAAGATGGGTCTGAGGTGCCCTATTTCTCATTTCCTGGTCCAAGTGAAAAGAGACCGGTCCAAGGACACAATTTCTAGTTTCGCAGTCAGAATGACAACATTTCTAGTTTTGCGGTCCGAATGTTGCGAGACCTGTCAAAAGCTTGACATACGTTCTAGTTTCCCGGGCGGCCCGGTCTGGTTGTGCTGAGGCAGCAAGACCCCCAACCATGCTGTTCTGCGTTCTCCCTTGAACCCCCCTATTCTGCGCTGTGGTCTAAACGTGACCCCCGACTATCCTAAGCTGCGGTCTAACCTGACCCAACCTATCCTTGTCTGCGGTCTAGCTTGACCCTCACCTATCCCATCCTGCGCTCGGGCCCTCCGCAGGGCCGACCCACCATATATTTCGGGATCTGTTGAAATCCTACCATACTTCACTATGGGCTATCTAGACCCGCACTATCCTGTATCTGCGGTCTAACCTGACCCAACCTGTCCGAGTCTGCAGTCCTTCGTGACATTCTTCTCTCCTTCGCTTTGACTAACCTTGACCTCTTACCTCTGGTCTAACATCTACTCACTCACGTTCTAGCCTTGAATTCCCTCGTGACTAATTTTCTATGTTCTTAGGAAATTCACCACAGCAGTAAGGTATTTATTTATATAAATAAATTTCTTTTGGGGGATTAGGCCTATTGGACCGCAGTATCCCTACCCTCGGTGATAGTACTTCATGATGGAGTCCAATCGCCAAAGACTTTGCACTTTTCATATTTGCATGTGTAATAAATCATTGTTAAACTATAAAACAAGTCTCTCCTGATTGAAATACCTTGTATCCGTAGTTTTCTTTGATGCTAACTGGAACTCCATACAAGAGGCCTTCCTTCTTGGAAGCAACAGTTTTCAGCTGATCGAAGCTCTCCAGCAAGATCCCCGTGCAGCAGTTCAGATCTTTGTTTACATCCAGAGTCTGTGGGAAAAGAAACAAAAAAAAACAGCAGAGATGGGTTTGTATGTCCTTGCTCCAAACGCCTGGTTTAGTAGAACATGAAAATCAAGTAAGAAATGTGCAAGCAAGTAGATCAATATTTACTTTTTAACTATGAGACGCAAGTCCCTTTGTAGGGTTAATGATTCATTCATTTATGCGATAAGAACCTTAAATTATAACACTGCTCTATATATCTTTATATACATGATTGTTCTGCGATGGGATGTGAATAATGATTGGTGTTATTTGGGTTTGAACCTTTTCCATGTAGGAGTAAAACACGTCCTCGGGGCTCAGCAAGCCTTCCTGCAGGTTATTTGTCAACTCAGACAGAGACATCGCCAAGATGAGAGTAGCGTCGGTCTCTGGATGCTGGAGGACACACACACACACACACAGTTACATACACAGTAACAAATGTGTGGGGAATGAATTCACACACGCAATAATTCCTTTTCAAAATTAGCTGAAAGTTCTGCACAGATGAAAAACACAGGGAAGCAACAAATGCTATTATTTTGATCAAATAGAAAGAAAGAGTGACAATAGTCAAATCTCAAAACGGTATACAATCCTAAAGGAAACAAAAGCAAATGTGGACAAAACCTTTTTTTTTTTTTAAGATTTTTTAAGAATTGTTTCTTTTGTGTTCATGTCTGTTCTTTTTTTTCTTTAGTTAATTAAACACTTAGTAAACATTTATAAATGTGGCAGGATGAATGGAACAAGTGACGAAACTGATAACTTGTATTATCAATACTGACCAGACCAGCAAGAATAACACATACTAGTGTGGAGCAAGGCATCATCTATTTAAAGCAAAATATGATTGGTGAGCGCCACCTGCTATGTCAAATTATTAAAAAAAAATGTCTGCGATGAAAATGGCAGATGCGCATAATAACGTCTCCCAAAGCTCGCAAGCGTGTTGACAACAAATGAAGTCATTTGTCATTCACCTCAAAAACTGATAAACGTAGTGGTCTGAATTAAAAGGATGTTCTTAAAAAGTGTGTTAAAACTTTCCATCCAAACAAAGTCCCAACTCTCACCGACTCCTTGTACCGCAGCACCGCCTGCCCGGCCCGCTGCAGGCTGTCGACTCTCCGGTTTCTGGCTCTCTGGATCTTTTCCTTCACCGCTTGGTGTCTGCAGACCTTCTGCGCCAGCAGCACCAGAGCTCCAGCCCCGCACGCAGCACCCGTTAACAGTGCCGCTGTCCGGTTGTCAAGCTTCATTTCCACCAGAAACTGTTTCACGTTCTCCATGATTTGCTCTTCACGTGTGTCTTCGACAATGGTCGGTCGGCTAACTGAAGCTAAAACAAACAGGCTAGAGCTTTTAAATCATGTAGTGATTGGACTTAAAAGAGCAATAAAGTTAACAAATGGGTGCGGTTTACTGGTTACATAGTGGAGGTTACCTCGATACGCTCAGCAGTTTCATCAAATGATCGACCTGGAAGAACCCGGATTGAAGGTTGTTTAGAGTTCGAGATGTTGTCAGTTGCAAGCTAGAGGGCGCCAGTGCTGCCTCAAGTGAGACACTTTATCTAAACAATACAATAAACATAGAATACAGAAAATAATTCTAAAATGCTCAAAATTCGGAGGAGGATTCAAATCCCTTTTTTTTTAAAAAAAGGCAGAGTGAGTAGTTTTACAGGCCACACTTTATTCTGTCACTCATTTCACATTTTATTTGACAGTAAAGTTTAAGAAGTTCATGTTGAGGTCAGGCTTCAAAGTCTAACCAGACGCAAGACAACTGGCCCCGTTTCACCGACAGACGGCAACACTTGTATCAAGTTACATTTATTTTTAAAGTTACATTATTGCATCATTTGTAGTGAAGCATCTCCAGATTCCAGTGACACTATGGTCTTTTTTAATACTTTAAAAAGTTGCCCTTCTTGGTTGTCCTTGTGCTATAATCACATACACGACATTTACAGATTAAGTGTTAAATTAAACTGGCTATAACATGACGAGGCATTCATAGCAAAAAGTCCTTACAACTTAAAAGAAACTTCATCTCTTCGGGAATGTAAGAACTATATTAGCCTTAATAAGATGTGTTAAGTGATTTATATATACAAAAAGTTAAAATGCTCCTTTAGTTGCACTACTGACTACTGTTCCTTATTTTAACTTTATTTTTGTTGAGTAAACCTTTTTAAATGGAGTTACTACTTCTGAAGAATCATTCGGCGTCAAGTTTATTGCCAATACACAGATTATAAAAGTAGTGGTAATGTGGATTATCGGACGGAGGGAAGATTGCGAGGGAATCCGTGTACAGAGGTTCATCTCAACACAAATTATTTACCAACTTGTATTGATATATAGAGTCATAAAACAAACTTGTGACACCAGGTAAGGTTTTCAAGCCATCCACTTTAATGAAATATTGACTCAGGCTACCTTGTTAAATACTTATACAGATACAATAATGTATACATTTAAAGTTACAACATACAGCAGATCCACATATGGATGTATTTAAATCAATGTTCTCCTCATAATATTTGAAGAATGTCATCAGCCAGTTGTGCAACCGTCGGGGAGGACTTCATTTGACCGAATGGAACAGTTTGTGTGACACCTACAGAGGACGAGAGGAAGTTAATTAATGCAGTAAACTTAAGTGAACTTCTCCCACACAACTTCCCTTCTCCGTTCTCTACACTGGCTCCCTGTAAGAGCTCGCATCCAGTGCTAGCCTACAGGGCAGTGAAAGGAACAGCTCCTTCCTACCTCCAGGCCATGGTCAAGCCCTACACCCCCGCCCGACCACTTCGCTCCACTGCCTCGGGGCCCCGTCGCTCAGAGGTCCCTGCGCCTGATCGACCCGGTCACGGCTGTTTTCTGTCCTGGCCCCACAATGGTGGAATGAACTCCCCACTGACGTCAGGACAGCAGAGTCGCTGCCCATCTTTCGGCGCAGGCTGAAAACTCACCTCTTCAAGAAGGCCTACCCGGAGCCTTCCACTTAGCACTTATTGTATTCATACTAGTTTGTTGCACTTTTTGTATTCGTACTAGTTTGTTTCTGCACTGTACTTTTGCTCTGGGTTATGCTTCCAGATGATTGTTTAAACAAGTAGATGCACTTATGACTTCTGGTGACTAGTAGTTCTCTTGAATACCTATGTTGAATACACTAATTGTAAGTCGCTTTGGATAAAAGCGTCTGCTAAATGACTGTAATGTAATGTAAACTTAAGTGCCTAAAGTCATTTTGCAAACAAAAAAAACATTTTAATATCACTAAGTTGCTGCTTGTGATGTGCAGGACATACTTGCAAATGTTTGGTAAAAAACATTTATTATTTCTTCGATACAGTTATCCCACAAAACCTACGTCAAACTGGAGGGGTGGTGTGGAGCATATTTTTAAGTTAAGTGTATCCTGAGTCAACTGTGAATTATTCGCAAACCACATTTCTCAACTGAACTTATCTTGCAAAAAAAGTCTATTACTACTCATATTCTACTTGAAAATGGATAACCAATGCATAGACATGAAGCGTGACTCCTTCGGTGGTGTATTCTTCATCTTCCTGCTTGTAACAACCGGCTAATGTCAACACTTACGCAGTGGTCACGGGCATGCAGGAAGTCAAACAGCTCCTCGGTACAATCCTCCGCTGTCGAAGACCGGGAGCCAACTCTGGTCTCACAATGGTCCAGACGCTCCCGAGTGTGAACGCAGTGCTCCGCCTCTTCACATTTCTGTCGCATCGTTTCAAGGGGATCCTGAAACACACAGTGCAGCATTCAGAGCACGTACCTTGCGGAGTGTCCTTCAAAAAAGGGGGCGACGCAATTCAGTAGATTCAGCACCGCACTCACTCGCCCCGTCGGTATCAGCCAGGATAAACTAAATAGGTTGTAAACATCTAAGCAGCAGCACCATCACAAACTACCAAAATGACCATGAAGTTGTACCTGATACAACTTGTTACTGAATGTATAAGTGTATGAAGGGGATTCATATAGTTCAATGCATAACCAGCAAAACCACCAGTGAAAAGGGGGTTCTGTAGGTACATTTTTAACATTCTTTTATGTGGAGAAAGAAAAATGTCTCATGTATTTATAAATACATGTCCAGAGGGAGGGGGTGGCAAAGGAGAAGACCTGAAATGACCCTTTGTCTTTTTATTACTGGTCACGCAATAACGTCTAAACACACCTTTGTGTTTCTCATGTTTGTCAGTTTAATACTGGTGTGTCTTCCGGCTTATTCAAAATAAATGCTCATTAACCTAAATTAAAAGGCGGTCAGACTCGTGATCAAACTCGTGTTCTTACAAAAATACAGAGACACAGTTAACATATATTCAATCTGATGTGTGGATGAACATACCACCATGTCTTCCTCCTCTTCCTCTTCTTCTTCTTCTTCCTCCTCCTGAAACAGACATAACCTTACATGACCCAATCAATCACATAATTCATTTCCTGCCGTCAGGCAGTTGTTTTGGTAGGGGTTACACATTTAACAATTAGCAAGACAACTTTACTAAATGACAAAGTAGAATTACATGTTGTATTCTGCTGCATGAATAAGCTTCAACATGTTTCTGAACGCCAATGGAAACGTTAGCTAAGGCTAAGCTAGTGATGATATGGCGTTAGCTTAGCCTTGTTGTGTTAGCTTGCTAGCTAAGATAATCAAACGTTACTGGCTTAGCATAGTTATCTTAAATCTGTCGTAGCTACTAACATCCTCGGGTTCTCCGTTCATTATCATCTTCTCCTCGAAAACCATGATTTTTGGTGTTCTTGTCCTGCGATGGCCGCCTGTCAAATCTCGAGTGTTGGAGGACACAGAGGGTCACACGAGCACAGCAGTTAGCTACGAAGTTAGCGAAAAACTAGCCTCGCAGTTTCCGGTCATCGGACCTTCACAACAAACCTCACGCTCAACAACTTTGTTTACGATGTCCGGAGTCACGACATCCTACAGTATAACTATAACGTTTATAATAGCATTAGTTATAAGAACAAATACACTAACAATTACCCTGTCACTCACTCAGTAGCGTTTTTCACAACAAAAGTTGCGAGTTTTGTTATTTAATGAAGCGTTTATTGTGTTTTATTTTGAAATTGGTTATGTAATTTCCCTCGACCAAATGTATGAAGCTCTCTATACCACCATCATGTGTTGAGAAGTAGTTCTACACCAGCTAAATTAAGTATCACACAAAAAATCATTGGCCACCGTTTTGTGGCAACAGTTTGCATATTTGCCTAACATGCTGGGCCAGACGGCTGTGAAAGCGAGTTTTAAAGTACAATGTAATTGTTCATGGTTATTTGAGTGCCCTGTTTTATCAAAGGTATTGTGAAGCACTTGTTTTTTTATTGCACTACTTTTTGAGTGATTAATGCACATGGGTGCTGTGATAGATTCTACATGTTTCCTCTAATAATAATTCCAGTGGACCATGTACCCAGCATCAGTAGTTTAACTCAACAGTTGTTTAATGTACATTTTAAATGACATTAACACATGTTAGCACAAAGTTTTATCTGATCACCGGTGCAGTGTTATTCTATGAACACAATAAACATTACGTTTTGGTATCCAATCATTTACATTTTGGCTGCCTCTTTGTTATACATACGATGAGATTACACTTTGCCTTAGTCACACCATAAAACAAATTATATTCCCTTCACTGCAAAATCAGAGCAATTGTTAAGGTCACTGATTGTTTACAAGCTTTACTAAGTATTGAGAGGGCAGAGTCCAGTGCAAGCAGTAGGCTTTAGATATGTCGACAAGAGATAATAGTTAGCCTCTCTTATACCCGGAGAGAGATACTGTAGTTATATTACTGGCTCTTGGCAACACATCAGTCTTTTATTTGACAAGAAAAGCAAGGAAAACACAGGCTTTATTGAGACAGGCTTGAGTCCTTGATTACAGAATGGATTCAATCTTTTCTGTACTTGGATCCTATGTTAACTGGGATGTCAAAGGTCTGCTGCTCTTCACTGTAATCTTCGTCCTCACTGCAGATTATATTAAGAACCGTCGGCCAGGCAGTTTCCCTCCAGGGCCGCGGGCATTTCCTATCGTGGGCAACATATTCACTGTGGATTACAAAAGGACCCATGAGAGTCTGACACAGGTAACAGATGTAAAAAAATTGACTTTTAAGAATGTTACAGGTTTTCCTAATGGGACTGTTTGTGTTATCTGCCATGTCTCAGTTAGCTGGGAGATATGGAGATGTGTACAGCCTTCGAATGGGCCAGGCATGGATGGTCGTGTTAAACGGGTTCGAGGTTCTGAAAGAAGCTCTGGTTATTCAGGGAGACAGCCTGGCAGACCGCCCAGAGCTCCCTCTGCTGCAGGACATAGCCAATGGAGGAGGTGAGCAGACCTAACACACACACATACACACAGTCTGTATTCAACTCACTGCTATTGTGATGTCTGTGGTACAGGAAAGCATTAAGTGTGATTAATTGCCCCCCCAATCAGCATTATAGTTTTATTTTTCATACTTTGTTTTTCATTTGAATATTGATGCACTATTGTTTTTTTTGGCAGTTACAACTTTAAAGACCAACTCCCAAATATTTTGACCATTCATAATAATATGTCAGCACTGTAGAAATAAAGAAAAGTGCATCGAAAGCTAAATTCGACCAATAAAAGTTGGGTATTACATGGACTGTTAATATAAAATATTTAGTTAATGTGTAAAAGAATATTCATTCATTTTCCTGATTTAATTAATTTGAATTCCTTTTTGTTCACTATCAGGTATAGTTTTCAGTAATGGGAATATATGGAAGCAGCAGAGGCGTTTTGCACTTTCAACCCTCAAACATTTTGGATTTGGCAAGAAGTCACTTGAACCCATCATCTTGGATGAATTTACATATTGTGCAAAAGACTTCAACAGCCACAAAGGTAAATAGTAAATGCACAGCAACACATTAAGAGTAATACACAATAACAAATACACAATCTAAATCAGATTTTCTGTTCAATTGTGGAGGTAAGCCCTTCGATCCACACCTCGTCATCAACAACGCTGTCTCCAACATCATCTGCTCCCTGGTTTTTGGACATCGCTTTGAATATGGTGATGAGAAGTTCATGAAACTGTTGAAGTGGTTTGGCAAAGGTCTCGAAATCGAAGGCTCCATTTGGGCACAGGTACAGCATTTCACAACTGTTGATGGAATGCTGTATATCATACGTTCTTGTGAATCAGTTAATGGAATCTTAATGCTGTTTGACTTTGTTCTGAAATACATTTCTCATTGTATATCTGAACGTTTATCAATCATGCTCGGCTCTCTTTATGCACAGGTATGCAATATGTTGTACACACACAGCTCAAGGTGGAATAAATGGATTTTAATATGTGGTTTAGGTTTTAATAGTCAATCTTTCTCTGAAATGCCTTTTTAATTGCTATTGTTCCAATCTGCTCTACTCTGCAGCTTTACAACTCCTTCCCTCTGCTGATGAGACGTTTGCCAGGGCCTCATCAGACAGTCCAGCACATCTGGGACAATGTAAAGGACTTCATAAGGGTAGAGCTTAAGGAGCACAAACAGAACTGGGATCCCTCCGACGAAAGAGACTATATCGACTGCTACCTGAAGGAGATTCAGATGGTGATTGGCACTAGATGTTTTTCTTATGCTGTGGTTTTCATGAAGTTCCTTTGAACATCATAACTGCTTGTTTTGCATCTACATCAGAACTATCAGCTGTTCATGTACTGACCCGTTTAATTGTGGCATCACTCCTGGCTGCTATGTGTTGATGTGCAAAGATCTGCTGAGCACTTTTGCCATGGCCTCTGCCTTACATGTCTTATCTCCAACAGCATTCACTCCTTTTAATCTAATCAGATAGAGATGTTACCTGGTCACTACCTTTTTTTTATAAAGTCCTACTTATGGGGGCTACACACCCACAGCCCAAAGGCTGATGACCAGAAACATCGCGAAATAAGAAGAAAAGAGAAAATACAGGCAGATACAGCCACACACGTCAGTGCTATTCATAAGTGATGATTGAGAGGTATTACTTTATGGGTCCACATTGTTTTTTGGGAAATTTCAGCATAATATACCTTTAAGTAACCATCATAGATTATTATAACCCCAGCTGTGATAGCTGTAACATACACTTGTTCCAAATTATTTTGCAGCACATTTTAATACATGTATTTGTATGTATTGTCAGAGTAAGGGGCAGGCTGACAGTACTTTTGATGAGGAAAACCTGGTCTTATCTGTCTGGGATCTGTTCTTGGCTGGCACTGAGACCACGTCCACCACCCTGCGCTGGGCTTTCCTCTACATGGTAAAGCACCCCGAGATCCAGGGTAAGAGCACCGACCAAATCAGTGAAGCTCTTTGTTATGACTCAATAATGTGCAAATGATTGATACTTAAACAAATGTTGTATAAGTGAAAATTAGGCACATTATGCGACTACTTTTAGTCCCAAGGTTACAATTAATGTGCAATCACTTGAGACCTTCACATTTATGACTAATTCTGTGCAACGAACATCTTCCTGTAAAACATACAGTACAGCCTCGAATGACTGCGTGCAAGTTTGCAAATCAACAGGAACATTAATCATTCTATTCACTAATGTGTCAGTGCTGCATTGTGCTTTATCTCTCCATGAGCATTCTGCTGCCTGTTGATGAAATACTGTTACAACTCCTGTCTGTTTCCCCCGTTTCACAGCAAAGGTCCAGGCCGAGATAGACGGAGTGATTGGACAGTCCCGACAGCCGTCCATGGAAGATCGTGCCAACCTGCCCTACACGGACGCTGTCATACACGAGGCCCAGAGGATGGGCAACATAGTTCCTCTCAGTCTGCCTCATGTTACCAACAGGGACATCCAGCTGGGAGGCTACACAATCCCAAAGGTCACTTCTCATACATAGTTTTTATGTCTCATACACGACCGTGTTGCATCTTTATGAGTTGCCTTTACAATTCCAATCACCAGGGAGTTATAATAATCCCCAATCTGACCTCGGTGCTGTTTGACAAGAATGAGTGGGAGACGCCCGACACCTTTAACCCAGGACACTTTCTGAACGAGGAGGGCAAGTTTGTGAAGCCAGCTGCTTTCATCCCTTTCTCTGCTGGTGAGGAACAACACAACCACTTGTATTATTAGTGTCTTTACCTGTTTATAGGGGAGCTTGTAGCCTGTCCCAGCAAACACTGGGACCCTACGCGGATCCTCACATAATAATAGCTGATCGGCCCAGGGGTAAACTCTCATGATCAGGCAGAGGACACAGACAAGATGGAGGCCTGGGATCATAACCACGTCCTTCTTGTGGTTGATGTCAGTCACTGACCACTGCACTTCCATACCAGTTATAATTTAATTTCTTAAATTTCTTAAAAATTTCTTAAAGATTTCTTAAAAATTTCTTAAAAATTTCTTAAAGATTTCTTAAAAAATTCTTAAAAAAAGATTAGCATCGCTGCAAACCCCCCCAACAAATGTGCCAGCCTGGTCTGAACATGTCTGCCGCCTTCGTTGGGTGGGTTTGCAGCGATGCTAATCTTTTTTTCCATGTAAAGTAATTTTAATGTACACCAGGAATGAGGAATTAATAAGATTAAGAGTGGGAAGTGTTTATTACTTTAGCGTTAATAGTGGGCACCAGCAGAGTGGATGGTTAAGGATTTTGGTGAACCTCTGACCTTTTGACTAGACACAAAATCAGGAACAAATTTCAAATGGTTACCAGCACAGATAACAGTTCTACTCCCTATAAAAGCCCTATGAGAATGACCTCTGGGCCAAAACCGTGTCTCAAAGAAATGTCCAGTTTGTTTCAGTTTGTTTTCCTGTCACAGGTAAGCGGTTGTGTCTCGGGGAGAGCCTGGCCAAGATGGAGCTTTTCCTCTTCTTCACCTCCTTCATGCAGCACTTCACCTTCTCAGTACCTGCTGGGGTGAAACCTGTGATGGACTTTCACTTTGGCGTCACTCTGTCACCACTTCCATATGAAGTCTGCGTAACGTCCCGCTGAGTGTGGCTCTAAAATGAAAAACAATTAAAAAAGCAGATTTTCTGTGCTCAGCACGTATGATCATGCCACTGTGACAAGGTTAATGAATATATCAAACTGATATTTGGCTTTAAAATAGATCAGTGTTTTTTAGGCTAGTTTAGCATAGCCTGAATCAATTGTTTAATATTTTTGTAAATCACTTTTTATTTACAAATGCGACATCAGTCACTTTCTGTTGCTTTCTTTCATTAAAGTCTAAATTGTGTGATACATCTAAAAAATGTGTGTTCAATTGTGGATTTCCAACATATGACCAAAAGGATATGAATTTTGAATAATGCAGTATCTGGAAACCCAAATCTGGCTCCACAGTCAGCGCTATCTCAGTCAACCGCAGGACATTTAAGGCAACTGCAGTCTAATGTACACCAAAGTCATACAATACACACACACACACAACACAACACAACACTGACTAAACTACAAAGTAGGTTTGACCTTGGTGGGATGTCAATTTCCAATGCCTTTCCTGTGGTAAGTTCCAGCACAACAGCTGCCGATATAGATGTATAAAGTTTAAAGGCTCAAACGCTCGACGATTTGACAATGGGACATCCCTAAACCCTCATAGACTTTGCAGGAGCGCGCCTCAAAATCCTTGAGACCGTAAGGGTGGAGATTGGGATTGGGCCATGCACTTGCCAGTGAGAGAGGCAGAGGGCGGAGTTTAAATCGAGCAAGAAAGCTTATCTGGCGACATAGGCCGAAAGTCTAATATAAAGAGGGCAGAGTTCAGTGCAAGCAGTAGGACGTTCTTGTGCTGCTAAGAGCCAATATCATCAAGCTCCCCACTCATAGGAGAGGGAAGTCACTTTTTTTACCAACACCTGCCTTTTATGTGACAAGTGAAGCAAGGAAAACACAGGCTTTATTGAGACAGGCTTGAGTCCTCGATTACAGAATGGATTCAATCTTTTCTGTACTTGGATCCTATGTTAACTGGGATGTCAAAAGTCTGCTGCTCTTCACTGTAGTCTTCGTCCTCACTGCAGATTATATTAAGAATCGTCAGCTGGGAAGCTTCCCTCCAGGGCCCCGGGCATTTCCTATTGTGGGCAACATATTCACTGTGGATTACAAAAGGACCCATGAGAGTCTGACACAGGTAACAGATGTCAAAAACATAGACCGTTAAAAATGTTACAGGTTTCCTAATGGGACTGTTTGTGTTGTCTGTCATGTTAAGCATCATGCTCTTCCTCCTCTCACAGTTAGCTGGGAGATATGGAGATGTGTACAGCCTTCGAATGGGCCAGGTATGGATGGTGGTGTTAAACGGGTTCGAGGTTCTGAAAGAAGCTCTGGTTAATCAGGGAGACAGCCTGGCAGACCGCCCAGAGCTCCCGCTGGTGATGGACGTAAGTCATGGACTAGGTGAGCAGACCTAACACACACACACACATAGATGAAAAGCCTTTGTATCTGACTGCTATTTGACTCTTGTCATACTCATAGAGGAAAGCATGGTTGAGTGAATACACTGCGTGATACATTGATTTCCCCCCAATCAGTGTTATAGTTGTCTTTGCCCATAGGTTCAAAGTTTGTTGTACCCTTTTCATGACTAGTACATGACTGTGTAACCTTGTTTTGTGACAGTGGATAAAAGTTATTTGGAATTAAAGTTATTGATAAACGCATTTGTTAATACATAACGAATTAACAAAAGATAGAGGTGTTTTTGCTACTGGGAACCTCAGCTTTGTTGACCCTTCAGCATCATTCTTGCATGCTTCTTCTGATCAACATCTCCTGTGTGGTTGTCACAGAATTCATTAGAAACCTATTAGCTTTCCTGTTGGTGTGCGTCACACGTAACACATGTATTTTTATATAGCATTTTTTTTATTACAAATGTACCTTAATATTATTATTATTATTTACCTATTTTTATTATTATTATTTAATATTTTTGGAAAAGAATATTCCTGTATTTTCCTGATTTCGATTTAGTTCATTTTAATTCCGTTTTGTCCACTATCAGGTATAATTTTCAGTAATGGGAATATATGGAAGCAGCAGAGGCGTTTTGCACTTTCAACCCTCAAATATTTTGGATTTGGCAAGAAGTCACTTGAACCCATCATCTTGGATGAATTTACATATTGTGCAAAAGACTTCAACAGCCACAAAGGTAAATAGTAAATGCACAGCAACACATTAAGAGTAATACACAATAACAAATACACAATCTAAATCAGATTTTCTGTTCAATTGTGGAGGTAAGCCCTTCGATCCACACCTCGTCATCAACAACGCTGTCTCCAACATCATCTGCTCCCTGGTTTTTGGACATCGCTTTGAATATGGTGATGAGAAGTTCATGAAACTGATCAAGTGGTTTGACAAAGCTGTCGAAATCCAAGCCTCCATTTGGTCACAGGTACAGCATTTCACAACTGTTGATGGAATCCTAATGCTGTATATCATACGTTCTTGTGAATCAGTTAATCATTCATGCTAGTAGTTGTAATATGTGGTACATATATAGTAAGATATAAAAAAAGCCGATTTGTAGATGGGATTTCAATATTTGCTATTGATTGTTATGAAAAAAATGGGTTTTCAACATGCTATTGTTCCAATCTGCTCTACTCTGCAGCTTTACAACGCCTTCCCTCTGCTGATGAGATGTTTGCCAGGGCCTCATCAGACAGTCCAGAACATCTGGAACAGTGTAAGGGACTTCATAAGGGTAGAGCTTAAGGAGCACAAACAGAACTGGGATCCCTCCGACAAAAGAGACTATATCGACTGCTACCTGAAGGAGATTCAGATGGTGATTGGCACTAGATGTTGCTTTGTTTTTCTTATGCTGTGGTTTTCATGAAGTTCCTGTGAACATCATATCTGCTTGTTTTGCATCTACATCAGAACTTTCAGCTGTTAATGTGTTGTCCTGACACAGTTTAATTGTGGCATCACTCCTTGCTGCTATGTGTTGAAATGTGCAAAGACCTAATAAGCCCTTTTGCCATGGCCTCTGCCTTACATGTCTTATCTCCAAGAGCATTCACTTCTTTTAATCAAACAAAGCCAAGCCTTTTTCAAGATGCAAAGTCCAGTACACATTAAAAGCTTTTAGTTTACCATAATAAAATACTGTAACCCTGGCTGTAAAACAACATAGTTATTAAAAATAATTTAACAGTATGTTTTAACACATCTATTTGCATATACTCTCAGAGTAAGGGGAAGGCTGATGACAGTTTTGATGAGGAAAACCTGGTTGCGTGTGTCATGGATCTGTTTGTGGCTGGATCTGAGACCACGTCCACCACCCTGCGCTGGGCTTTCCTCTACATGGTAAAGTACCCCGAGATCCAGGGTAAGAGCACCGACCAAATCAGTGAAGCTCTTTGTTCCCGCTCAATAATGTGCAAATGGTTAACACATGTATTGGTGGTCATTTTGTAAGTGTAGAAATTAGATGCATAATGTCACGACTTTTATTTCCAAGGGGACAAATATGGTGAAATCACCAGTGCCCTACACATTCATGTCTAATTCTGTGCAACAAACTTCCTTTAAAACAAATCCACTCATGACTTCAACAGGAACACAAATCATTCTATTCACTAATGTGGTGGTGCTTCATCTTTCCATGAGTTTGCAGCCTGTTGATAAAACATTTAGTACTATTAAATACTGTAACTTTTTTTCTTTTCCCCTCCTGTTCCACAGCAAAGGTCCAGGCCGAGATAGACAGAGTGATTGGACAGTCCAGACAGCCGTCCATGGAAGATCGTGCCAACCTGCCCTACACGGACGCTGTCATACACGAGGTCCAGAGGATGGGCAACATAGTTCCTCTCAGTCTGCCTCATGTTACCAACAGGGACATCCAGCTGGGAGGCTACACAATCCCAAAGGTCTGTTCTCATATACAATGTTTATGTCACATACACGACCATGTTGCATCTTTATGAATTGCCTTTACAATTCCAATCACCAGGGAGTTATGATAATCCCCAATCTGACCTCGGTGCTGTTTGACAAGAATGAGTGGGAGACGCCCGACACCTTTAACCCAGGACACTTTCTGAACGAGGAGGGCAAGTTTGTGAAGCCAGCTGCTTTCATCCCTTTCTCTGCTGGTGAGGAACAACACAACCACTTGTTTAATTGGTGTCTTCACTTGTTTATACAGGAGCTTGTCCCAGCATACACTGGGACCCTACGGTGTTCCTCACATCATAATTGCAGATTGTTAAATGCAAGTCACTAGTAGTGGAATGTGACTAAGTATATTGCAATTTTTCTGCATAGAGTACTTTTACTTTGAATAATTAAAGTACATTTCCCTGATTATAACATCATTACTTAAAGCTAGGGTGGGTAATGTTTTAAGGAACATGTATTGTTATAATTTTTTGTGAACCACTCGACCTAAAATTAGGACCAAATTTATGACAGTTACCAGAACGGTTAAAGGTTCTACTTTATATAAAGGCCTTATGAGAATGACTGCTACTACTACTGTAGATTAGTTTGATTAAGTGACCAAAGCTCTATGTAGAAATGGTTAGTTTGTTTCAGTTTGTTTTCCTGTCTCAGGTAAGCGGTTGTGTCTCGGGGAGAACTTGGCCAGAATGGAGCTTTTCCTCTTCTTCACCTCTCTGATGCAGCACTTCAACTTCTCCATGCCTGCTGGGGTGAAGCCTGTGATGGACTTTCGCTTTGGCATCACTATGGCACCACTTCCATATGAAATCTGCGTAACATCCCGCTGACGTAAAAAAATGTTGGAGCAATATGTTTTTTTTCTGTCTTCGCCACTCAGGATTACAGTCACTGTGACCGGGTTTGTTGAATATATCAAACTAATATTTGGCTTTAATTATAGATGAGATGTCATTAGGTCCACTGCAGATATCTCGTTCGGTCTACAAAACTCTGATATAGATGGTTAATTTGCACTTTTCTTTGTTTAATTGCATGTTTTTTCCAGTTGGCTCCAAACTAGCAGCAATTTATTAATAAGCACCTACATTATTCAAATATTTGTATTGCTTTCTTTCATTTGAGGGTAATGTGATACATCTTTAAAAACATTTTGGATTTCCAACATCTGCCCAAGAGGATATGGAGGTCAGAACACACCTTTTTATTTTACGTAGAGACTCATTTAATGATGTATTAAGAGAGTAAAGCAATCATTTTGTGAAAGCTAAGGTGTTGGAGGAAGAGTTTTTAGCTTTGAGATGAGACGGAAACTTAATCAGCAGCATGCATCTAATATTTTGTATGTATGTGTGCTAATAAATAACTTTACATTAAATCTTTTGGTATTGAGACAATTATAGAATATAATTCTAAGGGTATACCTTATAATTAAGAATAGCGCTGTAGTCGTGCGAAAACCTTGTAAGTCATCTAAAATAAAGTATTAAATAACTGTTATAAGCTAACACGACTAGTAGCCTACTCGATCAAGGCCACCTGCGGCGTTTTTAAGAAAAACGTTGCTAAATGTGATGGCTGTTCCAGGAAACAGTCAATCCAGCAGTCCAACAGTCACTCCCAGCACAGTTGTTGGACTGACTGTTTACCACGGTGTTTAGATAAGAGGTGTGGCCTACGCACTGCCTCTGTGATATTCTTGGAAACAAACACGAAACCGCAACCAGTGTATCCTGAGTCAGCCGGTCGCAATGGACCAACTCTTTGGTGTTTCCTCCGCGTGGCTGTGGCTGGACGGCCGCAGCCTGCTCCTCTTCACCCTGGTGCTCCTGGTGACCGCGGAGTATTTAAGGGTCCGTCGGCCCAGCAGCTTTCCTCCAGGACCCTGGGCTTTTCCTCTCGTGGGCAACATGTTCTCCTTTGACCCCAGCAATGTCCATGGAGACATGACTAAGGTGGGACTGAGATCATGCATCCATTTGTCGTCAAATTGAGGGAAATAAATTACCTTACAAAATATATATAAGTAAGATAGTATACAAACTAAAATAATAAAGCTCTTAAAACTAGAGTTTGAAACTCTACGTACTGTATGATGATCCTGTTATATTAAACTACACAGACGGTAGCCTATCTAAACTTGTTCAAATTAACTCCACCTTGACCAACCAAAACAGTAAAACTATTTAGATAATGCACCAGTAATACTTATATTATATAACGCTCACAGGGAGAACGTTTTGTATATTTTGCTAATAAAACTTCTACATAAGTGACATTGCGGGACAAAGCAGGATTTTACTTGTAAAGTACTTTCATAATATCGCAGTATTGCTGCTTTTAAGCATTTGAATAGGATAGAAGATGTTGGCATTATCTCGAGAACCTGTCACACTAAAATAATTGTGTTGGATACAACTTAATAAACCTGAAACTGTAAAAATGAGAGCGCTGTGAAGGACACAACAACAGCCCACACATGGTCAAAGATCATTTAGTTTCCGCAGCCTTTCCAGCTTTGAGATCTGCAGTTGTCAAATCCAATTTGCCTGAATTTCAAATCAATTCTTAAACAACACTGGATATTATGCAATGTGGTTGTTCAGGAAAAAAGTATACGTAGCTAATATATTTTGCAACTTTCTGCTGCTGTTTTGAGCATTTTCTCACAACTCAAGGTAAAGGTGGCATGTTTTCTTTTTACCTCACTCACTTGTGTTGTCTTTGTGGCAGTTAGCAGAGAAGTATGGGAAAGTGTACAGCCTGAAGATGAGCGGCTCATGGACGGTGGTGTTGAATGGCCTCAGCACACTTCAAGAGGGCCTTAGTAAAGGAGACCTGTCTGATCGGCCAGAGTTTCCACTCCATACTGACGTGCTGACCGAGATGGGTAAAGACCTATTTATGACCACGTTGACTTAAGATGTTCTACTCCATCACTGACGGGCTGCAGCGTTTCGTGGATGGTTTTTGCTCATTGAGTATGAAGAACAGTGTCATACAATATTTTGCTCAAGTGGAGCTGCTAAAATTTGTAAAATAGGATATTTCATCCGTTTTGAGGATTCAAATGCATTTTAGTTCCTTGAGATAGTCTTTGTTGCTTTCAGTGATGTGATCTGAATCCATAAATCATCATTTTTCATTGGTAAATCCGAATGGACACTGACTTTATGAGTTTGATGTTCTAGTGTTGCTAATGAACCAGAGTTTAACCTGTCACTATAATCAAGAATAAGTGCATGTTCATGACAAGTTAATCAAGTTATCAAGTATTAAGAGTTAATTAAGATAGGTTTTCCACTTTACATACAGACTGTTTTGTACTCACTGTGAACTCCTTTATATCCCAATCTGTTGTTATTAATCTAAATGACATTTTTCTCATCAGGTATTGTTTTTGCTAATGGACATAAGTGGAAACAGCAGCGGCGATTTGCCCTCTTCACTCTCAAATACTTTGGCGTTGGCAAGAAATCCCTTGAATCCTCCATACTGGATGAATTTATTTATATATCCAAAGAAATCGCTCATCATAAAGGTAAAGATTCTGATGCACAAATATCTAAAACAGGCTGTAACTGCTGTAATCTGAATACATAATGCTGACTACTCATTTTTCATATTTTGATATGTTTGCCATGTGATCAACTGTCCAGGGAAACCCTTCACTCTACATTTCATAATGAACAACGCTGTCTCCAACATCATCTGCTCCCTGGTTTTTGGTCATCGCTTTGATTACAGTAATGAGAAGTTTCTGAAACTGTTGAGGTTGTTGGACAAAGGGACCCAGATTGAAGCCTCCATTTGGGCACAGGTACTGCATTTCAAAGCTATTAATGACAGCTTCTTGCTTTGTACTGTACCTGATTAATGTATCTGAATACTATCTTATCCTGATCAGTATTCATTGATTTTTTTAATGTCACAGATGAAATTGTTGCGAGGTATTACGCGTTGACATAAATGTGTCTTATTGACAGTCTTCTCATTGATATTGACAGCTGTACAACACATTTCCTGTGCTGATGAGGCGTTTGCCGGGGCCACACCACACGCTTCAAAATATTTATGGTGAAATAATGGACTTGATGAAAATAGAAATCAATAAGCACAAGGAAGACTGGAACCCCTCTGAGCCCAGAGACTTCATTGACTGTTACCTGAATGAGATTCAGAAGGTGGGTGGACAAACGATAAGAAAAACTGTTTTGTTAAGCCATTCATCTTTCAAGCAAAAACTACCGACCATTCCTCAGTCCCAGTTTCTCAATTTAAACATTTGCTACTTTTCTTTGTCTTACATAATTGTAAAATGAACGTCTTTTGGTTTTGGACTGCTGATATTGCAGCCCTGATTTGTAAGGTTTTGCTCATATTCCTGAGGAAAGACAAAGTATAAAAAGACTGTAAATTGGCTTTAATATCACTCAAATGGAAGTAACATTACTTTTATGACTCGAGTGAGTCCTATGATACTGAAATTAAGAAACATTAAAAAAAACAACCTTGTTAACCTTGTTTATAACTGGGGGTCCTAAAACCTTAAAGATTTATCTCACAAGACAAAAAGGGCCAAAGTGTCTGACAATAGTCACAGTGGAAATTTGCCATCACACCATTTGAATGTGAAAACACATGACAATACAAACCGACCCTTCCCCTTGCTCCCTTTATGACCCCTGGTCCAATTTGGTGTTGCGGACGGTGTGAACAAATTGCAAGATTGTCTCTAGTTTGAGAATGTACTCAGAAAGTAAAATGAATAAGTGATCTTGCAATAATGTCTGTCTGTCCTCTATTGAAATATTCAAACAACAAGGCCAGTTGTTTGGTAATCATGTTTTGCATGTAAAGTTGACATTAAAATGTACATCAATAGCAATAGGCCCTTTTCACAGCAGCCATCTTGATCTTGTATTTGGGGAAACACATAATTGATCAAATAAATGATGGTCCCGTTGTGTGTAGTGTCACAGCTGTTCCAGTGAGTCAGCATGCAAAAACCCTCAATGGAACAGGGCCATAATTCATTTGATCAATTACACCTGTGTTAACCCTTCTATGACTTGTAGTAATGACTGCTGTGAAAAGGGCAAATATGACATTGTGTATTTTTGAAATGTTCAGCATCAGGACAAGAGGGACGATGAAGCAGATGCTGGTTTTAATGAGGACAATCTGGTAATGTGTGCCTTTGATCTGTTTGGGGCTGGCACTGAGACCACATCCACCACCCTGCGCTGGGCTTTGCTCTACATGGCAAAGTACCCCGAGATCCAGGGTAAGAGCTCACAGATGTGGACAAGAAGTCATTGGGAGTTTGTTTGGCAGAAACAAGTGCAAACCTGAATTGCACTCATTAATTAAGTCCCAGACTCATTTGTTGTTCCCTTATCCGCTGTCCTGTTACACAGAAAAGGTCCAGGCTGAGATAGACGGAGTGATTGGACAGTCCAGACAGCCGTCCATGCAAGATCGTGCCAACATGCCCTACACGGACGCTGTCATACACGAGGTCCAGAGGATGGGCAACATAGTTCCTCTCAGTCTGCCTCATGTTACCAGCAAGGAGATTCAGCTGGGAGGCTACACAATCCCAAAGGTCTGTTCTCATACACAGTTTTTATGTCTCATACACGACCATGTTGCATCTTTATGAGTTGCCTTTACAATTCCAATCACCAGGGAGTTATGATAATCCCCAATCTGACCTCGGTGCTGTTTGATAAGAATGAGTGGGAGACGCCCGACACCTTTAACCCAGGACACTTTCTGAACGAGGAGGGCAAGTTTGTGAAGCGAGCTGCTTTCATCCCTTTCTCTGCTGGTAAGTACCATTTCATAAATGGTATTTTGGGGGTTTTGTATTGCCTTTATTAGACACAGCTGAAGATAGACAGGAAAGAGGCAGAGCGAGGGGTCGACATGCAGCAAAAGGGCTGCAGCAGTAAAGACTATGTTGTCTACCAGGTGAGCTACCAGGGCGTCCCCGATTGCCTGATGAATTGTTGCTGTGTAATTTTGATGCAGGCAAGCGAATGTGTCTCGGGGAGAACCTGGCCAGGATGGAGCTCTTCCTCTTCTTCACCTCCTTTATGCAGCGCTTCAGCTTCTCCATGCCTCCGGGTGTGGAGCCTGTGATGAAGCCCCGTTTTGGCATCACCCTTTCACCCGAACCTTATGAAATCTGTGCCACTTCACGCAAAGAGTGATGCACCTCCTCAAGCATTTGCACATTTTCCAAGCACATTTCACATTGTTCATTTTGAAATATTTTTGACCACTTGGTGGCAGAAAAAGTCAACACCAACCTAACACAGTGTCCCCTTAAAATGTTGTGGTTAATGTTTTGAGCAAACTGTTGCCTATTTACAGTCTAATGTACATGGAGCAATTTTAGCATTTATTTGAAGTAGTGCCTCTGCCAACTGTAAGTCTAATATAGTCTCCCTTTAGGTCTGCTTTGGTCTCCAACAACTCTCAATAAACCATCTGGATCTTTAGTGTGATAAATGTTTGACTTTTTTCTTTACAATCTCGTTTTTAAGTTATTTATGTCGGTCTGCACTCTGATTAAACAAGGAGCTTAAGTGGAGCTTGAAGGTAACAAGAAATATCATTTGAAGGGTTGGGCTGAAAGACCTGTATTTAGATATGGTCTATCCATTTTTATCAACAGCATTTTTCACCATTTATCTGTGAAGAAAAACATCTGTGAAATCCTGAAGGAGGTCGTCTTTGCCAACATCTGGAGCTCCTAAATCAAAGTGTCACAGCAAAGCCTTTTACCTGCGAACACATTCAAGTTTAACAGGAATGCAGTGCAAACAAGGTCATCAACCTGTGTGCTGGAGGGCAGATGTCTGTACTACTGCAGTTCAGTGACGTAAGTAGTAAAAGTAGACGCAGAACTGCTTTCGTGAGTTGTTTAGTGAGATGAGCAAGAGCTTCTTCCTGTCATTCATGCAGTCATTCTAGTTTAAAATCAGAGATATTAACCTCATAAACGTGTTTGTGTGATACTTTATCTTTATTGGTAATATTCCCTAAAGTGAACTCTTGAGTACTGTAGGACCTTATGCTGGCAGACATTATTATCAGACAATCATTGACAAGAGTTAACAGACTGTAATACAAATGTACTTTACAAGTTTGACATTTTATAAAAAGACAATAAAAAGTCATGTTTAATAACTTTCATTAGACATATACAAACATGACAAATAATGAAACCATTGCACATTTATATACTGAGGAATATTTCTCATATAATGTAAACATGATTGCGTACGAACTGATTTAAAGAGAATTGTCAACATAAAGAGAGGCTTGCCCTCAGAGAAGCCACAAAAAACCCTCTTCACTAATTCAGTTACATTTTACAGTTCACAGCTCGTCTCGTTTCAGTTCTTGTCTGTTGCCTGTTGGGTGATGTTTCCTCATGACGTGGAGCATTTAAACAACGTGACTCATCTGCCCTTCCTCTCAGGACACTGGATTTTGTAGCCCACCCTGTAGGCCTGCAGGTACACACGTGCCTGGTTTGTCCTGGAACAAAACATTTATCATCATTTTAATTGTGCTCTGATCCAACTTGATCGTTACATATGCTAAAAAAACAAATGCTACTGTAACACACCTCTCACATTTGCTTATGCAATAAGGTTTTGTCTTGAACTTGAATAACTTTTTAGAAATCTAATCTATTCAAGTAGGTACATATAGAAGAGTAGATGACAGGAAAGTTATTGTAACATAACTGAACAGCCCTGTAATACAACTCCACACTTCTGCTACTTGAAACAGCTAAACTCCCAAACTACTTAATACATATCAATCAAATGTGATAAGAAAACAGGTAACCTGTATTTAGTGCAAAGTTGAACTCCCAGAGGTCCACAGCGGTCAACGTAACTCTCCCTAAATGCCTTTCGTACGGCTCGAGCCATACTGACCACCGTGGTGACCACAGGACACGTCCTACGAAGCACACAAACACAAACACACATCCATGAACATAAGTAATAATAATAATTTGAATCACATGGCTTTCCCAAACCAACACGCAGTTCATCAACAATGTTCCAATATTGTGAAAACTTCACTTTGCCAATTTTAACAGCAAAATAAAAGACCAACGCCAGCTAAATTGTACGCTGCCTTTAACTGTAACTTCTGTGAGCAGTAGACAGACCGCAGATTAAAGGACCGCTGGTGTTATTTGTGACTCTGTTATTGTTGTTGGTGTCGTTCATACTTACAGTCTCTCACAGCGCAGGCCAGCAGTGCCCTCTGGACAGGTGCAGGTGTTGTGAGGACTGCATGTGGCCCCGTGTTGGCAGGGCGGCACACAGGGGGTGGTCACTGCTGTAGACGCACCACACAGCAAGAGTGTTAATGCAAAGTGACGGCATAGAAAGGTCTTTTAAACACACACACACACACACACACACACACACACACACAGACGAACCCGTTTCACAGAGACTTCCAGTAAATCCTTTGGCGCAGCGGCACCTGTTGAGGCCCACACACACTCCTCCATTCTTACAAGGTTTCTGACACTGAACAGGCTCTGAGGGAGACAGAAAACACAACATAGAGTCAAGTTTAAGGCAGAAATTCACAGAACATCTATTACTGTTATCGTAGTAGGGTAAAATTGGTTATATTATTTTCATTGCAACATCAGCATAATATTATATTTATATCTATTGAGCACTTTTCATACAATATTTGTAGCTCAAAGTGCTTTACAATTAAAAAATACAAATGCAACACATTAAAACAATAAAGAATGACAGATAATATAAGCCAAAGTAAATAAACAGGTTTTCAGCCAAAAATGTGGTTAGGTTCTCCATAATTGTGTGGCATAGTTTTGTTTTTTTAAAGTTGCTCAGCTTATTTTCTGGTACATATAGTGTGTGCATTTAAGAACCTAGCAGTAGAGGATCTAAGAGCTCATTAAGGAATATAAGACAGATAGCCTGCAATGTTGACCGGTTGCACACCATTAGGAGCTTTAAAAACAAATAAAAGAACCTAAAATCTATTGTGAAAGATGGAGCTAAAACCTAGTACTTAGAGCAAACAGTGACCTGGAACAGTGGCCAAGACAAGCTGGAAGCAATTCTCTCTGGCTATTGACTATTCCAGTTTTAATTTTTAATTCTAAACTGGGGTGTTAAAAACGTATTAGAGGTAGAGATTGTGTATCCAGCAGCCAACAGAAAGATCAAACGGTGACTTTAGCCTTTAGAGATTGGAGCTGCTCAAGGATCCGTGCACAGCTCCATCGACTGGCTGCCTGGAGAACTGCACACCCAACATTACTGGCTTTTGACAATTTAAAATAGAGCCATGTTTTCCTGGACCTTAGGCTGCAAATAACTATGTTCATAACCAATTAATCGGCCAAATATGTTGATTATTGCTTGTCAAAAGATAGTCAAAGCTGACTTCATCAATGTGCTTGTTTTGTCTGGACAGCAGTTCTAAACCATACCTTAAAAAAATATTTAAATAATTTATCGATGATCAAAATAGTTTACTCAATTAATTTTCTGTTCATTCACCAATCGTTTCAGCCGCACTTGTGACTCCTCGTGAAAGTAGTTGAGGGAAGTTCAAATAAAGAGTGATTTTTCCCCCTCAGATTGTTTCAATTGAAGGATTTTAGAGGACTGGAGACATATTTCACACAAACAAGTGGCGGGAAAAAAAGAGAAAAATCAGATTCTTAGATTTTTGTTAGGACCTCTTGTTTGGGTCCCAGGGCCTAGGTTGGAATTAACTAAGTTATGATATGATTATATACACATATTATATACATATACAGTATATACTCAATTATACATTTTGTATTTTCCATTACATTTTCCACTGTGGGTCCATAAAGCCATTTTTAGCTCACAATTTGTTATTTTGAAATCTCCACCCACAAGTAGAGTATAGAAAAACTTTTATCTCCTTAAGGGGGAATTTGGCAAACAGACACGCAGTCAATGATAATAAATATAGAAAAGTACAGCAAAAAGGCAACAAAAATACAAAAAAGTACACAGGTTAATGTAGAAGAAGGCAGAACAGGGAAACTGTGCTGCATCCAGAGCTGGTAACAACCCAAATCTCATTTTGTTTAAAAGGCCCAATAGCTGATGGAATAATGGAACCTCATATATCAGTTAGTGACTCCTCTGGAGAGGGAAAACCTGCGTCCTGATGGAAGCAAATTAAACTCGATGTGAAAAAGGTGCTGGGAGTGAAACCTCACCAGAGAAAAGGCCATTAGAAGTAATGCGTTCGCATTAATTAGAACAAGTGGGGAACAATTCTCTCTGACTTTTGCTCTACTACATTTTACTGTTTTGAAACATGCAGTTAAACATGGTTTCTGTATGTAAAATGCATGCTGATAATTGACAATTGTGTAGCAAGGGATAGATAACAAATAATTAGTGTAATGTCACCTATCTGGCAACGAGCTCCATGCCATCCGCCAACACAAGTGCATTGGTTGACATCCACACATGTTCCCCCGTTTTGGCAGGCAGGAGTGCACAGGGCTGCAAAACACACACACACACACACACACACACACACACACACACACACACACACACACACACAGATAGAAGTAGGTCTGTGTTGAAAAATGAAACTGATATTGTGTAATCTAAACATGACGTTTCTTAAATTACCCGATGCTTTTTTTGTTTTTCCATCATGGTATAAGACACATTTTACCAGCCAGTGCTGCTAACAAGCATGGAGGCCCCACCAAGTACCTGCATGCCTGGTGTAACTGAAGCCAGATGTGTTGGTGGTTTTGTTACTCACGCAAGAGGCACTGGGGGCCGGTGTAGTCCGAGGGACACTGGCAGGTATCAGGCCCCACACAGCGACCACCGTTAGCACAGGGCAGCTCACAAACCGCTGAGAGAGAGAGAGAGTGAGAGAAAGAATGTAACCATCTCATAACTGCTAATACAACAGTGTTTATTTTTTAAGCGCAGTCTGCTTTGTTTACCCAATTGAACTTATATCCTGCCTGTGTTTACAGACAGAGTCTCTACAGCGATTGCTTATCCAGAAGTGTGGCAGTCTTCATTAACAACCGGGGTGATGTACCTGTGTGGCAGCCTGCTCGGGTCCAGCCAGGAGGACACAGACACTTGTTCCAGCGCATACAGGTACCTCCGTGGGCACAGGGCGGGGAGCACATGGCTGAAATACACAATCAACAGCAAATAACTGTGATATTACAATGACATATGTGGTGTCCATATACAACAGTTAAAGCTTGTACCTGAGCAGCCTTGTCCAGGGTAGCCTGGAGGACATTCACAGCTGTTTGGGGCCACACACACTCCATAGTTGTGACAAGGAGGTATACACACAGCTGGAAGGGCAGAGAAGTTAATAAGCATAACTTCATGTTAAAATTCAAGCCACAAGAATAAAGCGATCCCTTTTGCTACTACTGCTGTCTGCAGGATTCATCATGATCTTCGTTTCTTGATGTTCGGTGTTTGACTCACGCTGGCACTTGGTGAGGTCATCAGTTCGCACTTCATACCCAGCCCTGCAGGTGCAGTTAAACCCACCCGGATGGTTCAAGCAGAGCTGCTCACAACCTCCGTTTGTGAAGTCCCCGCACTCGTTCACATCTTATGACAAAAGACAGTGGGACAGTTACACAGTTACACATTTTAAAACTGCAAAAACAATCTGTATTTTGCAGTCTGTTTATGTGCTTTTGGGCTGAAAGAGCATGGAAGCTCGGCTGTGTGCACACGAGCTTATCATCCCAGAAAATGTGACCACAGCTGAACCAGTCATCCGATTTCCTCCCTTCCTTTTAACCCAGCTGCCGTGATTGCTTTTAATGAACACTTCCCGCCTGGCAAGTGCAAAATGGATGAGAAGTTGAATGTAGCCATTTAAACCTTTCCAGCTCTTTACTGTTTTTTTTCATCAAGGGCTGCAGAAATAAATATTGACAAAATGATGCTCTGGAAATCTTTGTATGGTTGTTTCAATAGATTGCGAAGTCTGAAGGGAGTCAACTGAGTATATTTTTGTACACAATATGCACTTATAATATAATTTTAAAAAACATTAAACTTCTTCTGCATAGATATGACCTTAAACTAAATTAGATTTTCCCCAAAAAAAGTGGCACTGAGGACAGAAAATCAAGTCTCACCCACGCAGCTCCTTTGGTTCTCGTCCAACTTCCAGCCTGCCCGACAGCTACACTGGACCTGGCCCTCAGCCCTCACCGAGCATATGTGGTCACAACCTCCATTTCTCAGCTTGCAGGATGTAACATCTGTTCAATTCGGAAAAAAAATATTTTAACATTGAATATTTACAAATTATAAAAAAACATTTTTGGCAGAGCTAAAAACCCGGATTCCAGTTTGTCCACTTGTGAAAATTGTTGCTATTTTTTAACTTATTTTATGGCATTTTTCTCAATTTTCTTACACTTCATAGACAAGAGGATTCATTGAGAGTTTAATCTGCAGATTAATTCATAATAATAATCATTAGTTGTAGCCTTAATTATGGGCAACAGTCAAATTATTGGACATTATTGGTTTTAAAAGTGACAGACGATATCAAGACATCAAATAAAAAGTATTCTTCTCTGACAAAGGCAATAGCTATAAGTAATTAGTCAAAGCTGTTGTTTAAGAGTTAGAATATATATCTTGTGATGTCTTTAGCTACAATGAGATCACAAATAAAACAAATCTAAGTAATACGAATAACAGTTTGATTCGCCATTTGTGAAGTGTTCCAATTTTCCATAGTTGCAAATCATCATCATTTGTTTTTTTTAAACTCAAAATAATGTGATGTGTCCACGCTGTAATGAGAAACATACTGCTGCAGGTGAGGTTGTCCGTGTCTAGCAAAAGAGGAGGCGGGCAGTCGCAAATGTATCCTCCCGGAGAGTTGGTGCAGATGTGAGAGCAGCCGCCACTCTGGAGTTTACATTCATCAATATCTGAGCACACACACACACACACACACACACACAGACAATAATTATGCACGACACAAACACACACACAAAATGAGAACGTGAGATGACTTATTCATGGCAGTTTGTGTAAATTATCCTAAACGACTCAAATGAGTAGGTAAACAGTGAAAGAGTGTCGGTGAGTGACTGACCCACACAGGTGTGGCCATCGATGTGCAGCTGGTAGCCGGGCCTGCAGGAGCACTGGAAAGATCCCCGAGTGTTGATGCAAATATGCTCGCAGGTCCCATTCAGTGTCAGACACTCATCAACATCTGGGAGATCAGAGACATTTAGTTCACTTTTCTGCAATGGCACAACAGGGCTCCACGTATTGTAACAGGGCTCATTCAGACTGAAGTCAAACACCATATTTGCAATTCACTTTAGCACTTGTTTCAACAAGCTTGGAGGACCCGGTGAGTGGGGGGGGTTTGCAAAAGAGGACCAGTTAATAAGAGGCAGGGTGTTTGGATCAAGGCATTGGCTTTCGTAGATGATAATCTGGAGGGAGATGATCCTTTTGATGATGGAACTCCCTTCCACTTTACTGCAAATTAGGGCTTACAGCTCATTTTGTATGCACAAATTAAATTCTTTCACAGGCTTAAAAATGAATGTCATGGGTGTGTCAGTTAGTGTGAATGGGAGAATCAGAGGTAATTGTAAATTGTTCGTCTTGTGTAATTATGTTTATTTGTTTATCTTTGGATTGAGCCAGACAAGCTGATTCCAGTCTTTCTGCTAAACTAAGCTCTCCTGGTTCTAGTGACTTATTAAGCAGAAGTGATATAGTTCTCCTCCTCTAATGCTGCGTTCCAGACAAACCAGAGGCTGGAATTTTCCCAGTTGAAATGTCAAACTTCCGACCTTGACGCATTCAAGGTGCATGAAGCAAAGCGTTAACAAAACCGTGACAAACTGATGCTTCTTTGGCAAGTGTTCACACCATTGTACTCTCAGCAGTGCAGCTTTCAGTGTTTACCCGAATAACTTGTTTACAGGGAGGATACCTTTCAGAGATTGCTCACTTTAACCAGCTAAATAATATTATTGGTGAGTTGTATTGCATAACTCCCGGAAAGAAAGCTAATGTTTAACTATTCCCTTCATCACATAAAAGTTGATGTAGATCAACACCTGTGTTTTTACCCATGGACTGTAAAGATATATCCGATATTAGTTTATAATTATTAGATATTGCATATACAGCCTATGGTTTTACCTGTGCAGTTGAGTCCATCCTTGTCCAGCTGGTAGCCCGAGTCACACTGGCAGCTGTACCCTCCTGGCTCGTTGGAGCAGTTGTGTTGACAGTGGCCGTTGTCAAGAGCACACTCATCAATGTCTGTAAACAAGGACAATCCCGAAGGTATCTGGTGAGTGCTGTATGCCCAAGGGCTGCTGGCACAAATAAGTAATTGTTTGCATGACATAAGTATCACTGGTGGACTACGGAGCACCACTAATGTGGAAAACACACCACACACTGCTTACTCACCAAAACAAGAGTGTCCGTCTCCATTGAAGCCCTGGTAGCATTGGCAGAAATAAGAGCCAATGACGTTACCACAGCGAGCGTTGGTGTCACACCCGTGACCACCTAATGTACACTCGTTCTCATCTGGACAGAGAGCGCACACACAGGTTAATTAAAGAAAGAAAAAAAAAACACAGATCCAATACTCAGTTCATTTCCATTCAATAATTATCCTTCTGCCATTCGGGATCATTTTAATGGAAGGCATAACAGCGAGCATTAAAACACGCGCACACAAGTAAGCTGACCCCGTCTACAGGAAACAGGAGTTTTCCATGGAGGGACGTCGGCACTAATTGCTTACCTTCGCAGTGTGTGCCGTTTCCCTGGTAACCTGGTCGACAAACACACTTGTAGCTCCCAAGCGTGTTCTCACACACACCCTGACCGTCACACACCGCAAGACTCTCCGTACATTCATCCACATCTGGGACAGAGACGAGGGACGGAGACAGAGAACGCTGCATGAAGTACACCACGTTTTCATTCACTTGCTGCGACATGATTTGCAATCAAACGTTTTATTGCTGAGTAAAAAGCAACCGTTGTCTGTGCAATGGACCCTTGGGGTACTAATTCATTTTTATGTCTCCAAACCCCCATCAAGTCTTTATTAGTCAGAAGCCATTTCAAAATGTTGTCCCTGCAACACTACGGGGAGCTGTTGTATTAATTTTCCCCTCGTCCAACATCACATGTATTACTTTCCCAAATCAATTTAAAGACATTGTAATTGTTGAAATAGTGCTAAAACACGGGTCAAAAAAGAGGAGATATTACATCTTAATGATGATCTTTTCCAAACACTCCAGACTTTGCTTGTGATTTGTTTGTTACCTTGACAATTGAACCCCTTAAAAAGCAAGCAGCATGTGTTAAGCATGGAAAGAAGCACATCATACCTTGACACACGGTGTAGTCTGGACACACAGGACCTGAGACCAGAAGTGCAGAAGAGTCACACAAAAAAACACAAAAAAAAAAGAAAGCTAATAGAGTATTGGGGAGATTACAGAGGACAAGAGAGGAAATTAGTCATTAAAGAAAAGGTGAAAGAGCGGAAACAAAAACAAAGCGGAACAACGCAGGCAAGCAGCAAAGCAGCAGATTAAAGCGCTCTATCCCTGCAAAGCCTTCCTTCCTGTCAGCGGGAGTCATTAATAAGTCTGGAGGAACTCGAGTGAATGATGAGAAACACACAACACCAGATCAAATCTGGACATTGGTCTCATCCAGCTGTGGTGGAGCTTAATGTCAAGACTTACCAACACAGGCTGGAGCCTCTGCTCTGAAGCCTGGCCGACACTGGCACACAAAGCTACCGGGAGTGTTCACGCACACGTTTCCCAGCTCACGGCGACACAGCTCCTCGTAGCTGCACTCATCCACATCTACAGAGAAGAGAAACCAAGAACTATAAATAGGGAGCTTTCAAAGCCTTGTATGGATACGGCGAAGTTACGGAGGTATAACAACGCCCAGGCATCCTGTCCAAGAGTGCTTGGGGAAGACATGACCTCTAAATGCTACAATGCTTCTGAACATACATTGTTCTGATGTGTAGACCCACATTCCCCAGTCTTACACACCAGGTGTTGACATCAGTCTCACCTGCACAGCTTTTTCCATTAAGAGCCATTACATATCCTGACGGGCACGAGCAGGTGAAGGACCCAGGGGTGTTTCTGCATTCAGCGTCACCCTGACAGGCCTGCAGGCCCGTCACTGCAGCCAGAGCACACTCGTCTATATCTGTAACACGGTACACTATGCATTATGATCATACTACACAGGGCTAGAATGGTGCAGATCAACTCTTCTTGTGACACGTTCTCCCACACATACGGTACATCTTCTCTCTCTCTCTCTCTCTCTCTCTCTCTCTCTCTCACACACACACACACACAGAGGCTGACGAACCCTGGCACCCTCCAGCACCCATCAGGTAACCACGGAGACAGCTACACGAGTAAGAGCCGGGGCTATTAGTGCAGCTGGCATGGGGACCACATGGTCCTGGCCCCTCTACTTCACACTCATCAACATCTGTCGAGTGCAGGGAGAAGATAACATGTTGCATCAAGCTGATACCATTGTGTGCAACCACTAAGCACATAACACAGGAGCATCATTTTCCTACTGCGCCGATGGAAAACATTTAGTATAGCTTTGAAATATCAAATGCAAAAATTGTTGTAAAGAAAGCGGATTATAGTTGAGACAAGGGGGTAGCCTTCTTCTGAACGCTGGTCCTGCTACATTAGGGAAATCTTCTGTTTCACTGATTTGACTATTGTGTTTTTGTTTTGTCAGTAATAACGCTTGAAATAGAATACAGTACTGATTTATTGATGTTCTAACGTTATACACAGCACCTTCACTTAAACACTTGTTCTGTCGCTGACTCTGCCCCTTCTCACCTTCGCACCCTGCTGCCCCCTCCGGAGTGAAGCCCACAGGGCAGGCACAGTTGTCGCCGTCCTTCACCATTCCAGATGGACAACCGCAGCCTGCGCTGTTCTCCAGCATCACCTGGTTCCCCAGACACTGAGGAGCAAGAACGGGGCTCGGGAAAACCGTGGTAGTCGGAGGAGCTGCTCATGTAAAAGAAAAATATAGCAACTTAAAGGAGAAACAGTAAAAAGAGACGGAGAAAAAATGAATTAAAAAAAATCACCTGTGGTAGGTGTGGGGCTCGGGGTAGTCTCACTGAGATTTCCGATGACATTTTCAGTCACCTGATTGTAAAAAGAGGAGAGACCAACAAATTGAGTTTAATGTGTGCACATCACATGATCCAACAAGGACATTATCTCTCTATTCTTATTCATCTCTTTAACAGCGTGGAGGGGTTCCTAGGTCACTGGCCTGGCTCTTAGTGAGCTCCGTCTCTGTGTGTTTCAGGACTTCATTTTGCTCAGGGCTGCTCAGAGGCTCCGACACAGACAGAACCAGAACCAAAACCAGCAGCAGGGCTGAGAGGAGAATCCCGAGGTGAGTCATCATCACCCGAATCTGTGTGGAGATGAGGAGGTGTGTTTACTGAGCCACACGCCGGCCACAGAAAAAAACAATAATGCAGAAAATAACAGTAAAGAGCATGTGACAACTACTATAAAGGTGAATAAGTTTGTGAAATGTTAGGCCTACTTATATGAGTTGTGTGCAGCAGTCACACACACAGCAGCCATGCAGTGCATGTCCAGGCAGGCAAAACAACATAGGGGTAAGAGCACCCTGTTATTAGGTTAACATCAACCCCCCGGGCTGTCTACACAGAACAAAAGAAACCTACAGCAGCTAGAATACAGCAGCATGTTTTACATTAATTTGAAAATATGAAAAGCAGCAGTGTTTATATAAAACTTTTGCAACACTAGTCTCTGGAAACCCATAAATGCGTCCGTGGGACTAAATTATAGGGTAATTATGCGAAACACAAGCTGAGTAAAAGTGTAACAAACTTACCGGGGTGAGATCTATTCGCACGTATGAACGGGTCTGAGATAGACGGCAAGACAGCGAGTAATCCAGATGTCAAAATGATCTTTTTTTATCTTCTCCAGATGCTGAATCGTGCAGACGCAAGGCAGCTCTCTGTCAGTATGGGGGGCTGTACGTTGTGGCAGTGACTCCACATCCTGTCCAAAAAACTCTGCACTTCCCATTCCACGAATCCCAAATCGCCGCTAAAGAGCAGCAGCAGCAGCAGCAGCAGCAGCAGCAGCAGCCAGGCCCAGCAGGCGGCTCCGGGATATGGCCCTGCTTTGAACCCTGACATAGAGGTCATAAAGCAGTCTGGAGGCTCGGTCAGCCGGGGAACGTGGGAGGTCGAAGAGTCAACGGTAGAAAACGTTTTAAGTTCCGGCTATAGTAGTTGTGTAGCCTACCACTTGTGAGCCTACTAATGGAAATATTTTAGCCAAGGTGGTCGTAGTGAAATCATAGACTGTATGTAAGAAAGCAACAAATAGGAAAAGCAGTAGTGTGGGCAATAATGCTAATTATTTAAACGTTTTAATCTTGGTTCAGCCATTTGAAGAGCGCTTCAAAAATAAAGTTGATTATTATTACTATTATATATATATAGAAGCAGCGGCAATTTTACAAGTAATACAGCATTAGTTAAAAAAATAATGCAAGATTTGTACTTTTAATAGTTGTTAGTATCCAGTTAGACTGGAGTGATAACAGAAGCTGTATGTATGGTTCAGGACTGGCTTCACTTCAGATTGTCCTCAGCTGTTTACAGCAAAAGAACAAAACCACCATCACATTAATGACCATCTTAATAAGGGTCACACGATTTCACTTGTCTGAATTAAATTGCTGAAATATGTGATTAGATGCCAGAAAATGTCATATTATAGTATATCATGACAATTGTCTTAGTAGTATAAGTATAAAAATGAAGTCATATTTTATAAAATGGTACTGAATATCATAGCATAGTCGGCCATAAAAAACAATATTGTCGTATGTCATGAAAACTGTATGTTATAAAAAGTCATGGTTTGCCATAAAATGTCAGTATATTATGCCATAAATGTATTGATATAGTATTTTATTTTTAAAAAGTCATAGTATAGTATGCCACAAAAACGTGTTGTTAAAAATGTCGTAAAATTGTCATAGTATAATATGTCAATAAAATGTAATCGAAAATGTCATAAATATAGTATGTCATAAAATAAAGTTGTAGAGTTGTTAGTCCTAAAAAAGCCATTGTGTCAAGTCATATTGAAGTATGCTATAGAAAATAATGTATTATGTCTAAAAAAATGTCATAGTAAAAGCCATCAAAAATGCCACAAAATGTCACAGTATAGTATTTAAAGAATTAATAAAATGTCATAGTATAGTATTGCTTAAAAATAGTGAAATAGTAATTATACAGTATGTCGTAAATATAATTATATATTAACTATGACTTTTTGATGCATTTTTATGGCATATCATACAGTGACTTGGAATTACATAATATATCAAGAATTTATTTTTAGGCATGCTATACTAGTTAGTAATCAGCCGATAATCTATAAATAATCAGTTTTGAACTATGTTGTCCTAGCAGTGCTAGAGCATCTCATTGGACGGGAGTGGGTGTGTCTGTTTTTGGTTTTTGATATTGGCATACGCTCAGACCTCTCAGATATGTGTAATTTGTGCACAGCTGGCACAGCGTCGGTACATCCACTTATTATTCATGTCTACCATGGTTGTGCGAAACTAGACTGTAATTATAATGATTTACGGATGGGTTATAGAAATAATCTTTTACATTTTGAATTTGCATTATTTTACCTGCTCTTTGCCCTAAATTATAACTAACCCAGTCCGTTTAACCAGTTTAAATAGGGTCAATTCTGTTGAAAATCGTTAAAAGTGGTAACAGTATATATTAAAGTGGAGTGTTGAGTTTCTAGTTTAAAAAATGTAAAAGGAGATACGTAAGGTTTAATGGAGTTAAAATTGTATTTTTGACAAAACTCCAAAAGTATAAATTTGTTTATTTTTACATACTTTGTGACATATTACCATGGATGATGCATTTTAATCCTCACTTTACACAAGTTGCTTTATTGCACCACCTCCAACAACACCATCTCCAGAGAGGTTTTATTCTGCACGTCTCTTCGCCCATGGGTTGAGTCAATATAATAATCCATTTCATCACTTTTTGTTGTGTTGTAAAGTATAACATATTTTTGTTACAACCATCATCAAATTATGAAAAAACATAATTGTCGTGTTTCATTTGACCTCGTCTAGATGTATCTGAAAAGCTAAAGCCCTGTTGATAATTGTTGCCTGGACTAATAACTGTGTCTCACCTTTGAAATCAAAACACGGAACAGTGATGGAAGCTTCATTAAAATCAAAGCAAACAAAAGCCAAGTGTAAAGAAAAATGTGTTTATTATGCGTATGCTAGAACAGTTGTTTATTTTTGTGGCTTTAGGGGTGACTTTTGAAATGTCTGTAATTGTTTTTATGCAGATGTCAATAAAGACTATAATGTCAAGGATCTAGTGGGTTATGATGGTTTTATTTGCTTTCCCCCATTGGAAACCATTGGAAACCATTAAAAATCTTCCAATATGTTTTAAAACTAGGATCATGCACACAGTTTAACAGCTATCCAAATAAGCTTAACAATACAATTTTGAATATAACATATAAACTCTAAAACTATTAATATTGTTAAATGTCTTTTACGTGCAGCCATAATGACTCTGATGAATTTAGCTTTTATCACAGATGTTGTAGCTGCCAGCTGTTTTTTTCACAAGGCATTAAAACATCACAGGGAGAGGCACAAGAAAAGCAGCAACATCCAAACAGAGAAAGGTGACTATGAAGCAACAGTGACAGTTTATACATTCAGTTTTGTTTACATAAAAGAAACTATTCTAACAAGAGGGTTGTAGATGGTGTCAAAGTGGGCAGTGATACTATATTTAGCATTACCTGTTATCTGGACAAAAGTTCAGTTTATGACACAAAGAATACAAACAATCAAAATGTCTCACAAAAACAGATCCAACGCAAATGTAGTGGTCATGGGAATGATGTATCCTGATTTATCATTCTTTATAACCCTGCAGTTCATAACACTGTGAAATAGGTTAGCATCATATACATTGATATTCAGGACATTGATATTTTAGAATCCTTTACCGATTCTCAGATGGCAGTGGAGATCTCTTTCGCCCACATGAAATCTCTCCTCCCCAAAAAAACACTAGCAGGTAATGTCACCGTTTACTGTCACGAGTAGTCTTTAATATGTTCATTCATTAAGCTTCAATTAAGTAATTACATTTTTACATTGAGCCTTACTCTGAATGAATAAATAAACAAACATAAATACTACATTAAAAACATATGAAGTATAAAGTCCAATAGAAAGCAATTCATTACAATCCATCAGTGCTTCCCACAGTATACGATAATATGAATTATATCGTATGAATTATGTAATACGATGTCATATCAGTGTCATTACTAATAATCCTTTGTAACCGTCCTGTGAGCTGTCAGCTAGTGATGAATCATTTCTATGTCACTTGGCGGTATACAGCTTCATAAGAAAATGTCTGGATATCACATGTTCAACAGGCTTCACTACAGCATTGGTAACAAATGGAATCTGCAGTATATAGTGACTACATTCAAATGTACACTCAATAAAAAAGCGTATTTGTTTGTCGGTTAAAACGTATATCCGGTTAAACTATTTACTTGCTAAGTAGATGGTTCTTTCATCTTGAGGCTAAACTCTCAGCTCAGCAACATTTTCATTCTTTACTTTGACCAGTGAGGCCTCCAAGAAAATCTTGAAGCCTGATCTTTTTAAAATTCTTGTCACAGTGTCTTATGGGAAATGCACATGAAATTGAGCAGGATGAGCAGTGACATGTGCCAGATGTCATGAGATCTCAGAATCATTCACCATTTGAAAGTTCACACCGGTTCCTCTATTCTGGCAGAAGGAGCACAGCCAGTAAAAAAATCATCGAGCGTGGAATGAAAACTTACAGACAATGGCCGACAATCACTGGTATTGTGTGTACTGTGCATCCCTTTGCAGACCCTGCTCAGAAGCAGTACTCAGTGAAAGTCCAGTTAGCAGAAGACCTGTACAGGATGAGGGTGAAGGCTACCACTAGAAGGGAGTGTCCATCTGGCTGCATTTTGCAGCGGGTGGCACCACACCATAGCTCCGCTCCTGCCACCTCAGCCACTGCATGTGGACCTCTTTTTGGACCTGTCAAACACACACAAACACATATAGAAAATGCGGTATTAGGCTGTTTTCAAACTAGTCAGATGATGCTGTTGCAACTTACATGCCACATGTATTTATTCAAAGAATTATGTAATGTTTTTTTTTTTTTACTAATTCAATACGTGTATACAACACGGCAATATACTTAGCAATAGTTAAACATACAGTTACATATAAGGCTACAACCAGCATCTAGTTAGCTTAGCTTATGAATAAAAAACGTGGAATTAAAATGCATAATTCCATTGAGCAGTTACGCTTGATTATCACCACGGCGATCACGACACATCATTAGGTAGGTAGAGACAAATGTGTTTTGTGATGCAGTGAAACAGAATGTGTTTTAAAAGAAAAGATGATGTGGGAGACAACCCTACACCTCTAAAAGCTCAAAAGTGTGTGGTGATGCAATATGAATACATTACATTTGAATTCATAAAGGCAAGCAGTCAAGGGTGATGGGAAGCAGAATATTTATTTCGGTCATTACAACTGACAAAGGCACAGCACATTTACAGCTCGGTGGATTTTTTTTCCTTTTTTTAGTCATGTTATGTTTTTTTTTACTCATTTATTTGGAAAGTTGGTCCTCAGAATTTATTCCAACAATCAGACGTGTACATTAAGTTACAAAAGATTGAGAACCTCTGGTTTAGCACAAAGACTTGGGGAAACAGGTGACCTGGCTCTGTCCAACGGTAAGAAAATCCGCCCGCCAGCACCGCTAAACATCCTGTATAACATCGAGTGTGACGGGGGGTTGTGTCCAGGACAGTTTGTTGGTCAGGAGCGGTGCTTCTTGGGAGTCAACACTAGTTACCTGGCACATAAATTGTCCATTTACTTAACACCCCTGCAAAACAGCAGATTGTTGATTTTACACTTTGGTGTTTGTGTGGATTTTAATGCATTTATTTGTCACCGTTGGACACAGCCAGGCTGATTTTCCTCTTGTTTCCACTAAACTAAACTAACTGGATGCTAACTGAGCCTTAATTCAAAAGGACAGACATGAAAGTGAAATCAATCTTCTCATCCCACTCTTAATAAATAAATAATAAGCATAATCCCCAAACTATGTCTTTATACTTCAAAAAGAGGACAAAAACACTTTAAACATTAAATTCAATATTTACTTCCCCTTCCATCACAGAAGTCCTTTTATTGGATATTAAGCAATCTAATGTAATTATTTGACTTGTTATTGGGGTATCGTTAAATTTATAAAGCCTCAGGATATTAATCATGGATAATCCACTGCTGTATTTTTTTTAGTTCTTAATCTACAAAAGGATAAAGCTGTAGATTAAATGAGCTAATCCATTAGTGTATTTGAGGATTGAGTGACTTCCAAGTACTACCCATGAGGCCCTACAGCACAAAACAGATGAACATGGTGTTTAGAGTTATTGTGTACTGAATATTAAACACAGACTGTGTGGGGTTGGAAAGGCCTCATATTAATCTTAGTGGTTACATAATTGCTCGAGGTCCTTCCCTTATGCAATGAGGGTAAGAGGTGCTAATTATTTAGCTTTTTAAGCCCTGACAACTGTGAACCACTCAACCCTCACTGGTATGTGATCTGAAAACACCGGCTTATTATGCAACACAGAGCTGCAAATGTATCTGAGTGCTTTGTTGAATATGTTATAGTAAATGCTTGCGAGCGCTGTGGCTTGTACTGACCTCTTGATTGAGGAAGCAATAGAGAATCGATACAAGAAGCCCCTGTAAGAGAGATGGTGTGATCAGTAACATTTAGGACTAGTCTGCACCATTAGGTTGCTCATGTGAAGACAGCTTAAATAGCAGATGACAAATGAGAGCTGACAGGCTGAAGAATAAAAAAAGGAAAATCTATTATATTTCTCTTACACAGCCAAACAAGAGTGGAATAATGAATCGTTTGGATTTATATCTCAGTAATACATATCTGTATGATCTAAAGGAGAAGGCTGTAAACCCTGCTGCCTTTCTTCTTATCCTTATACTAAAACATTCCAAATAAAATTGGACATACTTGTTTCATCTATCTTAAAAACAAAGCCTGGGTTACAGTATATTTCAAGTATATTCCACACTTATATGACTCATCTGTGCCTAATTGATTTGAATCCAGGAAGGGGGGGCGGGGGCAAAATCCATTTGGAGAGCCGGCCAGCAAACCAGCCTGTGTGCCATGAAGTGGAGAAAGCCATTTGACTTGTCTGTGGTTGCAATTCATCTTCAACAGATGCAACACGGCCCTGCTAAGTCCTTTTCCACTAATTTACTTACGGCTTTTCAAGGATATAAGTAGGGCTCTTCAAAAGCATTTTATATTAAATCTGGTGTTCAAATTGAAATGTCTATGATAATCTTTTCAGCCATGTTGGTCCAGATTTAATATCTCATCAACAACTAGGCACACTCATTCATGTCCCCTTCAGGATGAATTGTTATCGCTTTGGTGAATCCAAGAATTGACAAAAGCCCTTTTGCTACACAGAAAGAAAAACATGAGAAAAACAAAAACAGCCGTCTGTTCCTGTAGTGCATTTTTGAGCATTTGCATCAGGAGGAATGTAAACAACAGCAACAAAACATTTCTCTTGGCAATATGATAAAAACCGTAACATAAAAAAATCAACATCGGGGAAACATTGTCCATCAACTTTGACTATGGTTGAGCACCAAGCATCATATAGGTGAACACAGAGTCCACCACTACATATTTTTTATGAAATAAGGTCCCATGGTGGTCAACCGGAAGGGGAGGGACGACACTCTCTATGCACAGAGAAGAAAAAGGACCTGAGAGGTTCAAGGTCTACTCATAACAGAGGACATTTCAACATCTTACCAAATTATATATTCCTATTCTATTAGTATAAAAAAAAAAACATGTGAACAAATTTAGCAGTGTCGGCTACTACAATGGTATTTGAGCATGTACAATGTGTCAGAATGGTGTGTGTGTGTGTGTGTGTACCTGGAAGGATCCAATGCACAGCTCGATACAGAGGCGCAGGTTAACATTGAAGTAGTCGGGCAGAAAATTGAAGACCATGTAATGAGTACCAAACAAAGGGATGAGGAGGAGAGTGGACTTAGTCAGGCGTCTGTTGCACAGAAGGAAAGAAACAAGATGCAGGAGATGAAGCTACCACAGGGAATCATCTAGTGATTCCCTGGGGTAGGGAAGTCTAATCTAAATACTGCTCCGGATAGCATCGTGCATGCAGGCAATCATCAGATTGCAATCAAGAGGATGTGTGCGCGTCAGTCTTCACGCAGAATTTCTTTAATGAGGGGAAAGGTAGTAGGTGCATGATTCAAAGTGAGGACAACAAAACGTGAGTGCAGATGGGTATGTTTTATTTCGTATGTGCAGGGGAACAAATCAAATTACCTGGTGCAATCAAGTCAAGCATCACTCAACTTACATGCCTTTGGTATGTCTGTTATAAGATCTGGATATGCATTATGTTCCTAAACACTTTCAGAGAATGTAGTAGACTATTTCAAATGGAAATTCTAATTCTGGGTAGCGGAACGCTACACGTGGCTATACTGAGTTTGAGGTTCAGTAGTGACCGAATGAATTATACATCGCCGACTGTCGAGCATCAAAAAGTTTTAAAACGACTTGCATCTTTCCCGACATCAAAGTGTTTACTTATCAGAGATAAATAAAGTCACACGGACGCAACTTTGAAAATTCAAGACTGTGTGAGAAAAAGATGAAAGCAAAATCTGATAAGAGCAATAAATGCTGTGATGACTAAAGTATGAGAAACTGTATCACTGCTGAGTTCAGCCACTCATACTGTGTCTGCATGCGTCTGCAGCCAGAGCATCACCTGTACTGAGAGGAGTTGTTGAAGTGGATCAGCCGAGGATTGAGCTTCTGTATCAGGATTCTGATGATGTTCATGAAGAGAATGAAATTGACCTGTCGATTGAAAAAATCAAGAAATGTTAAGCTTTAACGAGATAGAATGTCAGATGTCATTATTGAATGTCATGGCAACAATATGGGCAGCCCAGTGAGTAATTGACTAGGACAGGTGTGAGGGCAGCCTTTGACAGCCTATTCAAACATGCACAAAAGATGTTTTCGCTTTTTTACAATTTCTCCGAAACCATCTAAAAAAAAAAAAAGGAAACAAAACATCTGCACAACAATCTCCTAGGTGCATAACTAACAGCTTTGTTTGTTTCGGCACAATGGGAGTATTTACCGCAATAGACACAACAATTGGTCCCTTGATGATCCACCAATAGGGCGAGTCCTCGTTGATGTCCCAACATCTATATAGGAAGACAACTTTTAAATGTGCTCTTTAGACGGTCTGCAGAAGTTCTTTAAGGGTTTGATGTACAATGACTTCAACTGACCGTATAAAAGTCAACTCATAACCAGCAAATACTAACAAGTACAAAGTGAGTGCAAATTAAAATACATTTTCTCTCCTCACGGTGTGTTTTTTCATCAAAAAGCTATACTGCACATCATTACATTTTAGGAACATTCTACACACTGTGGCTCTGTTGGTCATTACGTCTGTTGTAGTGTGCCTTAAATATATATATATAAGAAATAACTGTGCTTGTGGAGATAGAAGTGGTACTAGAAGTTTATACAAACTCTGTGTCCTCAAAATACACCCTGGATCCAATCCACAGGACGATGAAGATCACAGGTACACCTGTGGAAAAAAGCAAAACTAATGTCAGTGAAATGCAATCAATACACACTGAGTTGGTTGAGTCTTTATTAGAAAGTTATCAATGTGTGAACCTGTTGAATGAAAACTTTTCTAATATCTGTATTGATCTGTAAATTGAATATTTTAGAGGCTTTATGCACTACATGTCTACAGTAACAATGTCCTGCCTTGCCACCGCTGGGACAAATTCCTGTATATTTAAATACATTAGAAGGGACTGCCACAGGGATGTTAACTTTTATTGAGTTTGTTCGGTAATTACAGCTGATGACACCGAGCCAGGAGAGTTTCTGGCTGTTTTAAAATATTAATTAAGTCGGGGATATCGGCCGATGGCAGTCTGTCTGCTTCTTGTTGTCCCTAAAGGCAGCTGTGAATCTCTTTTGAATGACAGAACTGCAATAATAACCATTGACCTCAATGGGATTGAAGTTAGTTATCTGATTTTGGAGAATGAAGCATAATTCATAAGTCATCTTAGGCCCACTTGGCATGATGTTGATGAGAGTGGTAGGTGGGATACACTATGTTAGGAATTTAATAATAAATGCTATTTGGAAGTAATTAGAGGTAAAAACGTCAAACTCTCCAGTGAGTGACCCTGTGGAGACCTAAAGTAAATGTCAGTTTATTTTTAAATTTGAAACTGCGAAGCTGCAATGTGACTTTCATAATACAGAGGGATGACGGCCCTAATTTAATTCAGTGTGCTACATTCATTTGCAGACTGAAAAATAAAGAAACCTCGTAAGTGAATAAAAAAAATAAATGATTGCAACACAAGGAGAAGTGTTCACTTCCAAACCAGGTGCAAGTCATGGAGTGAACACAAAACCACACACTGAGAGAATTTCTGCATCCCAAGAACAATATATATTAATATCAAACCATCAGTATACTGATACAAAACACATCTATTTTCTAAGATCAAAAAAGCAGAAACTCATTATGCACATAATGTATTAGCTGCAGAATAGACAGCAGTGCCTTAGCTCACACAAACCAATGTGGACTTGCGCGCACTTGCAAATTTTGCAATTTGCATTGATAACCGTCTGCTAATTTCCTTTTTCTCTTTCTCTAATGTATGTGTAACTCACCTTAAGCCAACATAGATTAGATACAAAACTCTGTAAAATATCAATCATCCAGTCTTTTTAAGTCCACTCAATTTGTTATGCTTGCATCTATCACCCACAAATGTTTCATACTGTTTCAGTAGTATCAGGAGTATCATATTATCATACAGGATACTATATTTTGTGACATCTCATACTGGAACAAAAGTCTGAAGCTCAGCATAACAAATGTCGAGGAAATGGCATGTCAAGATCTCTCACCCCATCCCAGCAGGCTGAAGCCCCAGAGGCATCGAAGGCTGTGATAAAAGGACGAAAGCAGCAGGGAATTGAGGTAAAGCGCCTCCACCAGGAGCCAGAAAAAATTGGACATTACACAGTAGTGACAGAAGACCACAGAGGCCTTACAGGCAAACTGGACAGAAAAAGACAAGAAGGAAAAGAAAGGTGAATTGTAAGGGGGGGATTAGTAAGAGAGAGGTGCACAGAGCCATAAGGAAGCTGCCCAGAGACATTTCTTAACACAACCAAGAGCCTCTTGTTCTTACTGTGGAAAGGGTGCAGTGGTTGGTGTCATCACTTGAGAACAGAGTTGCATCCTTTATGAACACAGCCACAGCTTTCAGGATAAATGTGATGAAAAGCTGGATGTGGATGAAGTTCCTGGCACAACGCAGCCTCCTGTTGAAGGATCAGGCAAGTAACAAATGTACTGTAGTGTCGTCTAATGCACAAAAATGGCCTATCAAAGCGAGACGAGTACAAGTCGGCCAGACGTTTAAAATATGTTCTGCATCACAACACATTGTCACACTACATTGTTACACCCTAACTAATACCTACAATCAGGGGTGTTTTTAGGATCCAAAGAAAGGGGGGGCTTAGCCCCAAAGAGAGAGGCATGTTAAATAAAACAATAAAAATGAACAGTATGAGGAACAAAGACAATAAATACAAATGTAAAAAGAGATGGAAGTTATGGAAGGGATTTCAAAGAGATTTTGTTACAAACAGATGTATAAAAACGGCACACCAGGTGCACAGAGAAAAAAAGAAACCATTAATTGAGCGGTTTTATTGTTCTACACGCTCCTACTTCTTTTAATCCAGTGAACCACAGAGCTGAGTGATGCGGGGAGATGAGGAGATCATTGACATTGAGATCAGTTGCTAAGTGGACTTATAGCACCTGTTGACCCATGTCAATGAACTGAGAGGAACGACACAGATAAAGGAGAAGCACGTAAGGGATTATGAGAGGGAACATTATGGTCATTTTTTTTACTTTGGGTTTCAAGGTTAGTGGCTCTGAAATGACTTCTTACAACAGCATCGCTCCTCTGCCTTAAAAGAAAAGTACAACATTTTGGGATATAGAGTTAGAAGAGAAGACCGGTACCCTTTTTCCGTGTGTACGCTATATGAATACTTTTTGTAATGCAAATACAACTTAAGAGTTTTTACATTTTCATTTGGGTACAAACTAAAATGTTGTTTATAAGTAATATTTAGAGGTGTTGGCTGGTGGACCTTTTGTACTTTTGGCAGGACCAGGCTAGAAGCTTCCTCCAGTTAAAAGTCTTTATGCTAAGCTAAGCTAATCACCTGTGGTGTCAAAAGTGCAGGAGTATTTCCCAAAATGTCAAACTATGCCTTTAATAAACTACACTAGGACATCACTTTAAATGCCTCAAAGCCCAAACAAACGCCCCCAAAGGACTAAAGGTGCCTTGGAATAAACCTTTTTGTTTACAGCACAATAGTGTTGTGATTGCTGTTGCTTGGCTCTCTGTGGTGAATGGAATGGCCTTGAGCTTACCAAAATGCACTGATTACTGATGAAACAATGAAATAAAAGTCTGTCTGTCCAGTTCTCTCTGGACAACCACGACTTATTTTAATGTTATCTATTCTTACCTGAAGAGCAACAGGATGAACACGGCAACACTCAGCACCACCAGAGAGATGCTGTAGCCGACGGTGTATATCAGCTTCACTGTGGCAAAGTATGACTGCTCCGTCTGAAAGCGAAACCAGAAGGAAGATTTGGTATAAAAAGGACGTTGTACTCCAGTGTTGAGGCTTTTAGAAATGCTGCGAGGCCTTAAATAAATTAAAATGACACCAAATTGCAGACAATGACTCAGCCGTACTTCAAAGATGAACGCGGCATTAGAGCAAGAAAGCTTTCTGCATATTTTGAAGGTGAGTCAAATGGCAGGCAGTATGTCTGGACTAAGCAGACAACTGAATCGATTGACAAAGCACATAAAAAGCTTCTTAATTACAGCAGAACTTTGAATTTGTGACTTTTCACCCTGCTATTGGAAGACTTAAAGGTATTTTTTTAACTCAATACAATAGAACTGTAGTAGTACCAAAAGGGATTTTCTGATAATTATCCTCCAAAAACACTGTTCAGTACGATTAAGCACCATTCTCTCTTTGTGAAACAAGATAATTTCAGCTATTACCTGATATGGGTTTATATTTTCATATGAGGCACATTTATGCTTGAATACATACTGGAGAGATAACGAGCCAGGAGGCATTCATACTCAAATTTAAACTATCCCAAAAAGAAACAAAAAGGTATATGGGCAGCAGTCTCTTTTCATAACAGTCTGACAGGCTGCACTACAATTTTGACAAGAACCTCTTGTAACATGGTACATTCATCTTTTCAAATTAGGCTTCTTGGTCCGTAAATATCTGGAGTCCCTGCTTCTATTTGTTCTTTTTCTGGTGGTTTTGTCCTTGCTCCTGTTGCATCGCCTCTTGTCCTGACCTCTGTGCTCTCTATTTCCCACTCTCCAGTTGGACCCCTTCATCTGCCTGCACACAGAAGAAGCTCTCACCTCGGGTATGTCATCATCCACACTGCAGGCGATGTGGTACGGTGGGAAAGGTCTGGACCAACCTTCTCTGGTGCAGTTACGGCTCACTGAACCTGAGGTGAAAGGTCAGGATATCAAAAAGATCATTTTCAGAATAGATTCACAAACTTGTCAAGAGATAGAAATTGAATGTGCGGTGATTTTAGCCATGCTGGTATATATATATTGTAATTCTGTCCCTCACACAACCAGCTCTGTGATCAAACAACCTCATTGAATTCTCAGATAATCGTGACCGCTTGCTTGTTGTTAACGTGAGAATCTTGACTGCAGCATTTGCATTTCGCTCAGAGCACCACTGTGCCCATATACAGCCTCACAGAGCCAATAGTGTGGATAGTCTTATTTCGACACTGTTGTATATTCTTACCGACACATAACACTTGTCAAGGTACTTTGTCTAATTTAGTTTAACATTTGTATGGTTTTCGATATCTGCGTACACTCCCAAACCTGCTACTTGCTACTAAGACAAAAGATTTCAGATTCCTGTGACAATGAAGCAACCATGTCACTAAGAGCCGCCATGAAGCTAAGAAAACATATCAGTAAATGAATGCCTGAACAAGTAAATAAACAGACATACTTTATGAGCTAAAAATCAAGAAATTTGATTTTATTAGAACAACAATTTAACTTTTTGACTCACTGTTGAAAACGCTGGTCTCGTCATTATCTCAGCCCGAACACCCTACTCACCCCCTCTTTCACCATGTGACCCTTTAGTCACCTGTGTTGTTTTTGAAGAGGGAAAAGACGGCAGGACAAGCTTTTTGGACCGGTTCCCCAACAGCTGCATGCGGCCAGCAGGCGACTGCATCCCAGAACGGACGACAACCTTTTTTGTAGAAGAAGAAAAAAGGTTTAAAAAAAAAAAAGGTAGGTGTGTGTCTGTCGGGGTAGTTAATCAGAAAAGAGATTACATGAACACACATTTATATGCAATGTCATACAAATGAAATCCAGTTTAAATATATACTCATGGAGTGGAGGTACCACAATACCTCCAACGACATACCTCAATGCCATAACATCCCCCTCTGTGTAAATTGCATTACAACATTCCAACCCAGACCTTTATCTTGAGATAGATTACATCAATTCTTGTGTAACTATCCTCAATGGTCTTCTCTACCGATGCATCACAGTGACGGATAACCCAGTGCGTTTTCAATCTGCAGTTGGGACGACCTGACAACTAATGATTCTCTGGGAAGCATTTATTCCAGCTCAGACCGTTGTACTTAATGTGAACATTGATTTTGAAAATGTAAAACACACCTTCTGTGCTTCTGTTGTCCTGCTCTGCAATGTACTGCAGGCAGTGACGCTCCTCCTTCTCCAGCTGAAATATGAACTCGCATTCGGGGTGCAGGCTCGACAAAGCCTAGAAGTAGGAAGGAAGGAAGAAAGAGATGCTTGGTTAGATACAGCTGAGGACACAGCGGCCACTCACTCTGCAATTCCATGAAAAAGGCATTGCCATGTACTGTGTATGTCAATCTCTGAAGGGCATTGAGTCATTTTGGCTTCAGCAGGAAATGCTTTCTCAGTAAAACAGTAACCTTTCGGTCTATTTCCGTCAGTGGCATTAAGCAGAATGGTCTTTCACTACAGCATACAGAGAGGGGAAGCTCAGAAAATTCATTAAATTAGTTTGTTCTTAAGAACACAGACACATTCCCAACAACTGTGCGCACCATCCATTTAGCACTGCTCAGAGCTCCTTCTGTTATTCTGCCCCATGCTCATCCCTTCGTTTAATGATGCCAAATACAAACAGAATAACTGCACTTGCATTTGACTGACATTGATCTGAGACGATTGTCGAGAAAATCGAGGGACAGACACACAGAGAGGAGGACGGCCGTGCTTTGATCATTGTCTAGAGGGAAGCATTATGGATATGCATATAGAATGCTTGTATTAGTCAGAATGGGTCATTTTCATTTGTGGTGACAGGTTTTCAGATGATTGGTATGCCAAAGAAAAGAAAAGGCCAGAAGTGAGTCCACATAACAATGTTAATTTTATTGTAAACATTCATTAAAGCAGATAATTTCCCTGTGCTCACTGAGAAAGCTGGTGGTCGTACTGTAAGTGGAGTATCTTGTGTAAATGGGCTCAACTTCACTGGGTTCAATTAAAGCATCATTTCATTTTATCTCATGCTGCTGCAGGAACTTAGGTGTTCTTGAATGTAAAGGTCAGAGCAGCAGGCAGGTGCCTTTTTAGTGAGCTTTGACAGCATACTGCCTAACAATGTGTGTTTCCGTGGTATTGCTACTGACAGAATCTCTTTGCTTACTTTTAATTCACCTCCACATTTTGGCATCATAAAATATCTGCTTTCTTTCTGCACCCTGATTTTTAATACTTGGGCAAGGGAAACACAAGAGATTTGCTTGCACATTATACAATATTAATTTATGTTAATGTCTGCTTGCCGATTATGGTTAGACTTTAGTCATTGACTTGGAAAGAAACATAACAATTTGATTTCAATTACTCAGCCATTCTGTTGCCGAATTTACAACGAAAAAGAAAATTATCTCAAAAAGATAATCACAGAGTTTAGCATAAGCTCCTCTTTTCTAGTCTCTGCGTGGGCCTTGAAGAAATCATCATCTAAGGTTTGTGTGTTCGTGGGTGAGTTTTATCCATGTTTTGGGGATTTGCCTTCCTTATGGGGACAAAATGCACACCCCCATAAAGCAAACCAACAGATTTTAGGGTGACTTAGTTTAAGGTTAGGTGCCGCTAGGCTAGTAGCGGTTATGGTTAGGCTAAGTCTCCAGGAAAGTCATGAAAACACAAGTGTGTGTGTGTGTGTGTGTGTGTGTGTGTGTGTGTGTGTGTGTGTGTGTGTGTGTGTGTGTGTGTGTGTGTGTGTGTGTTAAAAAGAAGAGAAAAGCACATGCAGATTACTCGAAATCTTCAAAATGTAGTATAGTTTTTCCCATGCTGAGTAACTTTGAGGCTGCTATTTCAGTGTAATAGAAAAAGATGAGTAAAACACAGAGGACAACACAGCAGGTTGCAGACACAACCGTAATGAAGTCATCTCTGTTATTGAAAGGCACACTGCACGTTCTGGATTCAGCTTTGGTCCATCGCATTTTGAAACACTTGAGGGAACTCATAATGAAAGGAGCTTCAGAGACTAAATTCCTCAGGGTCCACAAACTCTCTCTGGAGAGTTTCCCCCCACTCAACAGCCATCTGAGTGCCATCCAATAGAATGCGCCCGTTGCGTGATAAATATTTCCATTAAAAAGATGGATGAGTTTCTCGGAGGGTGAAACGGCAACATCTGCAAACCCTCCTGGAGCCAGTTCATGAAATGACATGACTGAATATGCCTTGCATAGATATAGCTTTATTATCATAATGTGGTGCATATGATTTGAACTGAGTGAGGGTATGTTGTTACTGGAAACACAAAACCTCTTGGGAAATTGAGAACAAAATGTCAAACATGTACTGGCAGCGCACTAACAGGATGTTTGTCCAAAATGTACACATTTTTTTATATTTAAGTAAAAGAAGTTGATTTGTGAGGTTCAAAACGGTATACAGATTTAGATTGAAACATATTCATTTCTTTTACACATTGATTAATATTTCCATAAAGTGTCAGAAGCAATATCCAATCTCCTAATTCAATCAAGCTATTGTTGAACTGGTTACAAGAAACAGTCTGTCTTTAAGATTGACATGAAAAGGAAAAGCCAGAGCATTGGAAGGATTTAAACCAAAAATACTGGATATTCAATAAAGACTGATGCTGTGAAAATAGATAACCATAGGTGAAATTCTGTTTCTACACCGCAATCAATCACCTCAGCCTTTTCTTCTCATTTTGTGTCTGAAGTGTGAACTCGTGCACCATCTCACACACACACACACACACACACACACACACACACACACACACACAAATAAAGGGGCTCTTAGAAAAAAGCTTGTGTTTGTGCAGAATAACAAACCATTTTGGCAACTGTGTCAAAACCACCTACAGAAAAAAAACAATACAAAAAACTCGTAAGAATTGAACACAATCCTCCCAACAGTTTTTAGATGGGAAAAATGTTTTCTCCTATTTTCTTTAAAGCTGCTGTGAGGAACCTTTCACTGTGTATTGACTTGCTCCGCAGCGGGGTGGTCGCTGCCCGAGTTTCTGGTGAACCCGGGTGCTTTCGTAAAATCCGACCCGGTGGCACCGATGACAAGCGTTAAGAACAACTATATAGAAATAGCCTATCTTCTCGCCGATGGTGTTTACCTATATATAAGTCATATAGAGTCATCCGTATTAAATGAAGACGGTTTCATTAACAGTTAAAAGTTCCTCACACTCACTTTAAATAAGTAGTAACAAACAAACAACCTCTCAGCTCCATCTCTCCCTGCATCAATGAGGAACAGACGTGTCGGAAGAAACCTGAGCAAATTGCTGCCAATCCTCTTTGTTCTTAACGCAATGCCAATAATTTACGAAGCAATTACTGCTCCGCCTGTTCAAAGGAAGGCGAGGGAACTGTGAAAAAAGGGTTTATCTTACCTCCTTCTGAGATGCCAGATCTAGCAGCGAGTGTGCTTCAAGCTGGGACATGTATACAGATGTAAAGGTATATTGTTCTTTGCTAAACTGTGGCTGTCTCATTATAATTCATTGTTTGAGCAGGCATGAGATGAACAGCACCACAGTTAGGGCATTTGCATTCAAAGCAGAAACACTTGTGTTACCATAAAGCGCACAAAAGCATCAGCTAAACGGCACACTGTGTGTGAGATGGGGCTCATATATGTACTACACATACCTTCCCTATTTATATGTAAGAGGATACTGTGAAGACATTTTATTCTAAGAATTGTGTGCAGTTGAGAGCAAAGCTTTGAGTAGCAGGGGATGAGGAACAAAGCAAGAGACTGGGTGCCTGATGACGTGCTCATGCATTTTAAGGAAGGAAGACACTAGCATGAATTTAAGAAACAGAAAGAGATATAAGGAGAGAGGTCTGGGGCTGTCTGGGTCCTATGAGCCATTAAACTAAATGCAAAGGCCCTTTCACACTGGCAGGTTGGTGTGCAGTCTGCTGTAAAAATGCTCTCCGAGAGGTGAACCCCATTATCCACTAACCAAAAAGTGTCCATCAAACTGGGCTCACTTTGCAGATGTTGCCTTATTTTTTACAGCAAATAAGGTGCACTTTTATGCTGCCGCCATGGTACTGTGGCACGGGATTACAATATAAAACAACCAGGTATCAGAAAGAGATCACAGACACAGATCACTTTGGAAAATGTGATTAGGTTTCTTGCTAGATGAGAAAATTGATACTATTCTTATATCTGTATGCTAAATATTCATCTTGAACTAGCAACTGGTTAGCTTAGCCTAGCATAAAGACTGGAAAGGGAAGCAGCTAGCCTGGTTCTGTCCAAAGCTAACAAATTCTAGCTAACGAGTACTTCAGTAGAAGCGTAAAAAAGGACAAACAGTGGTTTTTAGAGTGGTGTTTCGTGCCAAACTATTTCTTGGCCAAACCATAACTTGTCAATTAGCGAGCTGTTTCCTTCAGTCTTTATGCTAGGCTAAGCTAACCGGCTGCTGAATTTGACGTTAGCTCAATATTTAGTCGTACAAACATGAGACTGGTGTTGAGCTAACTCTTGAAAATGAATGACCGTATTTCTCAAAATGTCAAATATTTGTTTAACTGACAACTGTGTCAAGATGTGTTGGCTGCTGGTGAGACAATTCAGGTTTATTTTTTCACCATACAGCCAAAAAGATGACCAGACAACTTGTTTTTCTTTCTCCTGTGCTTCTTTAGGTGCAACAATTCTGTCATATCTGAACATTCAAAAGAGACAATGTACTAGTTTCCTTGTTTGTGTTAAAAAATCATTTCACTACAGGTTAATAGCCAGGACATTCTGATGTTGCATTTCAAAATTAAAGCCCTTCAAAATCTCATTCATGAGCGAACTTCAAATCACATTCATGAGACAATTTGTCTAATTTCAGATTAGATTTGAGAGGAAATGGTGCATAGTTACACAATTATTTCACTACAGGTTAATAGCAGACCACCTCCAGGTGTGACTCAGAGAGAACCAGGACATTCTGATGTAGCATTTCAAAATTAAAGCCCAATTAGAGAGAAGCAGGACATTCTCTAAAATGTAAAGTACTGAGTACAAAGTAATAATAAAACAATGCATGATGCTTGCATTTTACACACACTTAATTTATTGTTATTCACATGCATTAAGTAGCTAATAGATTAAATTCAGATCCGTAAGCTGATACAGTCCCGCGGACCTGTGAAGAACCAAACACCATCAGGTGCCTGCAGACGGACGCAGGGCGCGCACACAATCACCCAGACGCACAGGCTTGTTTTGATCAAAGCTTATTGAACACCACACGTCATTGATTTGTTCAATAAAATACAAGTCTAGACAGAGAACGGAACACGAGAGAAACGTTCTCAAATACATAGTTTAAGGTGTTCATTCGTTCACTGTTAAATGTCCTGCAAAAGAGAGCTTGAAGTTTTATACGTGGCAAACATAATAATTTATATTTTTCTTCCATTCACAAAGGTAAAATTAAAGTAAGTCACTCACAGTTGAAGCCAAACACATGGAGAGAAAAATCCCTCTGAGGTTGAGACAGGACATGTCGTCGGTTCTCATGTTCAGTCCAACGTGGCGCTTTCATCAGTGAGACTGCAACACGCACACTCCTGTAGGACGGGATGCTGAGACTTTCTCTCTGCCCAGGTGTAAAATACAACATTTATCAAGCACACAACAATCAAAATGTAGCAAGTCCTGTGTGTATTTTCAGAATAAAAAACTATTGGTCAGAAATGGCTCTGAAAAAAACAATTTTCCATTGATTTCTAAAGCCTTGCAAATAACCGCCTCTAATACTATGGTGAAGGATAAAAGTCAAATAAACCAGAGGTTGCTAGATTGTGAAGAGACACGTTCCTCTTTTATTTTGAAGGCAAAGGGTATAGCTTCTTGTTTGGTCATAGAGCTTCATAGTTGCTGCTGCTGGTGTTTGTTAGATACTCAAAACTCACCCCTCTGCTTTCCTGAGCCTGAAAGTGTCGCCAAACACAAACACAACAGTTGGTCTTGTGTTATGTTTCACAGAAGCATCAGGCTGGACTCCCACTTTGAACTCTAACTGAAAGAAAAGATTCATGAGATATGAGTCGCAGACCTGACTTTGATGGAAAACGTGTTTTGTTCTCTCTGAAGCATTAATTTTTGTCAGATTGCTCATTTTATCAATTTGTGTATTCGGTCAATTTCGTGGAAAACTGTTCATTTATTCACATACGATCTAGGTTAGTAGTGAACTGTTTATTTTTAGGGATTATAAAAACTTTCCCCTCTACATCACTTCTGATGTATATTGAGATATATTCAGATATTACCTCTGTTCTACTTTGTTGTCCTTGTTTTTATGTATTTATTGTTTATTTGTATATTCTGTGTATGTACGTTGAGAGCAACCTAAAACACGGAGTCGAATTCCTTGTGTGCGTACGCATACATGGCCAATAAAGCTGATTCTGATTCTGATATTTTTAGAAAAGAGGTCTTGTTAAACAGGAATGTTTGTGTGCTGCCGTCTCTGTTAATGTCAGACTTCTGAATGATTCAGGCGGCACACAGAGATATGTTAATCTTGTTGTTTCTGTCGTTTCAAGCTGTCAAACACTAAATCAGACACAGATTGGTGGATGTCGGAGGCATTTTATTCATGTTTACTGGGTTTGACAGATCTATTACCAGGTACACTGAGTGCTTGTAGCGATGATTCATGCACATTACATTCCCCCCAAATTATCCTTCAAAAACAGAAAGTAGAAAAATCTGTCCCAGCGCGAACACTTTGACAAAGATAAGGTAAACTTAACAGATTTAATGTTGTTTGTAAGAATTTATAAAATAATTATAACAAAGTGCAGCTCTGTAGAGAAAATAGGAGCCTTTGCATAGAAACCAATTTACACCCATCAAAAATATAAGTGACCGGGCTGTGAAGTGCAAACACATCTCTATAAAAGCAGCATATAGACACGCCCTTGCTTCATAGTGTATGGTTGTGTACAAAAGTGAGCGAGCCCGTTTTTTCCTTACTGCTTTGCTATAAAAGAAACAATTAACGGCACACGACACTGAAACCCCTCTGATCACCGAGAGATCAGCGCAGAGGGTTATCTAAACATATCACAGAAAGATTCCAGAGATTCAAATGATATCCAGACTGAAAAATCATTTCAACTGATAAAACTGAAACACATACTGTGCATATTGTGATTTAAATGTAACTGGAATTACATTTTGACAGAATAGTATCAACTCATACCAGGTGTCATGTTTTATGCGGATAACAAAGAGTAAAATATACCAATATAAATGAAAACTAATCTCTGGCAATCAAGAGTTAATAGGCACTTTGAAAGTACTGTAGCCCATAAGCTGACAGTCATTAATATACTTATAGTGTTCATCATTGTAAGTCAGTCTGTGTAAGAACAGGCACTCCGCTTCATATATGCTCCTATAACCAAATGGAGAAAGCTGGTTTGTAATCTCCTTGCACAGAAAGTAAGATGGCAATTTTCCTTTTTTTTCTTTTCTAAAAACACAACATTAGGACATGCTTCCACAATTTGATGTCCCACTCCTGAGATTTGCACAGAATTCATATGCTATGTGATCAAACAGAAACAGTATTTTTCCAGGCCAGTCACTTTTTTTCCTTCCTGCGCTGGCAAAGTGCAAACATAGTGTTCAGACAAGTCAGTTAATAAACAAGCTAGGAGCAAACCACTGTGTCTGCACGTTTCTGCTCTGAGAGCTTTGACTTAAAAGATTGCACATCAACTGACCATGATTTAGTAAATTTTAAAAATCTTTCCTGGGTCTCCATAGACTTCTTTTGCAAATAAATACTTGTTGTTGGACAACAGTCTCTTATCATATTTCATACCCCGAGTGTTACTTGCAGTGATCTGCATTCCCTAACGTAACAGCATATTTGGGAAAAAGAGAGATCGAAGCAACACTGAGACCAAACAGACAGAAATGAAAGGAAAAAATAACAAAATCAAACAATGTCTTAAACTTGACAGATTACTAATTAAAACCTAGCTGAAATAAAAGTACGTGCATTACTTGGTTTATATTTTAAAAACACAATAAAACTTGCATGAACATTTGTCTTTCTGTTTCTTTCTAAAACCGTTTTCAGATTGTTGACAACGCCTCAAAACATGAACACCACACACTTAAATATTAAAGAAAACGTGAAATACTTGGGTAAAAACAGGTTTTGGGAACAAAAGAGCAAAACCTTAATAAGAAACAGTCACTGAATTTGCCACCACAGTGACATCATGTCATCCAGCTTCAGGGAAAGTCGCTTCCATCATAGATTATGGGCCTCTCCATGGTCAGATGGTAGAAGACTTTCTTGGAGATAAACCTGTTGGAAAAGGGTTTTTGATCAAAAGACTGCAATCCGATGTAGTTGAAACGAGACACTGAGTGTGCCGGGATATGATTGCAAAGACGATACGAGTTAAAACACTTTACAACGGTAATTCTCATGCTTCTCCCACTGAGAGGAAGAATCAGCACCAAGACGCTGGATGTCAGGAGTTCCATACCGTGAGAAGGAGTTGTCAAAGATGAGCGTGTAGACGCCGGGGTTTCGGACTTTCAGTTGTCCCTGAATTGTCTCTTTATGGGAATTGCAGCGAGTTAGAGGAATCAGGACCTGAGAGAAGAACCGACACAGGAAGTTAAACTCAATGTACAGATGAGAGGATTCTGTCACAGGTTGTTGAACAAATCTCTCTTCGGCCACCATAACAGCTTCAATACTTTTGTTTTTATGACATTTACGTTACATTACACAATTGCTTTTGCTGTAAAGCAAAAATTGAATTACCATTATTATTATAATAATTGTAACATAGGGGATGATATATGACACAAAATGTCATATCTCCTTTACAAGCCTGACATTTTAAGTGCAGGACGTGTACCTCAACCTGCTGAGCGCTGCAACACTGGCAACCGGCAGTGGTTTTCCTCAGTCAGTGATATTTGAAAGATCAAGTAAATAACTAAAGACTGTAGGGGGCGCCCATGAAAGCATGCACAGGGTCAGTCCATTGTGTCTAGTGACAACTTCTGCTTTTAAATCATCATCATTTTTTAAGTGGCTGCCATTTTTAACAATTGAAAAGCACTGCCTCCAGCTTTATGATGTACTTTAATCTGAAATGATATAACAAAATTGGCTTTTGTGCTCTTGGACTTTTCCTTGGACTGAGTCTCACAACGCAGCGCATCTACCTTTGACTGCTCCACATGAGTGTCAGTGGATTCCCTGTAAACCACACTAAAGGAGATGCTCTTAGGCTCTGAGGAAAACATCCAGCTGATGGTTGGCCCGCAGTCACCCACGGCGACAGTTATCACACTGTAACAGCTGGATTTGACGAAGATTTCCCTGGAACCGTCGCCAAACTGAGAAATATCTTCAATGCTGAGAGGGACGGCCATCCTGCAATGAGCCCAAATTCATTTTAAGAGTGGTATGAATACCGAGTGACTCATCACATTAAAGGGTCACTTTGTTAATTTTTCAACTTGGATGCAATTTTTCCATGTTTTTGTGTCCATTTTGTGTCTTATTTTTTTAAACTGGTCCAGTATTGAGGGAGAATGCGTCAGACGGCAAACGGGCTGCAATGTTGTCGTTTTGGGCAATTTCTCACCGTCAACTTACGTCCTATAAAAGTGCTTGTTTCTTTCCTCTGACAGACTCAGATTGTTCTTATTGATGTCTGACAACATCATGGAAAACCTACATTGTTGAAATCAGCTAAATATTCAGCAACAACATTAACGTTTTTACGGCTGTCCTCTGCAGCGTTCTCCCTAAATAATGGAGCAGTTTCAAAAATTGTCGTCCCCTATTGTTCTTCACTCGGACACAAAAACATAAAATAGGGTCCAGGTGGAAAAAATACCAAAGTGACCCATTAAGTTAACCAACGGTCAAGACTTACGTGACATCTCCTGATTTGAGAAGGTTGATTTCTGAATCCTGAACAGTGGCAACATGGTCTTCAGGGTCATCAGGCGTCACATCTCTTGTGCCTCTGCAAGACACACAAGACACACAAAACACACACTGTAACATTTAGTTTTCAATGCATAGAACTCTTTAATGATAATCAAAGTATCCTGGTGACATAGGCAGAGCTGTCTTCAAAATGTCTTGGTGATACACTTCAGATTCATCATCATGGATTTAACCCATCCATTCTGCAGGTTTTATACATTATGTTGAACAATATTTATGACATTGACTTCAATCTAAACACAAGTTACTTCAATGTTAACTCATCTTCCCCCCCAGTTATCATTGAGGTACATCTTTGTACATTGTGTATTTTATATTTGTGGTATCTAGGATAACAGCAACGACAGAATACTTCTGCACATAAAGGTGTTGAAAAAACATTACACACAACATAATGGTAACACATGAGTGCTTCAGCCTCTCTCCACTATCCTTTCGCCTTCAGTAGCATGAAACTGGCACTTCTTTATTCTTATAAATTGCTTTTTCGCTGATCAATGGAAACAAGAAGAAACACTTCCCTAATTACTATTTGACACCTGGTAAGAGGCAGAAATATGTGTGCTGAACTCAGGGTGCTACATGTTGGAGATCCTATTTCCTGGGGTGTGCTGTGACTTCTAAGAGAGTGGGACAGTCTAGGGTAATGGGCCATGATGAGTGTCTTCAATGATCTTGTTGTTTACAACAATGACTGATATAGGTTAGAATGGACACATTGTCTCTTTGTAATTTCCTCTGACCCAATTGGGGTTGCATTATTAATACAGAACTAGTTCACTTCCTTAATCCTACTTCCCACCTTTGAAAGTTCGAGGAGGTGAAAACAACACGGCAAGCCGGAAGAACGCCTCATTGCTTGGTTGCTTTACAGGATTTGAAACATTTACACCTTAATCATAAAACTATTGTGTTGTATTCCTCCGTGACGGCATTATGTTTCCATCTGTATATACGTTCAACACAATATCTCAGGAATGCCTGGAGGGAATTTCACAAAACGTCCATTTGGACTCATGGTTGAACTGATTCGATTTTGGTAGTCAATGGTCACTGTGACCTCACAAAAAACATTTTGGGGCATAAATCAATAATTCATATGCTAGTTATGGACAGACATGGATGTAAACTGAAATTTGACTGAGGCAGTGATTCTAGTTTTGTATTTAAATGCGTCCAGCACCCGACCATACAGGCCTTTTGACTTGAAACAAGCTCTGCTTAGCCAACACAACACCAGTACACTTCATGAGTGTACTGTATGTAGTTGTCTCTCTTCTTAGAGCTATAACTGATTGAATTCATATATATATATATATATATATATATCACACTCACATATCCAGTGCTCCTGGAGGCCGTCGGTCTTGTTCTCCCTCCAGGGAGCCTCCTGTGGTCTGGGAGGTGGCGTCACTGTCGTAGACGCCGTTCACTTCCTCCTCTGTGATTATGTCAAAAACTCCATCGTCAGATCTGTGGCTGGGGTCTGAAACTGTGAGGAACAAATTAAACTATTGAACCACTACATATTCTCATAGTATAGTCTTGTGATTACACAGTATGCATAACACGTATTGAGTGTACACAGTAGAGAAGAAAAAACATTCTAGAAATCATGTTTGAGACAAAGCCACCACAAAAAGAGACCCATTGTAACATTATGCAGAGTCCCTTTCTTTACCGTAAAAATAAAACAGCTTCTCATGTGAAAGGAAATGTCACCCACTTCCCCTTTTGTCTATTGAACAAGACTTCTGCGGCAAAAGTTTCTGTCCTTGTTCCTGAATATGATAAACTCAATCTCTTTACTTCTGCTTAAACGCTCCCAGTGACCTTACAGTAAAGGGCCGGAGAACTACTAGCAATCATCTTTTTGGGCCAAGGTTGCAGTCATGTTAGCATGTAGTAGTTAGCATGTGTTTTGCCTCTTCACCTGTTACCCTGGGAGTGGGTTTATACGGGGCTGGCTCAGGTGGTGGCTGGGGTCCAGCTCCCGGTGGAGGAGACTGAGCGTCTGAGGGACTCAGCTCTGCCTCTGTGAACCTCTCCACCACCACGCTGTGTTGGGTGTAACAGTCCCGGCAGCAGCGCTCCTTCTTCCCACTGTGCTTGGTCGTCACAAAGTTGTTGCTGCAGTAGTAGCAGAAGATGCGTCCACACAGCCTAGAAAATGTAAAATGTAAGGATAAAAAAAAAAAAAGGGTTTTCATCCATATCGTACCAGTCATTTTGTGGCATTTAGGCATTTTGAGAAGTGCTACTGTATGTAGTGTGAAAATCAAACAGTGCCAGGAGCAACGGTGTGCAGTTGGCCCCAGTGTCCACGGAAGGCTCACCTGCAGTGATGTCTGCGCAGCCACCAGGTGAACTGGCCCTGGCAGCCGAGGCATTGCGTGGCCTCCTTGTCCACTAACCACCAGCGCTCCTCTGCTCGTAGTCTCTGCTCAAACTCCAGAGCGTCGGACTTCTGCCAAAGAGCATCTTTGTCCCTGTAATGCGAAAAAAGACAAACGCATTCAAGTTGTGAGTCATTCTGTGATGGATCGAAGATAAAAATGTTGTTTTCACATGTATGAGTTCAAATTAAAGCTACTACGAGGAATTTTCATTCTGTGTCCTTTTAGAAACCATATTTCTGCACTAAGAATAACTTCATAAAAATAACCAATCTTCTTCTTTAGTTATGTAGGGAACATCAGTACTACATTGAGTCTGTTTCACAACCAGTTTAAACTTCCTCATAGTAACATTCATTATTGTGTTCTGTTGGATGTTGGAATACACAATGCTCAGTATTTCAAAGCTGTTGCGGAGGCAGATAGTAGCTAATTGTAAAATAAACAAGACCTTTGAAGACTGAACAAATTGAGCATGTAATGCACATGTGCACATATGAACTGTAATTGTATACTACCATGTTGGATATACTTGACACCGGAAGTAGCCTCATTACCCCAAAAGATGCAGCTGAGAAGAACAATGAAGCCATACATGATACTAAAGAAGAAAAGACTGTAATCCATGTGGGCACACATGATTACAGTCAATCCCAAAGGAGTTGAGTGAATCATTGTATATGTGTTTTATCCCTTACAGAGTATGAAACCCTTTGAGGCAATAGTTGTCCCTGAATCCAGTGTAGAATTAATGATGAAAAGCTGTCTTTCTATTCGGTTCTCTACCACACTTCACCTGTTATGTTGGCCTCTCAGCATTACCTGCTCTGTTCTCTGTAAAGTATCTCAGAATTCATCGAAGCCTTTCCCCCTGATCCTCAGCCTTAACTCTCCCTCTTCGATGTCAAGTATAATAACATCAGAGATCTACTCTTACTCGAAGAACCAATTTAAAACACATTCCCCAGTGGGTCTATCAAAGAGCCTGTGGCAACCAAAACATAACAAGGCGGTAGACATCCAACAAGAAAATGAACTTTATCCCTTCTTTCATTAAGAAACTCTAGAAACATGCACCCCTGACGCTGCTGACAGCTGTAATAGAGGCAGGTCGTACCGTATAAGCTCGATGAGCCGCTCCTCCAGGTTGACTTTGGTTCTGTTGAGGTCATCGATCTCTGCAGTCATCTTCAGGCTCTGGTTTTGTTTGTCACCTTCTGCTGTGTTGAGCTTCTGCGTCAATTCCTCGCTGACCTTTTGCAATGCCGCGTGGGCTTCTTCAGCACTGAAGAGAAGTAAGTGTAAGGAGGATAAGTCAGCAGCTGTATTTTTGCACCCGGATGAAATGTGCAGGTATCACTGGTCCAAAAAAAACGCACCTGGTTACTGCATTTCTCAGTTGCTGAATCTCGCTCTCACTCTCACGAATGGATGTTTCTGCCTTTGTGATGTGAGTATCTTTCTCGCCAGTTAGAAGCAAGTACTTCTCATTTGCAGCCTTTATTAAACATTATAAAAACATGCAAAAAAATAACCATTAGTAAAAACATCTTTGACATATTCTTCTCTATAAATTAAACAATTGTTCCATGTTTGTTCTGAAGTTGGTCTCAATTCTGTTGAACGCACTTCAAGTATTGTACTATAAGAATCTGAATCTCATGTGCAGGCACACTTTGACTCTCACAAATACACTCAATAACATCTATTCTGAGGCCAATTATATCACCGGTACAGGCGAGTCCCCGACCCCCAGGTTGAGAACCACAGCATGTAGAAACATGTCATTCAGTTAAATCCAATATCAATCATATTGATCCATAAACACATCAAACCAGAGAGGATGAATTATGATTTGAAAGCAATTTCGTTGAGCTATCAATTGGATAGGGACCATTACATTGCAGTTATTTTGTATTCTACCTTCTGCAATCAAAGAAAACTGCTAAAGCAATCAAGGTCTCGCATTATAAAAAAAACAGACCTGAAAATCGTCTCCTGTTAATGAGTACTAAACAAACAATCAGACAGTTATTATGTCCCATGTGGTGTGTAGCTTCCTTTTCTCCATCCTCTCTGCAAATCCACTAATGATAAAGGTGCTGGTGTGACTATAGGATGTTGCACTTTTGACTGCAATCTATCTACAGTCTTCTCTTAATCATATATGGATGTCTTAAGACTTGAAAAAGTGAGTACATTTTCTTCTGATGATGGTCTATTTACATAAAACACAATTCTCCCCCTGTAATGACCAATCACTGTGTTTGACGCTTGAAAGACACAGACCTCTAGTTCAGACACTTTGCTCTGCAAGCTGGACACCTGCTTCGACTCCTCCTGCAGCTGTGCTTTCATCTTGTCCAGCTGCTCATTTACACTCTGAAATATAAGATAAACATAAAAAAAAAGAAACAGGAAGAGTCTACAGCCATGCTAGCAGCTCTGTGAGGCCGTAAAGGCCCAGCGGGGCTTTGAGCTAAATGATAATATGCTTACAATGATGGTGCTGCTATTCAGATATAATGTTTACCATGTTCACAATTTTAGAAGTACGTTGGCACGCTGAAATTTGCTAATTAGCACTAAACTAAAAGCTGAGGCTGATGGGAATTACTTTAGTTTTGCTGGTCATAAACCAAAGGTTAAGTATTGGACAGATCAAAATGTTGACTTGATGATGGCGTTACATGCAAAGTCAGTTACTAAAGTGTGCCAAACTGTGTAATTACAACTTTGAAAAAAAGGCCTTAGCGAGTAAAATGTGACAGGGGCCAAAAACGCTATGACTGCTTGGGATCAGAGTTAAAATGCGATCTGGATACATTCTCTGGAGAGGACAGTTAATGCCAGGTGTAAATGCATGCATGGTAGAGCTGGTCAGGCCGGCATTGAGATCTGATCTTAGGTGTAAATGCAATTCTGACTGATTCACCTTCATCTGGACCTGATGACTCATGCTCTCCGAGCTCATTTGGAACTTGACGGCCTCCACCTCCTCTCGGTTAGAGCCCTTGACACTCTTCATTTGGTTCTTGGCCTTGTCCAGCTGCCCCTGGAGCTCCACGATGGTCTCTGGGAGTTTCACCTTCTGTGTCAGCTCCTCTCTTAGTTTGGTATTCTCCAGCTGTAGTTCTGCCATGCTCTCTTCAAGTCGCTCCACCTCTTTCCCCACTTCTTCAATCCTGGCAGCGTCCCCTGCCCAATGCTCTCTAACCTCCTCCTTTTCTGCACTTAGCTTACAGATGGTCATCCCAAGCTCCGCCATCTCTGTGTTTGCCTTGTGTAGACCATCACGTGTCTCGCGGTTCTCTGAGGCTAGCTTGCCATTTTCTGCCTTGAGGGCGGACAGCTCTTCTCGGATGGCAGCCGCAGAGATAGACAACTCGGCATGGGCGGCTACTTCGCTATCACGCTGTTCAATCAGAGCCTCCTCTCTCTTTTTGCACTCCATAAGCTCTATTACATGCCTTTGATTCAGCGCCTCTGCCTGGACTTTAAGATGCTCGGTCAGAGTCCTGAGCTCGTCTCTTTGGGCCTCCGTCACCTCCAGCTGTGCTTGTGATTTTAGCCGTTCCTCCTCAGACCTCTGTAGCCGCACCCTCAGGTCCAGGATCTCTGCCTGGAGTCTGGACACTTCTTTCATGCACATCTCCAGTTGGCCTTCAAGTGTGCCTGTCACATCCTGGTTCTCTTTTGCCTGGACTGCGCTCCTCTCCAGCTGAGATTTCTCCATCGCGTGCTTGTCCGAGGTAATCCTTTCGATCGCCTCTGTCTGTTTAGCACAAGTTGCTTCTGCATCAGCTTTGGCAATCTCAAGCTCCTTCTCCCGGGCCTCAAGAGATTTTAAGCCGGACAGCACCTCAACAAGGTTCTTCTCTTTACTTTGTAGCTCGGCCTCTTTGGCTTGAAGCTGTTCTTGAAGGCTTGCTTCGTTCTTGCGTGACGCTCCTAAGTTCTTCTCCAAATCTCCGATCTGCCCGTTAACACTCTTCAGGTCAGCTTGCATGCGGCTGAGAGCTGCTTTCACAGTGTCCTGCTCCTCTCTCAGACTCTGGTTCTCATGCTCCAGCCGCTTTGACGCGGCCTCGGACTGCTTTACGGCCATCGTGGCTCGCTGCAGATTCTCATCCAGCTTGCGGTTCTCCTCACGCAAGCACTTCTCTTTTTCATCCACTGTCATCTTGGTATCATCCATCTGGCCGCGGAGCTGTTTCTCAGAAGCTCTTAGCGCTGCTAATTCAGCTTCAAGCACTATTCGGTTTTCCGCCATCTCCTTCTTCAGCTCCCCGTTTCTCTTCACCGTGGTCATCAGTTTCTTATTTACTTCAATTAGATTGCCGCACTGCGTCTTGTACTCTTCTATCTTCGTGACTTGTTCTTTGACGTCACCCTCCAGCTCAACGAGGTTAGTGGTCAGTTTGTCCCTCTCTGTGATCAGGCTTTGGTTCTTGGCTTCTAGCTGTTGTAGTGTCTTGCAGCTGGAGGTAAACTCTGCCTCTTTCCTCTTTAGTTGCTCCTTAAGGGCAGTGACTTCTACTTCTAAGGACTCTTTTAAAGCAGCAGCATTCTTCAGCATTTCATCTTTATCTTTTTGTGCCCTCATCTTCACCTCCTGCACCTCTTTCTCCTTCTCCTCTAGAGATCCTTGAAGGTCCTGCAGTTGCCTTTGGAGGTTGCTCGCCTCCTTCTCTCTCACTGTCAAGGCCCCCTGCAGCTTATCAATGGCTCTGCACTGTTCCTCCACTTTCGCCTCTGACTTGGCCTTCTCCTCAGACGCAGATATAACTAATGCTCCGAGTTTTGTTTCGCCACGCTCTGCAGCTGCCTGCTTGACTCTCAGCTCATCCTCTAGCCTTTCTGCCAGTCTCTTCTTATCCTCTACCTCAGCTACAGCTTCCATCTTCCCTCTCTCTGCCTCTTTCAATCTGTCCAGCAACTCGTGTATCTTTTGAGCTGAATCAAAATAACTGGTTGCCTGCTGGCCCTTCTCATTGAGAACCCCGTCCAACTTGGCCAGGAGCTCTATGTTCTTCCCCTCAGCAGCTGCCAACTTTTCCTGGAGCAGCTGTCGTTCAGCCTCCCTGGCTTTTTCCCCAGTCCTGAGTGCTTCCACGTCTCTGGACAGGGCTTCTTCTCTTCCCTGAAGAGCATTGAGATCTCCTTGCAAGCCCTGTTGCTCCTCTTGGGCAGCAAGGGACACATCCAGCTGCCTCTGGAGCTGCACAACTACGCCCCTGAGCTCAGCAGCCTCCTCACCCAGCTGCTGCACCTTATCGAGGAGCTCTCGCTGCTTCAGCTCTGATTGGTCCAGCTCCAGGCGAAGATCTTCAACTGTGCTGACATCCTCGTTGCAGGCAGGCAGAGACTCGTTCAGGTCACTAAGCAGACCCTGACCATAGTCGGGGCTGGAAGGGAACTCGTGTGCTTGCTAGATGGTTGCAATGGAAACCAGAGGAGAAGGGAAGGAAGAGAGGAGGAGTGATGAACCTCATGCAATCATTTTAGTATTATGATAAAATGATGTTATATGTGCGTTACCTGGGAGTAGGTGCTGGCCAGACTGTTAATACTGGAACTGCGACTTGGTGGTTTCCACATGTGGCCAGGTGAGTTTCCCAGTGTTCTCCTGTTGATCAGAAAATTAAATATACTGTAAAGATACTGTACTCCAAAGTAGGTGCAAAGGCTGTATTTAGACACACATGTTTCTGTAATACTTGGTAGATATTTGTGTGGTATTTATCTGCTTTACATGTTGTTTTCATGATTCGTTTTGTTTGTTACCTTGCAAAGGTGGGCCAGGAAGCATCAAGATCATGGCCCCTGGAGGCCACATCAAACTGGACCTCATTGAGTTCGTACAGGTGGTTGATTATGTCAACAGTAAGGTGGGGCTTCAAGAAGGGGCTTCTTGCATAGTACCAGTCACTGCGGGAAAAGAGATGAGGAAGAGGTCACAGTAGAACATAGCGTAACAACAAGAAACAATAATGGTGACTAAGAAAAGTACGTTTTGTCCAATATTTTGACACCTAAGAAGAAAGTGACACCTAAACCAGAAAAAAGGCCTATGGCACCAAATGACTGATGTATGCCTTCTTTTTCCTTGTAGTTGTGTATTTCTCTGGCTCTACACTCTAAACTCGGGTAAATAATCATAAAAACAGTATCTTAATTTGTCTTTGTTAGACTCAACTACAGCTGATGCTACTGACTGCTACTTTAACAGAGAGGGGAAATGGTGAAGTAAAACAGCACAACAGAACATCAACATTCAGTTCAGTGTAAATAAGGAAATCAAATGCCTATTTCTGCAAAAGTGTTTCCTTGTGATCCAAAAAACAGGTGCAGTTCCATTTTTATATTCAGTTTACTTGCACTTCAACAAAAGCCCCATTCTTCATATCTGCATGACAAAAAAACATTGCAAAGAGACGTGTTGTGCTCTGACAGTTTTACCTGGTGACTCTCTGGTTCATCAGACACTGCTGCAGGGTGTCAGCCAGTCGCTGATGTACGAGGGAGTATCGGATGAACGCTCGTCCTTTCCCCATAGATGTCTTCAGCTATCGAAGAAAAAAAAAGAAATACATTGTTTTACGTGGAGCCTTTGGTGTTAACTTCATACTCAAACTGCAGGAACGTCAAAAACAAAAAAAAGTAAATGACAGTTCATTATTTATTCGAAATGATGTTATCAATGTGTTCAAGATGTAACGATGCAGTTAGGGTCTATTTTAAACGCAACAATTCATAATTTTTCCAACCAATTACTGAATTTATCTATGCTCTTTCAAAGCAACAAGACTCTATTTACAAAAACTACATAGATAAGTTTCACTTTCAGTCTAGTTCCCGTTTAGAAAATATTCTAAATATAGCATACTTAAACTGGTATTACTTTTTTAGGTGGGCCTTTCTTTTCGGTAGCTAAAATAAATGTTGCTGCTGCCCCATAGCAGTATGTTGCTTCGCTCCTGTGCTAGTACTCCAGTCTGTTTCTCTAAACTGGGGGCGTGCCAACCACCGTCTAGGATAGGTAACATGCTGACTACGGATACGTCTCATACAAGGAGTTAATGATTAGTATGTAATCAGCGTTATATTAGCGAAGTCATAGTAAAAAAAAAAAAAAATCTTCTTACCTCAGTGATGGATTTGACAAAGCGGATCCCATCATTGGCTCCTTTGATTTTAGCCAGACAGTCAGTGAAGTATTCCCAATAATCCTTCTTTGTACCAAGAAATGTAGTTTTGTCCTTCTGGTCAAACTGAAAGATAGATATATATATATTGATACAGTTGGAACGGAAAACTGTTGAACATGTATTTTGAGGCACGCATTGATCATCTAGTTATTCACATCTTCCTTGAGTATAAGCTAAATAAATCACACCTGCAGCAGGTACTCCAGTTTGTAGGAGAACTTGTGCAGGTTGGTACTGTCATCTGTGATTGGCTCCCCACTTTCCCTGTACTCCTTTGCAAGCTCTGCCACAGCCTCTGAGATTCACATGGTTCAGAAATGAAAAAAGATCAGGGATTATAATAACAGCACAGGGTTCATACAAATAGGTGGCATGTCGGCAAATATATATTAGGGATGAAGCATCGAAACAAAAAGGCAGAAATGTGTATCTCCTTTTACCTAAAGTCACAAGGCCTAAAACAAAAGAAAATGCTTTTTGGTTACACACTCACACCCAAACACTCCTGGTGTCTAAATCTTCAAACTATTTCCATTTCTAACCTCTTCAAGCTCAGCTAGTCTGTAAATCAACCACTTGCCTCGTATCCATCGCAAAAACTGGAAGGACACCCGTGATGGGTGCATCCTCAGTATGCACTCTCTGTCTCGCTGCATGCTGACAGAGGCTTCCACCACACCCTTTCTACAGGGACATGAGGTCAGGTGCACGTTTTCCCAAATGATTTGATGACCAGGAAAGGTCAGATAGTTCCAATTGTAAAGATTGTACTTGGACTTGACTCTGAGACTCAGGTCATGACATCACATCATGTCCCTTCTTTCTCCTCTCTTCAGTCAAACCATGTCAGCCCAAAACTGCCTGCAGCCAATCTATTCACACACATTCACACGAACAGGCGCACACACACACACACACACACACACACATAAAGCTGCCGTACCATGCAGATCTCGGATAATCCTCTGGAGTTGGCTCTCCCCGACTGTAGCCCCAGCAGCCATGGCCCCACCGCTGGGTCACCGGGTCACATCCAGTCTGCTGAGTCAGAGAATCAGAAGCAGTCAGGAACAAAAGATGGACACGAACGCTCCAACACACTGTACTCCCTCGTGGCACACTTGATACACAAAAATGTTTGACACATTAATGACCGTTCTCATGATGGGTACATTGCATCTGGTAATGTATGATTTGTATAACAAATGTCACTTTACACATTCTGATCTTCTGGCTACCAACAACTATTCAACTGTTTTATTTTACATCTGTCAAACTACGCATCTTTGTATTTGTAATGACACAATAAGAAGGTAATTACATTCTAATATAACTGCAACATTGTGAATTTATGGATGAAATTCCAGGATTCTTGATTTACTGAAGAAGAAGAATACCAAAGGAGCGCATTTGCATAACTTGATCACTGTAACAACAACAAGAGAGTAAAATGTCCTGCGTCCTGATGAACGTTGGATCAGCCAGGACACTGTCTTTGGTCCATAAAGTCTGTGGGTCGGTAACACATACTTAAACCCAACATATTTCATGGAAAACAGGCATGGTAGGCTGGAAGATCTACCTAACATAAATGTAACTTAGTTCTCGCTGGATGCTGGTTAAACTAGACAATGCTAAATCTCACTCATCCACTTAGGAAATACCGGGAGAGAGTGAGTTATTCTTCACTAAAATGTGTTGAATTATATGTGCTGCTTTAACTCCCAGTGTCCATAAGACACCAGCACCACACATTATGGCTGCCATGATGACCACAGAGTTTAGTCAACTCCTCTCTGATAAAGTTTCAACTAAGCTGACAATCATAACACAGAGGAAGTACTAGCTGGATCGTTTGTTACGGTGTCCTCCTCCTGTAAACTCCTGTTAGTGAGCTGAGAGGTAGTAAACAAAGCATGCAAAGAGTATGTTGTATGCCATCTAGCTATAACTTTAACAAACCAAGTTTAATACATAATCATCGACACATTAATAACGCTAACGCTAGCTAAGCCTCTAAGATTTGTTCCACGTTAGCTAACAGCTAACTAGGTTAACGTCAGTTGGGTTTCAACAGTTTGAAAACAGTTTTACAACCCTAACTATCCGCTCGTACAGCGCTAATATTGTTATCTAACATCTAAGAACCACTGATAAGAAGCAACACGCTGGCTACTGAGCTTTTACAGACGTTTTTTGTTCTTTTTGAGGCTGTCACGGTGAAGTTAACGTAGCTATATTTAACTAGTTAGCTTTGACACAGTGAACCTTTGACAGACATTTTGAAAATAACCGTGACATCAACGGCAGACGATACATACAGTCTATGGCTTAGTTTCAGGTGAAAGAATAAGAAAATAAAAATAACTTTGACATACTTTTTACAGATATGACTCAAGTCCATAACAAACCAGATATTTTATGAGAGCATACAATCTTGTTGAAAGTGTCGTGGCTGACATTGCGTCGTCCAATCACAGAGTGACATGTAGCCCTTCAACCAATGACTAGAGGTTGGTAGGCGGGACCCTAAAGCTGGATAGTTTGGTTGTCGTAACAGAGTAAACAGAGGTGTCATGTGATCACAATGACATTCATAAATGCGTCTCTCTGAGGTCCTTTGTTTTCTATTATTGCACATCTTTAAAGTGTATTTAACGCAACTGCACCCCCCAACGCCATTTAGTTTATAACAACTAAAACAAAACTTGTATTACTTGCAAAGCCTTTGTATAGCATTTACTTAAAAATTAAAATAGTCTGACATTTAATATAACGCCCAGATCATTGGTCAATTTTAGTGGGGACTCATTTCTTAAGGGACCCAAACCATCAACTAAAAGTCAGGGCATCTCTGCTTCTGCTCCATCAATTTTGACCCTTCTTTAAAATAAAAAAAAAATCTGTTCCCCATAGGTAAGACATTATGAAAGTGCAACACTAAAGTTCCAGAGTACCCATTTTAAGTCTCATATCTCATTTAATGTCTCAGTATGTCTTGTCTTAAAGCGCTGGTTACTACGTTTAGTTTACTTAGGTAAATTAGTTTAACTTGTCCACATTTGGGATTTCTAATAATGTATAATATAAATAGTCTTTAATAAAACGGTTCACAGCATGTGTTGTGGATTATCCACAGAAACAGAGACAGTGCTCATGGAAATGCATGTTGCTGTTCAATTTTATAATTGTTCAAAGGTGTGAGCATCGTGAACAAAATCTCCCCTATCACCATTGTGTTGGCTCCAGAAATCTCTGAGAGGGATATCTAAACCACACACACATTCATTCCATAGACATAGTGTAATGTCTGTTTGTTGTTTTTTTATGAGAAAGTTAGCAATTTGTCTTTCTCCGAGATGTGGTCTAAATAAACAAGCACAAATCCGGCAGAGGTGAGGACAAAGCCATTATGATAAAATAAAGCAGGTTACTGGAACAGAAGTAGGAACAGAAAACACTGCCTGTCACGAGATTATAATAGCTACCCCGTTTTGAGCTTTCTGAGTATAAGGCATCACATCCTGATCCTACAACATATCAGTCCCATCAAGCAAGAGGTAGGTCAGTTGTTTTCTAAATACTCTAAATACACTAAATATAGTAACATTACACAAGTGGCGTACTATTATGTTCTCATTAAAGAAGTTTGTGTAACATGGAAAAATACCCTTTTTCTTATTATTGCTCTAATTGACCCTCTTGTCTCTATTTTATGTTGATTTAACAGTGACATGACTTAGAATAACCTACAGTAATGCACAAACTAATTCTATCTTTTTTTTTCTAGGATCCAGTTGAACAGCAATGAATGACTCTTCCTTTGACCAATATTCCCTGGACTATGGCGATGAAGTGTGTGAAAAAGACGAGGTGGTCAAGTTTGGATCCATTGCCGTTCCTTTGTTCTTCTCCGTTGTGATCACACTGAGCCTCACAGGAAACATCCTCGTCCTTGTGATCCTTGCTTTGTACGAAAACCTCAAGTCTCTCACCAACATTTTCATCCTGAACCTGGCCATCTCTGACCTCGTCTTCACCACCGGTCTGCCCTTTTGGGCAATTTACCACATCTGGGGATGGTTGTTTTCAGAGGCCCTTTGCAAAATAGTGACTTTTGTCTTCTTCACTGGGTTTTACAGCAGCGTCCTCTTCCTGACCGTCATGACCATCTACAGGTATCTGGCAGTGGTCCACCCGCTGTCTAACCTGAGCACACCAAGACTCATCACCGGGGCGTATGTGTCTTTCCTCATGTGGATAATCAGCATTGGAGCAGCCATTCCCTCCCTGCTCTACAGCACCCTTGTCTCGATCCCCCACAAAGATAAACACTCCCTGGGCTGTGAGTACGTAGACCCCCTGTGGAAAAGCATTAGTGTCTTCCAACAGAACATTTTCTTCTTGGTCGCTTTTGCAGTGATGGCTATCTGCTACATTCAATTGCTGTGGAAAATCACAAGAACAAGATCTCACACAAAGAACAGAGCAGTGAAGTTAGTCTTCTGCATCGTGGCTGTGTTCTTCCTCGGCTGGGTGCCGTACAATGTGGTTATCTTTCTGAGGGTTTTGGCTGACAATGTGGTTAAACCATTCGATGACTGTGACGCAACCATCAACCTTGACTATGCGTTCTATGTGTGCCGGCTCATTGCTTTCTCCCACTGCTGCCTGAACCCTGTCTTTTATGCGTTTGTTGGCGTGAAGTTCAGGAGTCATTTGAAGTCGTTGCTGCTCCGATTGTTCATTCGAAGTCCAGCTGAAGAACGGGAGGTTAGAATACCGAACTTCTCACATGCATCAATGCTGTAGTTGCTGTTTGAGTATGTCATTTCCTTGAATTTACTGCTGCATTTGCTGAAGTCCAGTGTGTGCTTGATAAAATCCATTGTATTGAAATATAGGGTTCATACTTTGCAGTTTGTAGCAAGCTGCACTCAATATTCAAATCTGACTTTTTCTCTTTATCGTGTCTGTGTTAAACCTCATAATATATAGTTTGTATGGGACCAGGGGTCTTGAATTGTTACATACATTTATTTACTGGCTCTTTAAAAAGAGACTCTTGTGTTTCATGGACATACAAATATAATTAAATAGTTACAGTGGAAGTGGAGCCTTTATATAAAATATGTGTTCACTGTGCAAATTAATTATTATGATATTTATTTAAAATTATACCTACTCTCACTTTTGTGAGGATGTTTTCGCTTATCATTTAAATTCTGATTTATTGTGTGAATTGAATACAATGTGCCATTGCATACAACAGTATCCAGGGATCAACAAATGTTGGTATTTCATATTTTAAAAGGAAGGGGTTTATTTATGGCCTTTATGTTTTAATGGTACTAAATATGCTTGTATATTATATTTAGTCCGTTAATGGTCCCACCCAGTAAAGATGTTTGTAATTTTGAGTCCCTCTGTGCAATAAAAAACACTGGCTTTTTTCAACTGACCACATGTTGTTTTTTATTGTGAGTCTCTACCAAGTGGTTGAGATGTCAATTAATGGTAAAAGTGCATCCCTACCAAAGTAAATGTCCGCTAATGGACAGGGTGGCTGTGGCTCAGGAGGTAGAGTGGGTCGTCCACTAATATGAGAATAAGTGTCCTTGGGCAAGATACTGTGCTCCCAAAGGCTTTAGATCATCCTCTGATTAATAGCAACCTCTGCCATCAGTGTACCAATGTGTGTGTGTGTGTGTGTGTGTGTGTGTGTGTGTATGTGTGTGTGTGTAGTGAATGTAGTGTCAAGCACATTGAAAGCTTGGATGACTAGAAATTATGACTATCATTACCAGCAAATGTGTTCAACAATTGTCATAGATTATGCAGTATATATATATTTTATTTTATTTATATATATATATATATATATATATATATAAAATAAGGCATCTTATTATATACAGCATATCAAATGACATATATATATATATAAGTCATTTGATATGCAGTCCAGCCTTTATAGAAAAAAGTCAAACCTGCTCAAATGGGCCCTCTACAGGTGGCATGGCACCTCAATCTGGACACACACTTTCAACGGAAGTTCCCCGGTGATCAAAGCGTTCATTACTATGCTTAGGGTTGGCTTTGCTGAATCATTGTTACCAGCATTAGCGTTTACAACATTTTAAAATAGCCAAAGAGGATAATACTGATATAATACTGTCAACATATATACATTGGAATAGCATTACATTTTGCCAGGGTCCTCTACTTGCCCTCATTATTAACTGCAAAATAACGACTGATGATGCTTTCACATTATACCTTCTTTGCATACTACCAAATAATGGTAAAATCTTGAAAATACAAAAATATATGTTAATGAAGCAGACACAAGAGAAGAAGCAAACTCTGTTTCATTATGGGTTGATTTTGAGTTGACAGTTATTTTGATTTGAGGTACTCATCAAGGAACTGTGTTTCTATCGGCACTGCAGACTCGGATCTGTATCGTGCTATAAATTAAGGATCCTGCATTCTTTTGGGAAACAATCTGAAACACAGGTGTAGTCCACAGTAAACATACTGTACTTTCTCAATCATTTAGATGTGCGTGTGGGTGGGATCAGCCGTGCACTTAGATTGCCCTTTCTAACTTCCTCCTTCAGTCTGTTGAGTTGTTGCTGTGCTCTCTAGCACACACTGCACGCCTAACTGTCACGGAAGAAGGATCCATTTCTGAGGTTTCTTCCTGTTTTCATCTATAAGGATTAAATAGCAAGTTCTAAGGTCTAAGTGTCTACGGTCGTAGTGTGATATCTTTACTCAAGGTTTCTTTTTTAAGGACGTTTTATACAAATATTTGAAGGTAAGAGAAAAGAGTTGTTATTATTACTGTGTGTATTACTGAGGACTTATGCTATAAATCCTAGTTTGTATTTGAATAAATACTGTGAAAGAGCTCACTAGAAATGCTTGCTGTTAACTTTCAGGCCTAATTTTAGTTTTTTTTATTGACATTTTCCAAAAGAAAAGAGCTGACTTTAATTGATGGGTTAGTTCAAAGGCATATTGAGTGAACAGTGTGGATTTGTAAAATTGTCATTGTCCTTCTGCATTTTTCAAAAGTTGGAGGAGTATGTATGATGATACTTATGGTGCCAATGCATCAGCTGAATCTCACGGTGACGGAGTTTCAGGTCAATATTATTCATTTCCAGAGACTGCATGTTTATGAAGAAGTCATTTTGTTTTACAGATGTGGTTGTGGATTTTGATTGGCCTTAACATCATCGCAAAGGTGCATGGGTTTGCATCTGGTAACATACAAAACTCGTGTGACGACATGTCACCTCATCATGCGAGACCAGATGGGTTATTTTATGATCCTCAGAACACTGTACCGCCCTTTGAGTTGAGTTGTGATAAACCTGGAAACAAGGAAGACCCTATTACAGGTAAAGAGACTATTGGATCCATTTTCCTGGAAGCTTGTATATCACTATCAAAATGTGTTGCAGTTGTCATTCCCTAAGTAGTTATCACTACTAACGCTGTCTTCATTTTCTGTCCCTCCACCTTCTCTCCAATGAATCTTCAAACTTTTTACCCAGTTGTTCTAAAGAGCAAACAACCAGCCACACAGTTCAGGGGCTTTATGTTGCAGGCGCTCGAGACAAGCGGCCGTCCTGTTGGAAAATTCATCTTGCTTGACCCTTCTATGACTCGTCTCTTGTCTTGTGTTGGTTCAGAAGTAAGTAACCATTGCATTTTTTCATTATTAGAGGTATTAAATGCATTACATTAATAAATTGAATACTTTCCATTTCCATTTTAAATAACACGTTTAATTGAAATTTACGGGGCAATTCAAAGCCAAAGCCTTAATAATCTGTCTGGTGGAAGTGACGCTTGCTTTACTTTTGTCTCTCTCCTTAGGACTCGGCTGTTAGTCATAAAAATAATCGAGGCAAATCTTGGCTTCAAGTTAACTGGATGGCACCGGGTGCAGACGTAAACATAACTTTCAGGTATTCGAACACTTTGACTGCCCTCCAAAGGTCAATATTACAATGCAAAGCAAAACGATTGTCATCAACATGTGCCTGTCTGATATATTTCAGAGCCACATTTCTTCAGACTTTTGATACATTCTGGAAATCAGTGGATGCGAAGGACTGCACCACCACACCAACACCCACTACTCAACCTACTACAAGTACTGTGCCCAGTACTATAATAAGTACTGGGCCAAGTACTACAATAAGTACTGTGCCCAGTACTACAATATGTACTGGGCAAAGTAATACAACATGTACTACTAAGCCAAAAACTACAGAGGCAAGCATGACCACTAAGCAAGTGGTTAATAGCCGCTCACGGGAGGTAATGGAGGTAAGGAGCGACACGGCGGTGGATTTGATTGAGTTTTGTCGACATTGTGCAGAAATCTATGCATTAAAAGGACAGTGTGTGGGATTTCGGGGCATCTAGCGGTGTGGTTGAAGAGTGCAATCATCTGATTACCCCTCCGCTCAATTATGCCTTTCCAAGAGTCCAGTGATATGGCTGGCGGTACCACGTTTTTGGAGTTTCACAATCCTGTCAGAGGTGAGCCAGTGTTTGGTATGTCCATTCTCGGCTACTGTAGAAACATGACAGTGCAACAAGACCCGCTCCCTATGTAGATACGAAGGGCTCATTCTAAGCTGATGAAAACACAACAATTCTTAGTTTCAGGTGATTATGCACAAATGAAAATATAGTTATGATTATTATATTCCCTTTCTGCACGATAGAGCCCACGAAATTTGATACACTGGCCCTTTGATACATAAATGTCAAACATTTTATTTACACAGTTCCTCCGTGTTTCTCTTGATTTGTCTTCAGAGAGCAGGTACTGTGGCGATTATTTCCGTCAGTTTTTTGGTGGTACTCAAAATGGTATGGTATTTATACATTTATGTTACCCAGTGAATTCCATTTACACAATAGTCCTACTACAGAAAAGTGTACAAAAAAAATGTATAATTCTCTTTATCTCTCATCAGGCACTGTCTAGTATATGCATTACCGCCCTCCACAACAGCCTCTTTTCTCGTTGTCTAAATAAGGTAAGACGTGAGGGCTTTTGTTGTCACTAACTGTCCTCCCATACTCTGTAGTGAAAACTATACAGAGGTAATTACAGAGTTTAAAGATATTGAATGACTTTTTCAGAAAGCCAACCAAAAAAAGGTGTTAAGCAACTTTCATAGTAGATTTGATGTACTTAGTGGTAGCCATTTGCATGTTGAGTTCATTGTTTGCATTTTGTATAAGTGCATTTTTCTTCTGAAAACGTAAATTCATCTTTCTAGCGTAAAACTTCCTTATATAGACAAGTATTGCAAATCAGCACATCTTATAAATGTTTGATGACATTTGTAGGCTCAGTCCGTAGTCTGTGCTTGTGTGTACAAACACGTATTAAATACTAATTATTCAGGTTTATTGAGATAAGTGAAAGTGCATCTTATTTCTTGTGTAGGTGTCACAGATATCTTGCAGCCTGCTGTGTGCGGCGCTGGAAATATCGGCTGTGATCTTGTTTTGTGTGGCTGAACCTGTTCAAGTAAGTAATAATAAGAGGTGTACAACATTTCTCTATATCTACATCTATATCAAATTTCTTAGTTGTACGAGGTTGTATTGACTGTGTGTTTACGTCTGTCTGTGTGTCTGTGTGGGCACGTTTAGGTCACTCTCGTTGCTCTTGTATGTGTGGCGATAGTGATTAATTTCATAGAGCTGGTAATCGTCTGTCTGCCAATTGAACCCAGTCATGAACTGTAAGTTGAACTTCCTCTTCTTCTGCCTGAATGTTTGACCTGAAACTCAACTGTAACACTTTGTGCACAGCTGTTATTGTTCCTCTTTTCTTCTGTTCAAGAAAGGAGATCTGTGAGCATGCTGTCAAAGTGTGTTCTGTCATCCATCAGATTTTTACAAGTGAGAGAGATTCACCTGATTTTAATCTATAAAGCAGTAAACTTAACTGCATTAATTTCTCTCTGTGACATGTTTAATGTATTTAATGCAGTAGTTTGCATCCTTGCTAACCAACGTCGCAGATTGCACGGTCTCTTAGTTGCCACAGCCTTATTTATTGCGCTGATTTTATTTCCAAATATGTTTTACACACAGTCGCTGTCATCTTCGTTGGTGTTTCGGACAAGTGCAGAAAGGACTGGCTTCTGAAAGTGATGGTCACTTTCACAGTGTTCTTTGTCCTGTATGCAATTTGGCTTTTCGTCAGCAGTACTCAAAGAAAAGCAATACTGGGGAGAAGCAAATTAGGTGAACGACTTGTACTACAGTGCTGTGTGAATATCAGTACAGATACACATTAAATACAATATAGAAATCATATATGAAGACCAAAATATCTGTCACTATTTTCTGTTACAGGGGGTTTACAAAACCGTGAGAGAGGGAAGCTCAGAGCCCAAGTGATCGTCATTGCTGTCTCAGTCATCTTCACCGTTGGAAACTTGTGTTTCGCTGTAGCGGTCGCTGTCGGGATGTTTGGGTGTCATCAAGAGTAGGCCTGCGTATGAAGGTGTGCTGGTACTTTGTGTGCATGTAATTCACAGTTGTTTTTGGGTTGTAATGCTTTTTTGTTAAATTTTTAAAAGTTAATCATGAATACAAATTAAATTAAAGTCCCAGATTCCTGACTGTAAGTTGCACACTTGTATGCATGCTCATGTTTAAAAGGGCATTCTTTTTTAACTGTGTGTTATGATACTTGTGTATGATACTCTTTTTGCACTATTCTCTGCACCTTGTTTGTATACTGCTGCTGTGACCTTCACATTTAAAAAATATTTTGTATCTAAATAGTATATTTTGTAAAAGTAATGAAAACGTATGTTGAATGTAAAATTGCGTTTTCCTGGTTGGTTCCAATCTCAAAATAACAATAAAGCAATCGAAGTTGAAAATGCTGTTTAAACCACACACACAATGTTTCAGTGTTTGCATATAACATCTCTAAACTTTTTCCAAGGAAGGTAATAAATGAGGTCACCTCACCTTCTTATCAGAGTTACACCTGTCATCAAGATCAAACTGCAAATATCTCCTCAAGTTACATTAGGTCATAGTTAAGTATCTCCTTGTACCAGGCGAATCATTTCCCAAGCTAATAACTGATTGGAATAGCTATACATTATATAGCTGAAATACTGTGTTTTTAAACATAGATGGATGATAGAGATAAGAATGATACCACATGTTGAACACTCAATCATGGCATAAATCTCGACTTGTGTTTACGGGCAAAGGTAAGTCCACTAAAGGAAACTTTAGTACATGATATGAATAATAAAATGTTGTTGATTACGCTAGGAAAATCTGAAGTCATGGCAATGCGTAGTTTAATGTGTAAGGAGGAATAAAACACAGGACTTTCAACCGAGAGACAAGATTTAACCTAATTGCAACAGCAATATTCTACACATATAGTCCAAAAAGAGAAATATGCACATCCATAAACAAATCAACCCCACGTGAATGATTGAGACTGGATTGTTAATGTTAATGTGTAAATCACAGTTGTTCAATATGTAAACAAAAATGAATGCACTGTGACTTAAAAATGATTAGTCATACAGCAAAGCGTGATTCATACATGATTATTAATTGTTATGGTACCCTTGAAGGGAGCAACTATCAGCTGTGTCCACGTTCATGTAGACAATTATCTAACTATTAAACTTCTGCCAACGTGTCAAGATGATGAGGCACATCAATCACTGAGCTGTTGATTAAACTTTGTTTCTTGACAGAACACGGACAATGTCAATTCATTTTCACATTCATTTTGATTTCCTGCTCTATAAAAGCACAGTAAATATTTCAGTTATTTTCCACAGCTATAAACATCACACAGTCATGAACTCTGCTTCGTATTGTTTATCCATGAATAGATCTGTGTTTTCAATACCGAGTTATACATCTTAACCTCTTAGTAAATGATTGAACAGCTGCTGTGTTTTTCAGTTGTAACTTCCTGGTTTCAAAGCTTTATAGTGCACTCTTAAGATGTTGTTTGACCTACACTCTATCACTTTATTGCAGTTTATCAACTACAGCAGGTTAATATTCTGATATTACACATGGGTGCTGGTGAGAAAAATAAAATTGCATTCTGGTCATGATTTTAATCCTTACCTTACAAAAAGTGTGCCATTTCTCTCCTAACAGAATAAAAAGTTTGTACATATTATATATATATATATAATGTTAACATATGTGACTGCACACTGACAGTCTTTAATAATACACCAGTAGTACAAGTGTCAGAGAAAGACGATCCTCCTGAGGTAACATTTTTACCACTGGGAACTATTTCTACTATGAACATAATGAAAATCTGAAACACTTGTGTCTAACACGGTAGGCTATAAAACTAAAAAGCATCTCTTATGCTATGAAATAAAACATTTGAATAAATAAATAATACAACTTGGGCTTTAGTGTTTCAATTAGTTACACCGTGGCTATATGCCAAAGTGGTTATGCTGCATGCAACTGCCAGATGATTTTAGACGTGCACCAGATGTAGCATTTGTTTTTAAAACCATTGTACTGTCGTTTATATTACTCTCCAGATAAGCACAGTGAATTCCCTCTGTAGGAAATACTTAATATTGCTATAAACTAAATGTCAATTACTTCCGTAATTGTTTGATCCTGTTGTGCTTTTGCACCTGAAGGTCTCCTGAAAGCAGTGATGAGGACAAGGGTTGGGCTCCGGGTGTGTCCATTCACATACTCAAAGAACATTTCGGTTTTCAGGAAAACACAACAATGAGTTACATCAATTATTAACTTTTCTAGTTATCAAAATAATCTTTATTGAAAATGTACACGTTCACGTGAGCAAAACTAAATTCATCTCAGAATGAAAACGTAAGAGGAATGAGGAAAAAACACTTTCCTGTATTTTTAAATTGTAATTTGCACAAATCAGTACAAACTCTTTCTGCAAGAAACCTCATTTGGGTTCTGAGGTTGTGAAGATACAGTATTAAATGATTCATGAGTGTTTCAAATATAGTCTATTCTTCTCCATTTCAGTGTTTAAGGCACATTTCGTGACTTGTTGACTAATATTTTAACAAATTAAAATCACCTAGTGAGAAGCTGTATGTTTCAAAGTCGACATTTCAACAGTTGCAAAGAACAAAGCGTTTTATATTCAATACAATATTCCAATCTAGGAAAGAGACAACATATCACAAATACACATTCAGAAAACAAACAAAGAATATAAAATATTTATCTTCATAAAAGCCAGCACTCTTGATAAGGATAGATAAAGCAAACATTTTAGTGCAAATCCAATTGTGTACACAAGAGAATTAAATGAACAATGGGACACACATCTCCATGGGGATATCAAACTGAAGTATAAAGCAAGCCAGCAGTTGTCTGAGAGATTTGATACAGAACAAGAAATGCAAATTTCCTCCTAAAACAAAGATGTCAATTAAAGATTTTACATTTTTCATTAGTTCCAATGAAGGACCCATTGTAATTCATGCTGATTGTTCAACAAGAACTCTTCGATGGGTATAAAAGCTGTTGTACAAAGTGCTGTCAAATCAAAACAAGGAGAATACATCAAACCAAATAATGTAATTGTGTGTTGTATGTATATAGTATGCTAAATCTGAATGAGAATATGCATTTCATACACTACTTTGGAAGTGGAACGATGGTGCCACTGTCACATCCTTATGCAAAAGCCTGTACATGTGTGCACGTGTAAAAACTCAGTGCTGGGAATCTTGAGAGCCGTTAAACAGAATCATCAACATTGGACTGCAGCCCAATTATAACCTCATCTTCGACAGAAGGAGATCAATACAACGGTCAATCATTTTAACTCAAGTATATATGTGAAATGTAACAGCACACGCGTTATATTTACATGTTACTTCTCTGGTTCAGAGCTCCTATACCGTGCCAAGGCGGACCAGACTGGTCCAAAGTGGTATTCTGACGTCCTCATTGACGGCTGACGGATTGACGGATTCATCAGCATCCTTTCTGCTCCACTTCCTTCTCAGACACTACAGGTAAGATAAGATGGGAGATGCGGCTCCACAGTCCCCCGTACTTGTCAAGGTCCATGTCACTGAAGCCGGCTTGGTTGCTGGAGTCCACCAGCCTTTCCTTGACATAGTCGTGCACCATCTCCTCCAAGTCCTTCAGACTCTGGTCAGGCTTGACCTCATCTTGAGGAAGAAGCACAGTAAACAACAGGAACACCCGCTTGTACGCAGCGCTCTCGTGGTCGCAGTAGCGGTAAAAAATGAGGGTGGAGCCTGGAGGCAGCTCTTCGAAGCGATGAATGACAGCCACTGGTTTGTCTCCTTGAAAGGCTGCTCGCAACTGTCTGTCAATGTCCAGCTTCACCTCATCGCTGTCCTGGCTGGCTTTACTGGCTCCATCGATGTGAAGGACGGAGGCGTTGAGGGCAGATGAGAAGGAGGAGGCCAGCCGCTGAGCCAGGCAGCGCAGTGTGCTCTCAGCCCTGTGGCCTGCAGTAAAGATCAGACTGACCGGCTCTGTAGGGTGGGACGTTTTGAGGTGCTTCTCCAGGTGGATCTTGCTCATCCTCCACAACTCAGGCCGCTGACTAGGGAACTGAGTCTCAAGAAGAGACAAATGATCAGCAAACATTTCTGGATTTACAGCCGTGGATGGATGCGTTCCACCATCTGCAGTCTTTTTGAGTACCGGGATGAACTTGCATGCCAGCAAGAGGGCCGAACAGAGCAGCGCCAGGAGAACCAAACGCCACAAACACCACATGAAGCCTGGAAGGACACAAGGCCGTATTCAAATGTACTATAGCAAATAATGTACAACAAGTATCTTTGAGTGTGACGATAATGCAAATAAAATGACGATAGCTCACCTCTACAGGAATATCCAGAGCTTTTCTTGATAACAGCAGCTTTTTTTATCCCTTGTAAGAGAAAAAATCTCATTAAATCAATGTCCAACATGTCACAGCCACATTACATGTTGCTAATGATTGAAATAATCAGTTGAAGCTGCAATACCTTGTTTTTTGTGCTGAGCAGTTTCTTTTTGTGTCGGAATGTTGTTCACACGTTGTCGCGTTGGGTAGGTTTTCTTTGAGGCTGGGTGCACACTTGGGACTCGGTGGTTAACTGTTGGTATACCTAAAGGTGAGGCAGAGTTTATCAATGTCAAATATGATCACTTTTTGGAGATGTAAATCCATTGGACAGGTGCCCAATGCAAATTCTTTTGACTAAAATATAAACGGGTACAATACCAGGGCTCTGGGCCTTGGCCTCCATCGTCTTCTTGTAGTCGGCCATGCTGGTGACCGTCACATTGTGTCTGTTTGCTGGTGGTCTGATTTGTGCGGCAGACTTGGTGGAGGCTACAGGGTCCTTTGTTGATGGTTTTACTGAAAACAAAAAAAAAACAGATTAGGATGACTGTATTATCTTCCCGTGATGAAATCATTCAGATTAATGCAGTATGAATCCATAGCCTTTACATACCTCTCTTGGTTTTCATCAAGTCTGATTCTAAATTTACAGCAACATTGGATCTGTGGCGTTCACCGAGCATAACACGTGGGGATAAATTCACATCTCCAAGATCGCCTGGTGTATAGAGAGAAAACCTTGATTTAGATAAAAACCTGTAAACTGCCGGTGATTAGATCCGATAGTGGCAACAAGTCTTAATAATCAGAGATTTAAAATGTCAGAGGTAAACAATCAGAGAACCCTAAGATGCCACATTTGTCATTTGATAACACAAAGACCAGTGTGCTCTGATAACATAAAATTATATACAAATATCACTAAGCAACTTTGGCTGGTGAAGAAATAATTGATTAACTTGTTAGTTGATCGTAACAATTTATTTTCCCGATAACTGGTTAATTTTGAATAAAGCAAAAATGCCAAATCAGCCTCTCAAGTGTTACGGTGTGCTGCCTTTCTAAGTTGTATATAATGGCTCATGATATACATTGAACTTGTGAACTATTGGTTACATAAAACAATATGAAGTTGTCACTTCAGACTGATCAATAATGACATTATTTCATTAGCTGCAGCACTAACCGTGGCATGTTGTTGGTCGATGAGTGCCACAAGAGGAGTCCTGTAGAACATCCATTTCCTGGTCTTCATCTCTCTCCAGATCTTCTTCGTGGACATCCATCTCATTCTCATCTCCACCGCCATCCACTGGTCTACCAGTCTCTGTCCGGCTCTTCTTGGCAGGGGACTCTGTTAAACGGGACAGAAAAGTCTCAATTTTTTTTCACACAGACTTGAAAAAAGGACTCACTGTTGGGCAACTGTTGTTGTAACAAGTCAAACAAGTTTTAACTGGAGCATCCCACCTTCATCATCGGAGCTGTTCTCCACATCTCCGGAGCCATTGACAGCTGGAACAGGAGCTTGGCTTTTTAACTCTTTCCTGGTCCTCTTGAGAGGGCCCCTGGGGGTCGGTTCAAACGTCAACACTAAAGAAGGAGCAGAAAGACATTATTGTACCGAGTGTCCCAAATCACTGTAGATTAAAGTTTCAAAACAACTGCTACACGTTAACGTAAAGCTCATTGTCTAGTCTGTTGATCGTCTACATTGACTAAGTCAGCTGAAATGAGTTTAAGCATAAATTAAAGGGGTGTTCTAGTCAAACTTTGAGTGCTGTTTAGTTTGATGGCTAAACTAGCCCAATTGTAAAACAGCCAATTTGCTCATCTTTAACGTTACCCGATGACTTCCTTGTTGATCGTCTCAACGAGTGAGACTCCTTATTTTCAGACACCCTGGAATCCATTATGAGAACGATGATATAAACATATATTAATTAACACGATAAACACATCGTGTTCACTCATAGACGAGCTTCCCTGACTTCCTTGTAGTTGTGTAGGGGAACCATTTTGTGGCAGACCGCCGTTGATGTCCGGGAAGTGTCACATTTTAGATATCTCGATGGGAAACACGGGCACCGCTGAACGTTCCGACTGGATGTTTGTGACCTGTCAGTGCGACACACGTAACGCAAGCTTCACAAAGATAAGGAAGCGGTACACCGGTCATATTCCTCGGCGATGTGATCGAGGGTTACGTGTGGTAAGAATTATAAATTACTATTCAACATATATGTATGTTATTTAAGTTAGTCCTTTCAGAAATAAGCCTGGCTAACTGGTGTAACCAGCATATCTTGTGTGACACTTAAATCGGTAGCTAGTTGGTAGCTAATCACTTGACAGTTATATTAGCTCCCGTCTCTCTGAGCGAGTGTTGCTAGCAACACTAATAACTAGCTAACTACTATGTTTTAGTTTGCTTACAATGTCTGCAAATTCAGTAAATTAGCCTCCAGATGTCACCAAGCTAGCCTCGGGGCTCTTGAAACAGACAATTCAATATTTCCAGTTTTGAGGTCAGGAAGCCTTTGTGTGCTTTTTGTTTATCGTTTACTCCAGACTTTGAACCTGTGACGAGAATCTGTCTAAAACTGATAACGCATAAAAAACTAGTGCTTTTCACCGATTTTCCTCATGCAGCCTTGAACCATCTCTTGAGTGAAGTGCCCCAATCCAAAGACATGGCAGAGCAAGAAACGGATCACCACCACACAGCAGGTAACGTTACTAAAAGGACAGATATTGGTTATATTAGACTATTATGTTTACTAAACATTTACAGCAGACAGTGGTTTAAATTCACATGTCATGTACTTTTTTTTTTTTTTTTAAATCAGAAGGCAAGGGACAAGAAGCTCAGCTCACACATATGGACCATGTCTCAGCATTTGATGAGTCCAAACAGGAGGAGACTGATATCGTAAAGCAGCGACTCTCAGAAGGTAACGTTAAGAAATACAAGCGAGGTCAATATGAATCCGTTCAACGTGTCTTTACCAAATGCTTTTTCTGCATCTGCTGTTCTAATCAAACATGGTCCGTCTCACCCAACAAGATTCAGCTTCATCATCCGCAAACAGAGAGACTAACGACGACGATGGTGAAGATGTGGTGCAGCCTGATGTTGAAAGCAAGTATATAATATTACAACGGTGTTTCATTGCTGAAAATAAGATTCTTAATTGAAAATTAAACATGAGCCGTTCAGTTGGACTAGAACTTTGATGACACTTGATTTCTATATTTGATTACAGACATTGATTCAGCTGCAGAGAGGAGGGTGTCTCTAACAGTAGGATCTTCACCTCCAGAAGACGACACAACGCCGAATGTGAAGGAGAACAGCAACCCACCTCAGGCTGAAGGAGGAAGTCATGGTGATTACAAGAGAGAGACACCAAGAACCGAGCAACAGACCACGACAGCGGAGGAGATTTCCAGTGAGTGTTCCCGTCTAAGTGTTAGAACAAGTGATTTCGACTTTATTATCCTTGGTATTCACATGGTCAAAGAGCCAGGGCACTTATATTTACCCACTGCGGAAAGTGTCATTTGTCGCAGTTTTGTAACTGTTCTCTCTAACGGCCCACTTCACTGTGTTAAAGTGAATTTACTGTATGCTCTATGCAGTGGTCGTGGTGTTGGTTCTGTGCAATGAGGTGAGGTTTCCACCATGTCACTGCAGTCACATTATACATCATCTCCATATGGAAATATTGATCTTGCCACGAACACCACAAATATCACTCAGAAATCCTTTTTGCCTAGCTCACCATTTTAAGAGCTTCCAAATGTTTTGCATTCACACTTTACATTCATATGGAGTTGTAAGCTCTGTGTGGATGTTTATAGATGCAAAATTACAGCTTTATGCACAAAACGAAGCCAAATCACCAAAGCAAATCAGTACAGTGTGCACAGGCTAGCAAATATGTATCCTGCAGTTTAGCATCCCTGTCATGGACGTGGTTGCTTTGTTTACAGCTGTTCTTTTAGTGTCTTTTTATGGTGTTCCTAGCGCTTTCTCCACTGCAACTTGCAGGTGGATGTCATTAAACAAACTGACCTTCAGTCATTGAACCCACCCTTTTTTTTTTTTAAATCCCTCTTAAAATGTAACTGTAAAGACACCATTGTTTGAGTTGCTTTCTGATGTCATCAGGAGAATACCACCCTGGAGAGACGAAAGCACCAGAAACAACCAGCCCACCAACCCTGGGTGGCAGACAGGATGACCAAGTAGATGGACCTGATGAGGAAACCCCAGACTCTAACACAACAAACCCCGACGCTGGAGAGGGTGAGTTTTCTCGAAATTCCAATGACTGGAAGTTTTCTCGTGCTGAGCTTCTTGGTATTCCAGTCTAACACAACAGGTGGGGTTCACTGGTGGGAAGCCAGTGAGGGAGCATGAACGCGTAGCTGTGTGCTAACCAGTTTTTTTTTTTTTTCCTCCTCTTGGTCAGATGACGAGAGCTGCTCGGAGAAGGAAGAAGAGGATATACAGATGAACACCATCTCCCCACAGACGGAGGAAGATGTTGAAACCATTGGTCCTACCACTCAGGAGACTGCTGATGCTGAACCAGCAGTTCCTGGAAATCGTGGAGGTAATCTTGTTAATTTATCCTTATGTTTATATCCTCGTTTCTCTTTCGTGTCATGGTGATTAATCGCTAAGATACACATTTATATCAAATGACTGCCAAGGCCTTACCATCTCAGTGGTGGTCATTTAAATAACTGCTCTCTAACTTTGTATATTGTGTATTTACAATTATAAATAACTTATAAATTACTTACTAAGTACACGTGCCTTCTCGCCATAGGAATTACAATCCTGACAGCAGCTGGTTTGGCGGTGTTAGTAATTGCCTTAGTTATTGCCTTCCTGTGGCCGCATCTCTTCCAACCCAAGTCTCCACTTCAGAAAGATGAAGTGCGGCAAATAGACATCTTCCTCAGGCAGTTGGAAAAGGTAAAGACTCAGTTCCCCAACCAGCGTGCGGAGCTCTGGAATAGGAGCAAGATCCACCTGCTGAGACACCTCCAAGCAGCCCAGCCCACCGAGCCGGTCAGTCTGATCCTGACTGCAGGCCACAGAGGTGAGAGGACACTGCACTGCCTGGCTCAGAGGCTGGCCTCCGCCTTCTCGTCTTCTCTCAACGCCTCCGTCCTCCACATCGACGGAGCCAGCAAAGCCAGCCAGGACAGCGACCAGGTCAAACTGGACATCGACACCAAGCTGCAGGGAGCTTTCGAAGGCGACAAACCCGTGGCTGTCATCGACCGCTTCGAGGAGCTGCCTCCAGGCTCCACTCTTATTTTTTATCGCTACTGCGACCACGAGAACGCTGCCTACAAGAACACTTGTCTGATCTTCACAGTGCTGCTGGGGGAAGAAGAGGAGATTCCCGCCGAGACTCGCCTGAGTACTGTGGAAGAGATGGTGGACGACCATCTTCAGAAGAAGTTCCTCTCCGATGGCCATCCGGTGTCTTTTGACAGGATGGACCTCGACAAGTACGGTGGACTGTGGAGTCGTATTTCTCACCTCATCCTGCCTGTGGCAGCAGAGGAGAGGATAGAACACCAAGGGTGCTAGGGGACATAAATAGTCACTCTTGAACCTTTAGTCCAAGCACTTAACGACCAACTATCTATCAGATTTCTCACTGGGTGACTCCAGTCATTCTGAGGCTAGTAACAGTGGTTTTAAACACCCAAAGGTTTCTTACAATTGCTATAACAAAGCTCACTACAGATTAAGGCATAAAGTATAAATGAGACACTTAATATTAAGATTATGTTGTGGGATGTTTGTAAAAAGAAAAAAAATCTCTCTGGACATCCATTATGGTGCTTTATTCTTTTAGTACTTTGATCAAATGTTATTATAGATAAATTACAAGATGGTTACACTTGGGGCTTTGTGGATTTTGCGTCACAAAGCTTGACAATACAGAGCTATTCTTTTGGTATCACAACAGGGTTTATTATTTTTATGACTTCTTTTTCTGCGATACTCAAACCTACATGGCACCACAAGCCTTAACCGAACTTCCTATGTTCCTTTTTATATACACATAAACATGTATCACACTGAGACTGTATATGATCACACTACAGTTAAGAGTTTGATTAAAAAAATAAAAAATAAAAAGTGCAGGAATTGGATGTGCCTTAAAGTGCAAATAAACAGGTAATTTAAAATGCTTTGTCATTGTTATGGCTTCCTTTTTAAAGTCCTTTCAGAAATATTTATTTCGCCCAGAAATTCAGCAGCTTACTCACGGTTTGGTGTCCAGTTGAATGAATAGAAGAGCAACGTACGTGTGTGCGCGTGAAACTACGTCATAACAAAATAGGATATTCCGCAGAAACCCAAAGTAAAGAGACACAATTTCAACTTTCACTTTGTCAAATGAACATGTAAACTATTTAAAAAAAACAAAAGCTATTTCTGCTGTTAGCATCCTGAAGGTGCATGCACCGTGTGCACAGCTGGTACTAATGAATGACGTGATCAACAGGTGCCAATTTACCAACAATTCAATGCCACGGTTGGCCACATGGGGCGCAAATACCAACCAGAGTCCAGCAGCATACTTCATAACAAGGAATTGAACTTCCTCCATCGTAGTGAACTATTTTGCCGCTAGGGGGCAGCAAAACCACAGCTGGAACTGGGCAGTTGCATGGAGACCGAGAAGCATCAAATCAATATGCAACAGGTCGAAATATCCTTTAGAACCTTAAATGCCAAGTTGAATCCAAAGGAAATATCAAGATCACGCTGAAGCTTTCAATGCATTTTATTTTTCCCTCACTAATAATAATTGTGCTTCACCATCATGTTTGAGAAGTCTTTTGGAGCAGTTTAACTCCTCCTCGCCCGTCTGATCAGGTCCGCCTCCTGTCAGCGCGGCTCCAGCAGCAGATGCCGGCTGCTCCCTCACTCAGTGCGCTGTTTCTCTGCATCCACTGACAACGAACAAGATGACATCCCGCTTTAAAGCTTAATCTCGCTAACTGATGGCTCCTCTAGATTCGCCTCTCTTATTTAGGAGCCAGAAGTAGGCTATGATATTTTCTTGGCAGCTAAAGTAATTTGTGACAGGCTGTGCCTGCTTGCACACTTGCAACGTTGTTTCTCTGCTCGGTGCTCTGTGAGCTTCACAACATGTATAAGTTATGCATTGTCTTCGTCCTGTGCTGTGCGTTTTTTCCACGGTGCTCTGCAGCGCCAAAGACCTGGGGTGCAGATCCCAGGTCAGAATTTGAGCGCCAGGCAGAGCAAAACGACGGGCTGCAGCAGGAGATAAACGGCCAGGAGAGCATCCTCTCTAAGGTAGGAGGAAACATCCCTTCTTCACATGTTTTATGGACATTTCATCATTTCGTGCGTAAACATTTTTGAATTGAGCGTGGTGCAAAAATCATCCGTCCTCTTCTCTTTGTAGCTGCTGGGTGATTATGACAAAGTGAAAGCCCTCTCGGAAGGCTCTGACTGTCGGTGTAAATGTGTTGTCAGACCCCTGAGCAGGAGCGCCTGCGGGCGGATAGAAGAAGGGAGCGCTACTGCGCAGGACTTCTACACCGTGGAGACTATCACATCTGGACCAGAGTGCAAGTGCGCCTGCATCGCTCCTCCGTCAGCAGTCAACCCATGCGAGGGAGAGTTCAGGCTGAAAAGACTTAGAGAAGCTGGAAAAGAGAATGTCAAGGTGAAGTGTCGCCCGGTCCTTTTCCCAGCCGTATACTCGACCCCACAATACACATACGTCTACATGCTCCAGTGCCAATAAAAGGCTGTTATACGCCTGGTTTTTAAAGAAGCCTGGATCACTGGGGTTAATGGATATCACGGGTTATCAAATTCAGGAGACTGAGTTTGGATGGGCTGGGGATAGACCTATTCTACACATGACATGTCTTTGACGGAATCCACTTGATCATTCCAGCTTTCCACTATCCTCGAGCTGCTGGAGGGCTCCTTCTATGGCATGGATCTACTGAAGCTGCACTCCATTACCAATAAGCTGGTGGATCGCATGGAGAACATGGAAAAGGTACAGCAGCAGTGTACCTTTTTTTTTTTTACTGTGCAAAGGTTACTGCAAATATGTTGGCATAGCAAACTATTGGCAGCAGGTGTGTTTTATATTGATGGCTTCTGGATTCAGTGTGTCCAATAAAACACACTCTTTGGGACAGTTTTCAAATGTATTAGGGGCTGGACCTGGAAGGAGTGCACAGACGTTCCATCACAGTTTAACTCACTGAGTATTGATCCCTCCTTAATAGCTGACTGACCTGATTATAATGGACTAACAAAATACATTCTTTGCCCCCTTCCCCCTATTTAGTAAATTACTTTTCAATTCATATTCATTTATAGAATGAAAATATTAACCAAATGTTTATTAAATTATGTAGAATAGTATTTTGGAGTTGACACAATAGGAGTTGAGTTCAAGTGAAATGGTTTAAAACTTACAGTCCTTTGAGTTGAACACCAATTAACAGTTTTAATTCTCAACTGTGAATTTATTTATACATGAATTGGATCAGATGGTCCAAATCATATCTATAATTGCCCCCAAAAATGTCTTGTACGTGTCACTCTATGGGTACTGAATCACTGAGTGAATTGGACTGTGGTATAATTCAACTCATTTCATAGGGTCACATGCAACATACCGTATACCTGCCCCTGAAGCTGCAGTGCATAAAACTGTCTGGGCAAAAGCTGCATTTGCTTCTGAAATAAACATGTTCACAGAGTGGTCTTGGCATGGAAAACACAGCTGCAGGGAATCAAATTAATGGATAAATGAAGCGTATCCATTATTACTTGTATTAGTTTCAGCTGCGCCTGTCCTGGTAAATGACAATGTGAGAAAGGTTAGTTGTTGAGAATTTGCAGTGACATCACTGACACTTTTTTTGTACAATGCAGTCTGGGAAGTATAAGGGAGACAGAATACATTTGTTGCCTGTTCCAATAATAATAGCACATGTGTAAATAATGAAATTACTTATAGCTGAATTGCATGTAGCTGCTGCAGGTTCGGGGTTACTGTCACACTTTAACTGTTTACGGGGACACTTGAATAGAGCGGAGTGATCTTTAATGTGCTTTTCTTACTGTGACAAGTCAAAATGTCTGCAGTGAAAACGGCTCATTAATGACTTAAGATTTCCTTCTGTTAGTGATTATGACTGCTGACGATTGCTGCCAATTTTCCATAAAAAACATGCACACTATTTCTGTTCAACATCTTGATTTGTCCATGACTGCATGAAGGCAGTAGCTCTGAACTACACCATGGTTGAAGTGAAGCCCCAGGAGAGCCCTCAGATCCAGGCAGATGCGACTGAAAGCCCGCCCACCCCTCCCACGCACCGGCATCAGGACCAGAAGAGACCAAGTGAGGTCAGCAGAGCCGCAGCATATCAAGACCCAGATGTAAGTGACATCTTATTATCACAGGTTTAACAAACGATGTAGAGGTAAAGAAAAGGGCTAAACTATGAACGCCAGTCAGTGATATTGGCAGGTTTTTATTTGACTGTACTATAATAAAACAGTAATAACTACATTTGTATTTTGGTAATTATTGATGCAAAAGGGTGATTATCTTTAATTGCCAAATAATGCCAACATACTGTAAATATTAAGTATTCACTTGTTATTTATGCTTTAATAGATAACACCTCAAAATGATGATACTGTCACAAAACATAACTTGGCTAGTATCATTAAATAAGATAACAGATCAGTAATTCCTAGTATTCACCAGATACTTATACAAAAAATATTTATACAGCAAAGTACATGGAGTCCTACCTGTAAATGATAACCGGTTGTTAGTAACTATTATAGTACCTACCTAGTACATACATATTTATTATGCTATTTACTACATTTATTCCTACCGGGACCCTTTGTAACAGAGATTCAAAATATCGGTGGGAATATCCTGAATAAATAAAGGTGAAATTGTAAATAGATTAATTCCTAGAAAATACACCCAAAGGACCAGTTTGTAGCATTTGAGGGGATTTAGTAGCAAAACTTTTCATTAGGGTATAATATAATTTTGCACTTGGCAGCTTACAGTCTTGGAAAGTGAGCGGAGGAGAATTCATTCGGTTGCCTTCTGCAACTACACCGCAAGATGCCACTAAATTCTACACACAGCATATTAATAACTTATACATAGATAATTACTGTTTCTGTTACTACAATGTTGCTTGGGACCCATGTGAGGTAATTACTGTTGTGAACAAATAACTCCACCAGAACTATCTGAACATCTAATAACAAAATAAATATTGTGCTTTAAATTAAATTGCCACTATTTTCATTTTTCACACATTACATTACACCAGTCAGTGTGTTATAACTCACTGTGATGTAATTCTTGAATGAATTAATAGCAGCTTAATAAAGTTGCTAAACTTATCCATGGTATAACTATGAGACTCTTGTCTTGTGTTACATGCATCAGTTTGTTACAGGACAAATCCTGACATACGGTAATCAGTATTGAAAGCCGTTGTGAAGGCTGTGAGTGAATAAACTGAATTCAGGAGAAAAACAAGTATAAAAGAAGTGATTGGATTCACATGTTGCTGCTCAGGCTGCGAAAACATTATTAAATCTTGCAAACCTTCAAAACAAAAGCAGCAATTATGTGTTCTTTCCACAAAGCCCCCCATAAAATCATCGTCCCCACGATACAAATGTGTAAAAGAGTTATTGAGATAATTGGAAGGTTTGGCAGACCCAGTGGACAACAGCAGACCTCAGACCAGCGACTTCACCACTGGGGCCCGATCCATGAGTTGGGTGGACCTGGGCTTCACATGCAAGTGATTCACAAGTTTAATATGCTTCACTAGGGCACTTGTAAGAAGCATGTATTAATGAAAATTAAAAGTTTCCACTTTATTAAAGAATAATTCAGGTTCATTGCAACTTGAGTTGCACTTTGTAGTTTTGGTCATCATGTATCAGTAATAATAACATTGTGCTCACCAATTTAGTTGCTGAGGACTGTGAATGTGGCTACTTAGCTAAAAAAGGAAGTCAGACGGTACAAGTAACAGGATCATGGTCACATTATCAGACTATCAGACTTATTTAGAAGACAAAATAAAGATAAACAGTAAAAGTATTAGGTAACACATATTGGGTGTTGCCAATTTATTTCCCAAAAGAAGTTGGTTCCGGCTAAAATCGTTTACAATGTAACCAGAAGCTCACCAAACAAAAAAGAAGTAATGTGTCCCTGGAACAAAACATTTCATGTAATTAGGTTTCTCCAAGTGTTCCACAATTAAGTTGCCAGTGCAACAGTTGTATACTTTCCTGTTTTTCTTTTCTTGGTAAGATGAAAATGCATCTGAAAAAACATTCACATAAAAGTCTTTAGTAAAATCTCTGTCTCACCAGTATGTAATCAAGCAGATGTATTGGTCTCATCCTACTGCATTTAGCTGCACTGGTAAATATTCTTTCCTCATAGAAGTTCTGTGTGTCCATCTGTCCACTAACAGAAACAGTATGAGAAGTTTATTGGGGAAAATCCATCCTTCCTGAAGACAGATGGTTCTGCTCAGATCATTGAAGTCGAACCTCAGGTGACTCTCAGAAACGTGGCAAACAAGGAGGCTCCTCATGTGTCGAAGACCGGCCCCAACGGAATGATCATAAGAGGAATGACTTTTTATAAATCAGAGCCAGATCCGATGGTGGCGGATGACGGAGAGCCTGGAGAGAACCGTGAGTGCAAACCCTCAGTCAGCTTTAAGGGTATAGGTTAAAAGCAGAGGAGGTAAACTAAAAAACTAAACTAGAAAATTAGAAATCTGCACATTACAGTCGTGTAATAATCAAGTGATCATCCAATTCATAGCTTTGCTTAAAAAGTGTAGCTTCTGCTGTTTGCATGCACTTCATTTATGATTTCAGACACAGATGAATTTGAATAGTATTGGATGATTTAAAAGAAATCATTTTGCTGCTCAGAATATTTGAACAAAAATCTTTTCTTTTACCTTTTTTTTTAGTTTTTGAGTATCATGGATTCAGTGGTGATGGCCCAATTAACCTCTTCATTGAGGAGAATCTTTTACAACACAGAGTCCCTCACCCCAAGACGAGGATGGGACCAAGATCATTTCAACCGAAGACAACCGGCCCTTTGCACGGTTCCACGAAGATCAGCCAATTAGCAAAACCGAAAGAAAGTGAGCCCACCTCAAAAACTCATCATGAGTTCGTCAGTGTCGTTGGAACCACATCGGTGGACGAGTCTACAGATGTACAGAGTGACGCATCCACAGCGAGAAGCGTCACGTTTGGACCAACCATTACCACACAACAAACCAGGACCACGGCCACTGCAGCTCAAACTACTCAAAGAGTCACTGCTGGAATCACTCAGCGGCCCATGCCTTTAAAGGCTGAACCATCTGGCACTTCTTTAAGCATCACTTCCAAGGAAACAACCAAAACTACAATAAACCCAACCCAACCATCCAAAATTACAGCCACAGAAGAAGTCGTACCAGCATTCACGACAAGAAACACACCAACCACCATAATGAAAACCTCTGCCCAAGCGGTGAAAGAACAAATACAAATCATCCCCAGCAGCACTGCAGCTCCTATAAGCACACATACGTCAAATACAGCCACTGAGCCTTCGACTACCATTCCGTCTTCCACTACAACCATCACGACCCATGCTGCCCTGACCACAGCCCGAATACACCCCACAACAGCTTCCACACCGGCTATCTCCACACAGGCAGCTGCCACGACACCAGAAGAAAAAACTGAACCCACCTTCTTTTCAGCTTCGACTTTGCCTCCTACCACACAGAGGCTGACCACTTTGTCTCCCCGCACTTCTCTGCCTTTCACCACACCTGAGACTACCCCTTCTTCAGCTGCCACCACCACCACCACCACCACCTCTACCACTACCACTACCAGACAGGCTGCTCAAGTCAAACAGAAATACAAAATCAGCTGGGAAGAGACGGCGGAGGAGGAACACCCGGAATTAGACGAGCCGATGCAAAGGCAGGAGGAATCTTACTCAAGGAAAACTGGTAAGTTCAGTTTTTATGTCGAATGAGCGGAAGACTTATCGAATGTTTATCAAGTCAGGATTAATATAAACAAATCTCTATTTTGCTATTAATTAAATCAATACCAAAGGCATTCATGCTTTTAAAGAAAACAGCTAGAAACGCTAGAAAACAGCAAAAAAAAAACATGTTTCAGTGCGAGACATGTTGATCGGCTGGTAGACTTTACTTTCTATGTACAGAGACGCTTTGAGCTCAGTGCTAATGTCAGCATGCTAACATGCGCTACAACTGAGGCTGATGGTCATAAACCAAAGTATTGGATAATTTAAAAATGATAGGCGCTAGATGTAAATTAAAAAAAAAAAAGTCAGGTTACTGGGACATTGGATATCTGTACCAAATTGAATGGGAAACCATTCAATAGTTGTGGAGACGTTTCTCTAAAAACTACAAATGGCGACATCATGTCATTGGCGACATTGCCATCCAAAGAGCCAGAGTGGCTAAAAAACATCTTGGCAAGTCCTTATAGGAGTTTACCACCAAAGATATCGCCAAAAAAGAATTTCCTTGTTAAGATTTGCTGTAATTACTGTTAAATACCAAAGAGAAAGGACTGACTGCCTTAACACTTTTCATATTCTCATGAAAGATTAAGAAAACTCTTAAATTGATATTGTTCCGTAAAGCTCAAAACTTTGTAATTCAGTGCTCAGTCCTTTGTGGCAACCTCAACCTTTCCGTGATACAAGCTGGTTAAAATAAAAGCCTCTAATTATTTTCAGACGTAGGTTTGAATAAACAGCCTCTAAATCCTCACTCATGGCTCTGACTCTTTCACAGGGGAGTGTAAGGACACTTTGGCAATGATTTCGGAGCCAGTAACTCACAACACCTATGGCAGGAATGAAGGAGCATGGATGAAGGATCCAAAGTCCGATAATGACAAAATTTACGTCACAAACTTCCTCTACGGAAATAATCTCCTGGAGTTCCGCAACCTGGAGGTTTTCAAACAAGGTGAGAGCCGGTCGTCAAAGCTTTCACTGACTTACTGCTTGTTTTCCTCTTGCTTTGAGGGAATCTCATGCTTCTCCACTCTTCTTTATCCTTTCCAGGCCGGTTTACCAACACATACAAGCTTCCTTACAACTGGATTGGCACAGGGCACGTGGTCTACGACGGGGCTTTCTACTACAACCGCGCCCTCTCCCGAGACATCATCAAGTATGACCTGCGTCGACGCTACGTGGCCGCCTGGACCATGCTGCACGACGCTCTGGTGGAAGAGTCGTCGTCGCCGTGGGAGTGGCACCGCCACTCAGAAGTGGACTTTGCCGTGGACGAGAGCGGCCTGTGGATCATCTACCCGGCACTTGACGACGAGGGCTTCTTGCAGGAAGTGGTCGTTCTGAGTCGACTGGACCCCTCGGACCTCAGCATGCAGAGGGAGACCACCTGGAGAACCGGGCTCAGGAGGAACCGCTACGGGAACTGCTTCATCGTGTGCGGCGTCCTTTATGCTGTTGACAGCTACAACCAGAGGGACGCCAAACTGGAATACGCCTTCGACACACACACAAACACTCAGATGACTCCCAGAATGCCCTTCACCAACAACTACACCTACACCACGCAGATTGACTACAATCCCAAAGAGGGTGTTCTGTATGCGTGGGACAACGGACACCAAGTCACATACAACATTAAGTTTGCCTATGTAGACCCGTAGTAAAGGGCTGACAGTAGTTATTTTATAAAGTCAATTGTATGGTTTGAATGGATTGTAGATCAGTCCACATGACCTTCAGTATGGAGACAAATGTACAAATATACTGAAGTGTATTGTGACAAAATTGTTTTGTTTAAATTTTAAACTGAAATGAATTAAACGATGGGCCCGATTCCTCAGTCAACACATCAAGTTGAACTGTGTATTGTTAATGTTAAAAAAAAATCGTCTTGGGTCAAATAACGCTTTAACAATTCACATAAATGAACTAATTCTTCCCCAAATTATGTGGAGAAATTCCATGTTTGTTTTATACACATGATTTTTTGTATTTCATTGTTTTTTGCATCATATGCCGCAGGTCGTCTGTGTCGTAATATCACAGGTGTTGCTGTTGACCTTTGTCTTGGGAAAGCACTTACCCCTCTCCATATCAGACTGTTTTTGAAGAGACTGCAATAAAGTTGGTAAATACTAACAGAAAATGTCATCTTTGTTTGGATAATCACATTAAAGTCAAAGTGGCTTTAATAATAGCTTGTGTGTGTTGATTTAACTGGCAGAAAAAAGAACAAAGAAAAACCATAAATACAAACAGAGGCAATGATTGTTCAAGCCTGTTCTTGTGGAAGAAAATACTCAGGAACAGTCTTTCTATTGTACTTGTTGAAAATATTCCCCTCAATAGCCCAAAGGATACACACAAAGGTATAGTAAAATCCAGTGTTTATTTTGGTTTATGCACATAATAGAATACGAAAAAACAAAACACTCACACATTTTTAATTGTACTGTTTGGATGCAATGAAACAATGCGGTGAATCAAATATGTTTGAAACCAAAAGGGGAAAAAAGAATTACACACACAGACACACAGATGGCTTGGCTCAAGAAAACACAGGCAAAGGTCATCTTTGTATGGGCTTGAGCTAAAACATAACCATCTGTACAATCATGTAGCTAAAAATCTTATATAATATAAATTTTGCAAAAACATCAATAAGTAAAAGACAGAATTGATCTTCCCAGGTTCTGCATTTATAGTGCAAATATTTACAACTAATTAGGACTAAAACTCAGATAATGCAACAGTTTCTAGTAGGTTGCAATTTCAATATAGGCTCAAGTGAACCAAATAAAAGTGCAATTTTGCCCACGGACGGAGAAGTCAGGACTCAAACTATGTTTCTCCCCAAGGTTAGAAGTCAAACATTGCCATTTTTAGCTCAACTGTAAAGGCATTGAGGCATTGGGTTTCAAATTTGATGCAGATCATTTTTTGGGAGATAAAAAAAAAGGGTGGCTACCCAGTGAAAAATACCCGATAGTTCTAACATTTATGATACATTTCCTTCCAATCCACCATTTATATACAATACAGTCATTTTGTTTTCTGAAGCGACTAGAATAAAAGTGTAATCAGACAGATAGAGAAAATGTAAAGTCAATAAATCTTGACAGAATAAATTCTAACCACGAAAAAAGGGAGAATTACATCTCACCACAGGAGTCGGCTTTACTGTTACATGATAATAGAAATAAATATGTACAGTATCTGAATCTGTTCAATAACATAAGAGAAGCACAGTGCAAAGATCTCAAAACTGACAAAAAAAAACAACACCTGAATCCTTGAATGGATGGGAAACCAGCCAACAACATAGTGGTTAGCCTGCTAGCTTTCACAGATCACCTGACTTCCTGAGTTTACTGACTGCCTCTAATTAATCTGGCATCTCCTACTGTTTCACTGTTTTCCCAATTATATTTTATCTAGAGGCCAACAGACTACAAATGAGTAAGAGAGAGCATTACAGCGCTCCGTTTTGTAACCACGAAACAAACACAAATGCCTTCCCAGTGCGATCAATCTTCTGTGCATAATTATTTTCAGTTGTGTCTGTTTCTGCAGCTCGCTCCCGAAATTAAGAATCCAAAAAGAAAGAGCAGGCTTGAGGACAGCCGCTACGGGGAGAAAGTATTTGTGTTATGACGGGGTGACTCAGGGTTCAATGCTCAGCCCCCCCCGCCGTTAAGCAATTACCCTTATGTGGGTCATCTGGGGTTACGGGGAGAAGTCAGTGTTGCCACACAAGGAGCAGGCGTCTGCTCGGACCCTATTACAGACCACCTCCGGATATCAGCCCTAATAAAGAATGCAGCCGACTAGTGCTGACAATTTGTATTTCACTTACATATAAATCAAGTCAGTGGGAGTTCACCAGATTTGAAATATACTTCATCACACGCACAAGATAAAAAAAAAAGAAAAAAAGTGTCAACTGGCGTCTTATCTTTTGTTTGTCTTCGTGGATTTAGTGGAGGAGTTATAAATAATAACAGGTGGTGTAGAGCGATCTTAAGCAGACCCCATGAGCACAGCGACCGGAGGCGCGGCCTGGCTGTCGGTCGATGAGTGCTGGTAAAACGTCTGTGTGCGGTTGACCCGCAGCAGCGGTGGGATGGCGGAAGACCTGATGTGGATGATCTTGGTGTCCGTCACTTCACAGTCAATCTGCATCATCACCTCGTAGTCTTTGTCCCTTATGATGCTGTCTGCAATGGCAGCAAAGGAAGCGGTCATTAGGTTATTGTTGACTGGTTTGTGTATTTGCTACATCAGCAGTGGGTTTATATAACAGGAAAGGATTTAATCAACTCAAGACACGAATAGTGCTCGCCTCACTGTATTCGTCATCATAATCACTGGCAGGTTTTCTGTCACTCGAGTTGCAGAAAGACATGATAAGAGTATTCTGGGAGCGTAAAAGAGTATTGTTTTGAGGCAGTTGTGGGGGGGGGGGGGGGGGGGGGGGTCTGAGAACCGCAGCGGGAGAGGGGTTGAGGCCGGGTCACATATGGAGTCCAGAGGTGAGTCACATTCTGGATTTCTCCATCATAGAGATAAACAAAACAGCCCTAAACAATAGCAGGACATGCACATTTGAGAGGGAACTCTGGAGCTAGTGTGGGAGAGAGAAAGAGAGAGTGATCACCGATGTTGAGTCAGTGATCCTTCAGACTTCTTCTCGTCATTTTTAAGAGATGAAAAGAAAAGAAACTCTGGCGAGAAAGAGATCAATGTTGATGAGTCAGGCTATATTGTGTTTGGAAAAAGTCCCAGAGACTACAACACAGTCCATGATAAACACAAAGCTTGTTATCAAACATAAATACATTTTCCCCAAGGTCGTCCTGATGTGTGACGTGCAAACAGCTGGCTTTATCTTGAGAAATTCAAGTTTGGGAAAAAGATGCTGGACTTGAGGCAACGGTTTTGGTTCATGGTTTTGTGATCTCCTAGAGCTTTGGGGGGAAGAGCATGTCAAATTCTTTTTCTATAAAAAGCTCTTACCAGCATGTTGAAGGGTCCTTTGTGGAAAATACATTAACGAACAACTCGAGAACATGTGGCTTCCTTTGTATGTTAGCGAGAGAGACAGGATGGATGATAGCAACATTCCACATATGGAGCACACAAGACAAACACACCTCAGTCAGTCTTAGTGCACGCTTATATGACTCACAAATGGAGCTGTAGGCGTCTTTAAAATTCCTGAGAGCGCTGCAAGTTGTTTTAAAATCTGCAGTCGTTTTCCCAGACACCTGTGCAAGACATCAGCTTCTTCTGCCTCTCGGCAGGATTTCCACGGATGTGTACTTTAGAGAATTTATCAGATGGTACGGTGACAATACAATAGCCCCTTCTGCAGCCAGAAGACTCCGCGGATGTTCATATGATTAAATGGTTCGTGGACGTAATGCAGAGTATGACTTCATCTGCTGCCGAGCTTCCGCTTTTGCACCTGCGGTGAAACTGGAACTCCTCAAATGGCTTCAGCGTTTCAACAGACATCTCTGGAAACCATCCTCTGGGTTAGGATTTTATGACGCAATGTCTATCTTAAATTAAGCCTCTGAAGCAGAGCTAGAAAAGTTATTCTCTGCGTATCTCCATATAGTTTCATGAGATCACAATTGATTTTTTTTTCTCCCCCCCCGAATGGTTCAAGGTCCTTTCATTGCTGCACAGTTCAAATCACACTAAACGGTTCTGACATTACCATCACTGAGCTCATTTAAATCCAATAATAAACCCCAACAGATGCACAAAGTGGAAAAGTGTTACACTCATAATCCAAATGCACAACACATGAGGAGGACGAATATAATGGAAATCCTGCAAATTCTGATGGATGTATAAAATAATGATAATAATAAATGTAAATCCAAGTGAATATTGGACTTCAAAGGAATGTTGATTTTTGCTCAAGTGTACACAGGCAACTTTTTGCTGACACGTTATGTGCAATGATGTGTCAAAGTTCTGTTCCCCCTTAGCGAGATTACTGCACCCCATCATTTCTTTATAAGTGCCCAACAATTTAAAATAATAATTACAATGTAATTTGTGGACCATAATCTAAGCATCATTATCCAAAAATTGAGGATTCCCATTTAATCCTCCACACTGTTTATATCCACCTTTTCACCAAATTACCAAAGTGTCTAAACTCTCTTCAGCCGCCTGCTTGAGAAGCCTGAACGGTGAAACGAGAAACACACAAACACGCAGCCACGGGGCACAGCTTCAAACAGCAGCTCTCTGAAGAAGCTGCCAAATCTACCGTCCTGCTCCGCGTGGTCTCCTTTCCCTCCCCCGTTTACTGGTGCCATCTGGAGATGTTCCAGAAAGTTTCAGCGACACAGTGAGCCGGTGTGCGCTGATAAAACCCTGCTGTCTGGCAACGACGCATCGGAGGAAACCTGAGAGCGCATCTCCGGGGGGACGGTGGTGGCTGCCAGACTGGCACACACACTGAGGACTTGTTCACGACGGAAGCTTTTCTTAATGTCAGAAAGGAAGCAACTCCTCAGCTAATTTAATCACAAAATGACAAAGCCAATAAAAATAAATGCGGGTCTAATCGGATGGTTATTAGGCAACTGAGACGTTCACATAACCTACTAATCCACACACTTTTTTAAGCCTTTTTGAGTCGGGAAATTCTGCCAATATGTTCATCTTCTATTGAATGAATGATTCTACAATAGTGGAACGAGCCAATGTAGAACAACAAAGTCATGTTTTACCATTAGATAATTAATCTCACATAGCTAGCAATGCTAATAGCTAGCTTTACGTATGGAGAATTAAGTCGCTGAGGCATAAGAATCACTTCCACAAGTTCATTTTGCAAGGGTGGCAAGGGTTAAACATGTGGGTTGCTAAGAGTGCACTCCTTTTCAGAGCACTGGGTGTTTGTTTAGATTAGAGGAGTAGGAAAATGTGACCCCCCATCTTCTTCAGTGGTGCGGAGCTCTATCCTTGAACCCCACAGAGAAGGCTGCCTGTTAGCTACAGCGCACATGTACAATCTCAGAGAAGGAAAAAAAAAAAAAAACAGACTGCCGTGCGTCTCCCACGGTCGATCCACCTGTAAATGATGTCACCTCCAAAACATTCCTCTCCTCCAAACATGTCGCTTCCACTTGATTGAGCTACTTTCAAACTCGGGGGATGTTAAATAAACAAACCCTCCGGTCCTTATGTGGAGCCACTGCTCAGCCAGATACGTTTTTTTCAGACAGAACCAAGGCGGTCACGGTCAAGTAACTGTAACAAAGCCTCCGAACCGTGGACAGCAACGAGTCGACGGCTTACATCAAAGTCTCCATATTCAACGTTCACTTATCGACCACGACAGAACAAACGCTGCCTCCAGATTAGCGGAGTCTATCCACCTCCTCCAGATGAAAACCATTTAGCGACTGGAGAAGGAAGGCATTCCTAAAGGAGAGCAGCAACAGGGAGCTGGAACGAATTATCCTCCACTGTGGAGCAATCACGCTCCAGAGAGAGGACAGTGTTTGTGCTTTGCCAAGGGTCTCGCCCAGCTAAATGTGTACATTTGCACTTAATCACTTCAAAAAGTTTCAAAGGCAACATAAATATAAAATGCGACTTGAAGGCTGTCATCTGTGTGACACGTGGGGCTTTTTTTTATTTTAACGTATGAAGGAGGGTGTTGAGAATCACCACCACGTCTGTGGCAGCCATCTGTTGGCTCGCACTTCAACTGAAGTCCACGCATGCTTTCTGTCAGGTCATCGAGGAACTAGCAGGAGGAGCAGTTGTGGCGCCTGAAAGTGAAGCTACTGTACGTGCATCTGTGCGAAAATAAAACTGCCGTTTGTCCTCTCTCTCTAAAAGATACCACATGATCTCGCCGGCGCATTAGATGCAAACACACCAAATGCCTGAAACAAGCTGGAAAAGACTTTTGGTACACAATGTTTTGCATTTGCGGCCAACTGTAGCCCCTCCATGACAGAACATGCAAATCGAAGGCCCTTTCCTCGAGCTACCAAGAATCTTTCCAGACTTTTCGATATCTCTCCCTGAAAGCCACCTTTGTTTGGCCATTTCAACAATTAGCTGAAAAGGACGTCTTGGATTTCACTATTTACTGCTGTTTCAATGGGCCATCTGACCGGCACGAACTGTAACATTCCTCCTCGACAAGACCAACCAAGAACAATGTTTACCTTCATCAATCTTCATCTCTTACGGCCCCCCCTCCCAGGAAAAAGAAAAAAAAAAGCTATTTCCCATCGGCCATGTCTTCCCTGCTGAGTAAGAGGCTCATATTCCACTGACTCACTCCTCTCGGAGCTGGTTGACTAATCAAATCTGGTGCTGGTGCTTTGCCACAGACGAGACGGCGAGATATCAGAGGAACAAGAGGAGTTCTGATAAGAATGCCAGGCAAGCACCCAACAACAACAGGCGGTCTTCCTAATTGCTCACACCCAACACAAACGCGACCCCTCTTGAACAAGTTTCCTTTCAGTCCCGCAGGCTTAGTGAAAATCAAGCCACCTGATAATTAACTGCAGCATTTGGCCAAAGACGACTTCATTCCACTGGAATCTCTGATGACCGGACTCTTGACATACCGTATTGATAATCCAGCAGATCTGAAGACCATGGAGAAAAGCTATGATGAGCTCATGGAAATCAAGAACATCTGTATACTTTAGTGATTCAGGAAAAAAAACAAAAACAAGTTGGCAACAAATGCAACAGTCCAAGTCCAAGTCGATTTGAATGTTCAGATAGTGAGGCGTACCTCGAGTATACCATTGGTAAACTGTTTACAAGAGGTTTTGTTTCTGAGGGCAGGCGGTCAAATAAACGGGTGATTGCATCTCAGACGAGCTGGTGGAAACCACCTTCCCCCCCAAACCGCAACCAAGAGCGCTCTGATTGCCACCCACTATGACAAGATGTGGACAGCAACTGTTCTCTTTGAGAGGAATTCAAGCAGTCTAGATGAGCGTTGTCCCTGCTCTATAACCTGAAGAGAACCTGCATTTGATGGTTCATCACTAGCATGCAGCCATCATGTGCGACAGTGAATGTTGTGCGTGGCACGCTCAAAACCAAAGTGTTTACATTTCCGCCAGGACCAAAATTGTCCAGAATAATTATTTCTTAGGTAAACTACTCCTACCTGGCATGTAACACGCTCACAAACTCACATTTAGCGAAGAAGAAACATAACGACACGTTGAACAGTGTGCTGACTCAAATAGCTGGATCTGATATCGGTGACAATGGGGCCGATCTATTCGATTCAATTCTATGTTTGTATACTATATATGCACTGGAATTATAATTCCTGTTTAAGTTTTGGCCAATTTGTTGAGCATTGAAAAAGGTCCACACTTGTTTTGTAGTTCAATTTTTTTTAAAGACTTTTTACCAAGTTGCTGGTGTACGATTTATCATCTTAATAATAACAATTCAGTAAATGTATATCTATGTATTCCTTTGTTGCATCTTGTTTTACTGATGTTGCCTATTATATAAAAGAATGATCCAAGTCAATTCCAAATAGTAATGCTCAAGTTCAAGCAATGTATTTAGTGATAACAAAGATGTGGTCGCATTAGGTGCCAGCATAAAGACATTTAAAAATGTTTTTTCTTAAAAAATATCTGTAATATAACTTTGGTAAATCTAACGAAATTCTCAAGTCACAGGCGTCACCTTCATTATTTTCATCACACAAAGAAAAAAAATCAAAGAAAAAAATCAAAGCTACAATGAAAAGGGAATGGCTGAACTGAACTAAAAAGGCAATTTTGTATGCTTGTGTCTCTCTGTGGTTGGTGTCAGTGGCTGTGGCTGTACAGACACTTGACAGCATTGCTAAATGCAACAGAAAGCATAATCAGAGGCTGAAGGACATCACAGAAACCACAAAGGGCTCACAAGGAGGTAGGGGGCGAAAAGGGCTTTGAGTCAAAGAAACTTTTTGGCAAACAAAATCTTTCAAGAAACTTTGATTGAAGTTAAACTGGCAACACACACTCTACATCCAAGAAGGTAGATTTTTGAAAAAAATACCAGCACAGATGAAAAAGAGGATAAGAATCATCTTAATAGGCTTAAAAAGCAAAAGTGCTCTATTTTTGGTAATAGGAGTGTCAAGTGTCGTACAGCACAAGTAATGCATTCTTGTAGGGAGACGCGTTTCTGAATCTACTCCCAGCTCGCCTTTCATCTGTTACATTGTGTGGAGTGACCAAACCCCCCCCCCCCGCCCAACTGTTGTGTCTGTGCTGCAGTGCCAACCGTTTATGTTCATGGCTGGCAACACCAAAGACATCTTGGGTCGACTTCCTTTGTTGTGGCTGGTGGCAGGAAGTAGAAGATGATCCTGAGAACAAAGAGGAGAAGGTCACCAGGAGGAAAATACAACTCATTTGAAAGCGAATAAAAACGGTCGGTTGCATGCATTCGCCAGTTGTTCATCAAGATTTTGAGTTTGAGGAGTAGATCCTCTGGAGGACATGCATTAACATCTTGAGGTTATCAATGATGCAATGGACATCTGGGAGGTCTAAGGGTCCTCGCATAAGGCAACAATTTCCATGACGGCCTTTCTAGTCATAGAATTCTTCAAATTGAGCACTTTTTTTAATACCTGGCCCCATCATCTAAATAGTTTAAATCAGTCTACTGTTACTCTAGGCTATTGGAGCACTTATTGCACTTATTGATCTACTAGAAGTCTACTAGAATTCATAAGAGAATGAGCGGGAAGAGTTTTAATCTGAGCACATCCTCCCAGAAGGAGTTGTGGGAGCGAGAGGAATGCTTATGTGCGAACACACATGTGACTCACGCACACACACACACACACACACACACACACACACACACACACACACACACACACACACACACACACACACACACACACACACACACACACACACACACACACACACACACACACACACACACACACACACACGGCGGTGTTTAGCTGTAGGTCCACTGCCAGATTTAAAAGCTATGACTCAAGTCATTTAATCAGTTTAATGATTGATACTGTGATGGTGAATGAAATCCAACATTATCTGAAAAATAGATTTTGTATTATCTTGACTCAGTTTGTAAGAAAAGAAAGTGAACTGAAAAAATTAAAAAGAAGAGACAACAAAAAATGTGAGCACAGTTAAAGGGTTAATCCGTGAATTCAGTATTTCACTTCCATAAAGTTGTGTGACTGAGTCAAAATCAAAGCAGTACATATCTTGTTTGTGGGTCAATCTCCAAAGAATCACTGGATCCTACTTTTCCCATAAAACAACTCAATAATGCCTTTCATTAACACCCGTCTCCTAAATACTGTTATCAAACTCGTCTTGCTAAACTCCGCCTGGGTGAACTGAAAATGAGGGGTGTTGAGGTGATGACAGGCAGGAGTGCGGTCTGGGGTTTAGGAAGAGATTACAGCGGGAAGATAGAAACGAGCAATGTAGAATATGTACAATCAAGGAGACTTATCGATCATGTGTGGGAAGAACATGATATATGTGTGGATAGGAATAAAGAGAATATTAAGAAAAGCAGAGCACGTGTGGGAGGCTTTTGTATGTCATTGTTCTTCATAATGCCAAGTAACACTAAGATGATGCACTCAGCTTAAGAAGTTATCTTGTGTAGCGTCATCAGTAGTGTTTCTTCACAATAAAGGGTTTGGTGTGATATACGATCTTGGCACTGCAAGGAATAAAAGGATAAACTGTCAGCCACCAAAGGGAGTATTAAATGCTACAAATGCCTCGACTGTGTTGTCAAGCTGACAAGCTCGCCGGTCCAGCTGCAGCTGCTATGAAAACAGGTGAATTTTCCTTGAATGGGATACGGTGCAGGGTGAAAGCAGCCAGTGTTTCCACCACCTCACCTCAATGCACACATACATAAAGCCACAGGTGCTGAAACAACACCAGAAGTGAAGCAAGACCGCAAAAACGGCGGTGGAGTGAGAGCAGTTCCGTGTTTTGGTCTTAAGAGTTATGTTTTCCATCACCTCACCTTGTTTCACACTTAAACAACGCCGCAGGTGGTGGTAATGTATCTATCAAGGATAAAGCAACCTTGACCTACGACTGGCCATCTCTGAGCGCGCAACATACTGCAGAGTGACATCAACCACTTGGGAGGGCAAGACGAGGCCACGATGAACCTGACGAGTCCCCCCCCCCCCCGCGGGGACACAAGTCAAAATTGGTAAGGATTGGCTTTAAAAATCCAAACAAAATTCCAAATTTGATCCAGAGCTTTGGCAAATCTCAATAATAACATCATACCTACTGGAACATAAAAACAAAAGCACACCCGTTTTTGCCGACACACACTCACTGAAACCCAGGAAACAAAATAAAGGCCAATAAACTGACTGAGAAAAGCTAATAAAAGTCTGTGAGAACTGTAATCTATGATCAGTCTTTTACTATTTTAGTGCTTGCTGTCATTCCCAATAATGCATCGTTGATTCCTCGAACCTTTCCCGCTTATTAAAACCAGGACAAGTTCTCCTCAGCATTGAAAAATCCCCCAAAAGACCAGGCATGTGGTAAACAAGGCAGGACTTGTGATATTGTATTTGATGTTAAAATGAGAATCAGAGGAAGTCAGAAAAAGTCACAAATCTTCTGAGAACTGAGAAAACGAATCGACTCATCAACCGCAAGTAAGTGAATCAGCAACTATCTTTATAGTGGATTAACCACAGTCTGTGGTTCAAGTTTCTCAATTGTGAAGATTGTTTGTGTTTCTTTGTCTTAAGCGATTGTAAACTGAACATCTTTGGGTTTTAGACAAAACAAACAATATGGAGACATCGCCCTGGGCTCAAGGTACTGTGATGGTCATTTCCTCATCGTCATATCAAAATAATCAAAGCTTTAAAACCATTGAAAAGCCTGTTTTCACTCTGTGGTTATTGTTTATAAATGCGATTACAGCGAGAGTCAGTAAATCTGGGTGATTCATTACAAAAACTGTGAGACTCTGACCTGCTATTTTATTTAACTGTTGATTAAAAGTGAAAGTATCCGAGAGGTTTTTGAGCTGTAATGTTGAACACCCTCTATAAACACTGCTCGTGCAACACGGAGCTGCTGGAAACTGACCGACAGCCACTTGACCTGTGGAGGCCCTCAACTCGGGAACACCATTGTTACCATTGTCCCTGCTGTCACCATGCCGACTGAGAGCCAAACCTATGCGACTTACTCGGTGACAAGCGGGTCTTGATCTTTGACCAAATGCTTCACAAGTCCCGCCCCACTGAGTAATCCTGAGGATTTAAGGGCTTAACACCACCCAGAGGTGTCGAGTGTGATATGAGCTCTTTGGAGTAGTGACCAAATATGTTTTTGTGAAGAAACACTTAATTTAATTAATGTTACTTTTTGGACAAATTTGTAAATAAATGTGCCTTCTTTGGCACAGTTGAGATGGAGCTTCCCATAATAATGAAACACAAACAATAATGGATAGAACTCAAAGGAAAAAGATTTCCCCTTCAGCACATTTGTTTTATTTTCCTTGAAAACAAAAAGGATTTAAGTTTGGCGCTCGAAATACATTTTTATTTTTGAAAAGAAACAAACAAATCCAATAACTTTTATGTGATCTTTTAACTTTTATTAACTAAAAACAGGTTCAGAGTCTCAAATGTGGAAAAATGGTCAAATGAATAAAGACCAAGAAGTTTAACAGTGACATAAACCATGCCTAGAAATCTACAACACGGTCTTGATGATTGTAAATGGGCCGAGGAGACTGGACTGGAAAGGCGTAGTTACACCCTTGGGCGTGTGTATTTCATCCCCTCCCCCACCCTCCACTTTTCTCTCAAATCAAACCTCCCTGTTGAGGAATGGACCTATTGCATATCATTTATGATTCATAAGTTACTCCGTCTATAATTCATTTCTTGCTTTTCATGGCCAGTTTGGGATATACATTTGAAAAGTTCAACGGTTGATTGTTGTTGATCTTTGAAAAACGTTTATTTTAACCACTGTGTCAGACTCTGAGTGGAGCCAACTCCCGTTTTTCTCCTCTCGAGTCAGTGTAACAAACCAAAAGTGTTGACACTCACCCTGCGGAAAGACACTACGTAGAAAGTGTCACCACGACGATTGAGCTCATCAAAGAAGTCACTGTAGGTGTGATGAGGTGCGTAGTATACCTGCAGCTCACTGCCTGGATTCCTGTTGATGAAGAGCAACAGAAAAATATGAGCAACACAGAAAATCAGTAGTTGGAAATATTCAGAAACAAGGAGAAAAAGACACGTATACCAATCAATGTTCTGTGCCAGAGACATGGATTATATTTGGCAAGTTGGGTGCAGATGAAATTCTTTAACTGTTTTGATATCAGATTTCTATCAAAACTCTAATATCAAATATGATCTGATTTTTCTATCCGTTTAACCCCAATTCAGACACTTTCTTCCTTGGTGTAAGAACAAGATCATTCAATCAACAAATAATCCAACGTATACTAGTGGAGCACACAGTCAGTCATCAAGAGCTGCAACTATAAGTCCATTAACCAGTCAATCAAAATGAAATCAATCTGCAACTATTTAGATAATTGATTGATTGTTTATGTAATTCTTCAAGAAAAAAATGCCGAAAATGATTTAGTTCAAGGTTCTCAAATATGAGAATGCTTTTCCTTGTTTTACATATGAGCTGTTGAACTTCCTAACATGAGCTCTGAGCACATTATTATACATCATTCAAACTACTGATTTGTTTCAGTCAATACAAATACAATCTTTTATTTCTTTATCATTTGAATTGTGTGTTTTTATGAAGAAAAAAACACTATAAATTACTATAAAAAATCACATTTTGTATTTTTGATGGTTTATTGACTTCAGAGCATTGAAATTATTTTTGGGACGGTGACATAATATCGTTGTAGACCAGCTGCTGTAAAACAACAAAGAGATCAGTAACTGTTAATATGGATCAATAATTATCAAAAATTAGTATCGGTGGCAAAACAATGTGATCATAGATCTAAAAGTTATATTTCCTCCCTTGTTTCTTTCGTGCTGATCTGAACCGTGACTTATATGATCCGTTGCTCCACTAGTCGACTGCTTCTAGTAGTATTTTTCCATCCATCCTCTGTAACCTCTTATCCTATTCTGGATTGCACGGGGGCCGGAGCCGAAGGCAGGGTTCACCCTGGACAGGGATCCAGACTCTAGCAGGACTGAGACAGACATTCACACTCACATTCACACAACCTAACATGTCTTGACATTGTGGGGGAATCGCCATCGCCCAGATAGAACCCACTGACGCTGACACGGGGAGAACATGTAAACTCCACACAGGAGGGCCGTCCTGTGAGGTGACTGTGCTAGCCACAGCACCAGCGTGCCAACGAGATGGTATGCAGGATAGCCTCTACCCACAGAGGTGTAGCACCCTGGCCTACCTCTGTGGGCTGGAGGTCCGTCGCATTCCACTCCATCTAAGGATCTGGTGGACCCAACTCACTGGATCAGTGAATCTTAGCCCTACTGGTCATCTGATCTGTTACATCACAGGACATCGCCTTTGATGTGACGGAACACTCTCTGTGATGTCACGGAACAAGCCCAACTGTTGTGTAACGGAACGTTCTATGGAACTGATGACATCATTAGTTGTGTAACCGAACGTTCTACACACATGTGATCCTCAGATTATATAACGTCCTTCTTCCTCATCCTTCTTTTTTTTTCTTTCCTTCCCTCGCTCCTCCCTTCATTGCTTCCTTCCTTCCCCTCCTCCTTTCCTTTCCTTTCCTTCCTCCCACCCCCCTCCCTCCTCCTCCTTTCCTTCCTTCCTTCCTTCCTTCTTCCTCTCTCTTCCTCGTTTTTTTGATAAACTTGAATAAATCCAGTAGTTTGAAATAGTTTTTCACATGAATATAAAATAGATATTAGATCGATATTAGTACACTCATTCTCTTTGGGTTTTAGACTGTTGGTCAGACAAAACAAAACATTGAATGACATCATCTTGAGAAAACATGATGATTATTTTACACAATATTCTGTTTAGCAACCAAGCAATTAATCGGTTTATCAAGAAATTAAACCACAGAAAATCAGTAGTTGGAATCGTTCTTGTGTATTTTCTATTTTCATTCTGGCCAACAGGTGGCCCTGCAGAGGTTAACTGCTGAAACTCGTTTGTTTTCCTCTTTTGTCCTGTAGATCTGGATGTTAATAGCCAGACTTACAACTGGGGTAAAAAAACCTGTGGGTGGCCAGATAACTATCGTCTCCCTCTGCCTCATGTTAACTACACGGTGCAGTCCAGCGGGAAATGTTCTTGCTGACCACAAAACCTCTGACGCTGTTCAGGGGGTCATGCATGATCAGACAGATTATGAAAACTGAAAAGCACACAAATACCAGAAATGTGGAAATAGAGGCAGAGATGATATTTCCCATTACAGTTCCATTCAAAGAGCCAATTTGGTCAAATACAACTGAATGAAACATACCAGTTTATGTCTACAGTTGCTTTACACAATGTGTTTATGAGTATCCCGCTGACTATAAACAATACAGTCTGCAGCACTAAACAGTTCTACTTTACCACAGTGTTGGTTCACCACACAAGCAGTAGTTACTGTATATCTACAGTATATTCTGCCCCCAAAATGCTTAATGCAGCTTTAAAATCAAATAGGCCTTCACTCACTTTTCCTCAGTAGATTCTGTGTATTGGACCGTCACAATCTGGGCACTCTCCTTATTCTCTGCTTTCTGTTAGGAAAGAAAAACACAGAATGAGCTACAATCTCTTTATATTCATATCAACTAATCTTTAGTAGGAGCAGGATAAACTGTTCGCAACACTTAATACAGACTCTGTCACAACTGACCATCATTTTAAAACATCTAGATATCAGCACACACATTCCAGTCCCACTGTGTGTCTGATAAATCACTTATAGTTTAGGAATCTTAAGATTTAAACTTGCATGTAAAACTATTCAAATGAACAAATATACAATTAAAGAGTTTTATTTTATTAATATACATAGGTTGAAATGCTGTGAAGACTTACAGTATGACGGTCTGTGGGGCTAGAACAGCTCAATGCAGATGAGAAATAAACACGTGTACTTTTCTATTTGACGTCAAATGAAGAATGGGTATATGCGAGCTAGGCAGCTCCTAATGGATTAGACCTACTGTGACAGATATTTAAAAAATGATGGAAAAACAGAGCAGGGGGCACTAATCCCACAGTGTTGTGTTTACTTTCTCAAGGCTGCCGGATTAAACTCAGCCCAATAAAGAGAAATGAGAGGCGGGAAAAAAAGGGGAGGTGAGGTAAAACAGTGGTGAAAGAAATGTTTTGGTTTGCCAAAAAAAACCCTAAAAACTTTATATGGCCTAAATTACAAGTAGAGTTTAGTTTGTAAGCTTTATTGCAAACACTGAACATCACGAACATTCTTACAAGACCCATTAGATTTACCAGAATGGACTTACCAGAATGGTCCTGGTGGGTTTGTGATTGCTGTTAGTCATGCGCCGGGATTTGGTCTGGTGTACTTCATGACGGTGGACCCAACCCCTCAACTCATGGGCCAACCTGCCAATCAAAGTGGATTAGACTATTCGCTTTTCTTTTTTTTTTACATTTTCGGTCAAATTTGAGCATTTTTGTGGTCTTACGTAAAAAAGGACCAAAGTAGGCCATGCATTAAAGAGTTCCTAACTTACTCTAAGCACTTTGTCCTGTTAACAGGAGGCTGGCAGGGGGGAGGTGGCCTGAGGAAGATAGAATCCTTCAACACCATCAGGGCCTTATCCTCAGAGCTGCAACGCAGAGAGAGGGCGTTACACTAAGAGAAGAGTGATAACAGAGACCTATCATATGCTCTCACATCAATGTAACATTCCAAACAAGAATCTGTACGAAAATATTTTCCACATGTTGAGAATATGCTTTGAATGCAAACTGAGAGCCAACATGGCCGCTTGCCCTCCGACGGAGGTGAAGCACCCAGAGTGGATCGGGTAACAGGAAGTGAAACGGTACCAAAAAAATAAACCAGCTTGGCTTCAATGCGGGGACAATTATATTCCTTTTGAATTTCAATGGTTACTAATGAGATTCATTGATTCAGATTCTTCATACTTGACATGTGCAGAGGTGGCAGAGCTTCAGTCGCTAATTGTATGGAAGAAAAATTCTGAGAGGGGAAGTGCAGATTCTGAAACGATACGTCCACGTGCTGTTAAGAGAATGATCAGAAACATGTTACAGACAACTGAGCACCACCACCCTGCAGGTCACACCAAGTCTGATTCAGGACAGCCCAACAATCTGGGTTATTACAGTGGGTTTAAATACATTATGGATTAGAAACAAACTGCATTGCTTGACTTGACCTTCCTCCTCAGACGTTACTGTGACGTTAATTACAACTGTTATAACCCTGCGAATGAATGATTATGTTGCTTGAGGTGATGATGTAGACTGTCCACAGTCAGGGCCCACCTGCAGGGGGCTTGTTACCAAAACGCCTGCCACCGACGTAATACCTCCCCCAGGCCCCGTTGATTTGAGCCAACACGTCGACTAGGCCTCGCGTTCCCGGTTCCAAACGCTCTGGAAATGGTTCGGCGAGACAACATGTCAGCCCACAGAGGCTTGATCATAATTCTAACTGAGGGCCTTGTATTAACCTTCCCGCACACACACTTTCCTGTTCAGTGGGACCCCGAGATTATGTTGCATGTCTCCCCCGTCATCCTCGTCCCCGGTGCGTTTGGTGCTGTCAACCCTTTTGTAAAAGGCTAATGTGTTCCTTCCTGCCCGCGCTGGTGTAATGCTGCCGGGAAACCTGACACTACAGCTGAATGGTTCGCATTAACATGTAACATACCCGATGCAGAGATCTGACAAAACCCAGGCTGGCGATGCCATGCACACATTAGGCGCTCTGACCACCTCGCAAAACATTTCAGGACATGGGGGGTGCAGGTAATGCCCCAAACAAGAATGTTATTTATGCAATTTACAAATGAGACTGCTGGGCCTCAATCGCATTTTAAAAAAAGAAAGACAAATATACAACCCTTTAGGTAAATAAACTCTTACTGGCAATATAAAGCTGGATGTCAAACAAGGCCGGACCCCAATTTCCCACCTTGTTACTCAAAGCACAACTGCTGGCTAACTAGCCAGGGGCCTGGAGGCATTTGAAAAAGCAGACGTTTGGACAGAGTTGGTAATCGGCTGGCGCTCGTGTTTACACATGCGGTAATGAGCTGTACCGATTCAGACTGGGCCCAGGCACAGGTGCATCCGGGTCTGCTGACGTGGCGTTGTGTAAGGTGTTGAGCTCATTACCTGTCGGCCATCTCAGAGGGGCCACCGTCGAGGGGATCGGGGCCCATCACAACCTCAGTTTCTGCCTCGGAGGAGAAACCCAACAGGTGTCTGCCGCCCTGCTGCGTGGAGATAACTCCGAGCTTGGAGCCCGGGCCACCCTGAAACAGACTGAAGAAACAGAGGACAGGCGAGGTGAGGAAAAGAGACAGGTGAGGCCAAATCAGTACAGTTGGGATGGAGGAAACGCACTGAGACAAAGAACTGGTTACTGGACTGAAATAAGCGCCAAATTCCATGTGGCCCACATCCTGTGCACAGGAGGGTTTTTCGTTTTTAGCCACAAGCAGAATCTGAACTTTGATCTAGACTGCATAACCCAAAGCACGGCGGGGCGCACACAAGCAAAAATACACAGTCTCTTTCAACGGTATTACTTCTCTGGGTGGCATTTTCATTTCAAAGGGATCCGACCTCAAAAGCGGGCATATTTTACATTCCAAAAGGAGAGCCCAAACACAAAACACACAGATTCAAGCACAGGTACAGACACACACACACATGCTTCAGCTACTGTGAATGCCTCTCAAGTCGCAAAAACAAACTCATTCACTGGCCCACAGAAACATTTTCATGTATGTCGAAGCTCTAGAGAACAACTGAAAGGACACATTCCCAGCACAGAGTGCAGGCAGATTATCAAAGCAAGCCCGTCCAACAGTCTCTGTGGAAGAAGTTAATCCCAGGAGAAAACAAACATTTTCATAACATGAGAACAGAGAAGTCATCGTTATATAGTTAAGAGGTGGATTTGAGTTGAGCTTGTGGGATTACGCAATCTCTCCATCTGCTAGCCGGGTGGAATAAACTATTTTCCCCAGTGTAGTTTTACGTAACGTATGTTAATTTGTCACGACTGTTAACATTACGAGCACAGATAAGAAATATTGCCATAAACAAATGGTTTACACTTCTTTTGTAGTCTGAAATGATTTTCTTTTCACATCTGTTAAGTGGTAAGTGTTTACTTTCCTCGCAATCAAACCGGGTGTTTTGAGGCTGATTCACGCATTAGTCACAAAGTCCTAAAACTCTGGCAGCAACAACAGAGGAGCGGAAGATATTGTACACACAAGAGCCATTTGGCATGGATGCACTATTAGGCGTCGCGGTTTCTTTACCAATTACCGGTACATCAGTTTCACTCAGGATAAGACTGTAAAACCATTTGATTTTCATGATGTCTTTCTGAAAATATACGTTTATTCACCTTCTGTCTGAAACGCTCCCTTTTAACGCCGGCCTCTTTAAGATACTGAGATGATTGCGTTACAATTTGTCAACTTTTATTTTTATTCCACTATGTTCATTAACTTTGTCAACTGAAATATGGGGGAAGTGGGTTTGTGTGAACACATTATTTCAATGGTAAATGTTGTGCTCTGTTTTCAATAAACGTTTTTTTGCGTAATGTCTTACAGGAGAGGCGTGATTCCCACAATGACTCATGGGGATTCCCATTTGTTTTCCTCCGGTAATCAAACTCTTGCACAGCCACAGTTTGTGGCAGTTACTGTTAATGTTCATGTATCTCGAGCTACAGCACGCCATCATTGGTGTTCTTTTGTTCTGAACTGAATTCAAGCTTTTAGAAACTAAAATCGGATTGCTGCGGAGACATACAGAGAGAAATCCATGGTCGCACAGCATGCGTCACAGGCTCACCTCATTGGTCCGACGTTGAGCATGACGAACATCAACACCACCATGAGACACACGGCTCTCCTCTTGGGGGCGGTTACCTTCAGCACCGTGTTCTGCAGGAAAAGTTAAGCATCACGTTGCATTACAAACTTCAAATCAGAGATTCTATACATGCATAATTCTCTCAAGACTTGTTGTGCAAATTCCTCCGCTTTTGTTACTTTGCACAGGCATCTTTATAAGTGCAGGCTGTGTGGAAGGATTGGCAGAGCTGTGGCTGCGAGAGCTCTCACCTCACTCAGCATGCCCTCCAGCTGCCTCTTGAGGTTGCCGTTCTCACTCTTGAGCGACTCGTTCTCAGACAACGCCACGTTCAGACGAGCCTCCAGCGAGAGCAGGTAGTCTTTCTTCTTTTTCCGAGACAGGGATGCCGACTCGCGGTTCTTTATCATGCGCTGCTGCCTCTGGCCCAACTTCGACTAAAGCGAGATGAGCGACAAAGACAGAAACAGCAACACACATTTGAAATATGTCATTACTCATATCAAGTCATCCCATTGTGGATGTATGCTCACCACACCTATCCTAACAGGAAAAGAGGGATGGTTATTGCGAAAACACGATGAAATGCCTGCCTGAGCCACATGTTGGGTTGTAGATCATAATGTGACCGGATGCAGTAGTACATCCTGTATTCGAGATATTATGTGTTGGTATGGGTATTAGAAGGCACAGCATGGTTTTCAATGATCTCAACGACAATTGGTTGAACATGACTTTTCATTCATATGAGCAATCTCTTTCAGTGAAACCACCCAAAACAAGTGTCGAGGGGATAAGTAGGAAAGCTCGCGCTTGTTTGCCTCGACCAGTCGTTCCTGATATTGCGTTCAAGAGAATGGGACGTACGTGCAGACAGACTCACAAATGAACTGACATACGGACGGATGGACAACCCGAAAGTGTGTCGGCATACAAATGGAATTACACACATTTATTTATGCAATAGTACAGTCAATGGTAGAGATGCTTTTACATATTTTCCAGAACCAGACCTCCATCTGCTCGGTCAAGGTTTTGCACCCACTCATTAATACTGAGGAGGATGTATGGGGTACATTGAACAACAGTGAGAACCTCCATACAAGAAGAAGTGAGAGAAGGCAGCAGAAGTTTCAAAAGGGCGACTCTGTGCTTGACAGAGAAACCACCAGTAAAAAGACAGAACACATAGTGAGAAACTAATTGGAAGAGGGGTAGTGGAAGTCGTCATAAAAGCCAGGGTCGACTTTGTTATTCTCACTGAGAGAGCACCACCTCGGCTGCTGATGGTCCAGTTTACTACGGTGACAGAATCATACAGACATGTTCAAGATGTGTCTTTAGGGTTGATGCCACCTCTGCTACAAATCATGGCTTTAACATCTCCCAAAAGAGCCCTTAAGTGCACACGATCAAGCTTCCGCTTGAAAATATTTACACCGAAAATCCTCTGAAAGGTCCAGAGGCCGCCTGCAATACCTCTGTTCTATATGTGAAGGAAAAGAATGTGTTTAGAGAGTGTGTCACTCTTTGAGAAATGGGTTCACATCTAAGACACATAAACACAGAGGCAATGTTCCAGGTCTGGATGTAAAAAAACAAGTCTTAATTGCCTTAATTAGCATCTTACACAAAGGTCCATTTGTAATTAAATAGACAATAATCAGCATTTTTCTATTTTTTTGTTGTTTATTTAAGGCTTCATTAGAATTGAAGGTTGCCTAAACCTCTGAAAAGGTGAGCATAAACAGAAAAGCGGGAAAATACTTAATAAATAAATAAGTACGAGTAGTTTTACAGCTTGTTTCCAGTAAGGTTGGGATTCCTTCCACTCAAGGTAAGTGAGGTAAGGACCGTAACACGACCTGTGGCAAATTAACACGACCCATGGCTGTGGTGTTACCCAAACACCTCCATTGACCATCCAGGCCACAGTTACCCCTCTCCTGTCCTTCTCCAAACTCAAACTCCCTCCCCCAGAGTAAGCCTCTACGATCCTGGGCCTAATAGTCCCGCTGGTGATTAAGTTATTTGGATCCCTGTATTTGTGTTCCGTCTCCTGAGAAACCCCTCTGTCTCCCAGCCCAAAACTGGGAGCCGTGCCACTAGCCCGAGCCTGGGAACGCTGCAAGTAAGCAGTTACCAGGGAGTGCAGAGAAGGGGGAACTTCTCATCGCCACCAGAACGAGGCTGAGGAGGAAAATGAGGGGCAGGCGGCAAAAAAGAAAAATGGCATTTCTCAATGAACCTCGCTGGAATGGGTGAGAGCGCGGACACTGGTTCAAACTCAAACTACAGCGTCTGTGGGAAAAGTCAACAAGGAAAAAGGAAAAAAAAAACTGCCAAAGTGCCTGTGAGCAGGGCACTTTTCCTCCAGCTGCTCTTGCAGAACTGCAAAGTGGCCAGCCGCATGCTGCAGGGTGTTGCTGAAAGGCAGAATGCCTGCTCAAAAACTCTTCAATGGATGAATGCAGGTGAAGAGAGAAAAAAACAAGAGTTGACAAGCCAACATATCCCAGCATGCCGAGCTGTCCCCTCTGCTGTTGAGGGTCGACTCCTTTCATTCATCATCCGAAGGGTTGCTCCAGGGGGAAGTGTGTGATGAACCAATAACCTATCCGAACAGGAGGGGGCTTAGTTTAACAAGTTCCTGATTTTATTGTAGCTCATTAAACACCTATAACTCTGGTATGTGTTCCTCAGGTGACACAACTGTCAACCTGTGGTGTTGAATCTTCCTAAAAGCCATTTGTGTTGCAAATCACTGTTTAGGTACTCCATTTCCCTTAATATCCACTTTAACACCCACACGGTACTTAACCAACTGTGCTAGGGATTAAACATGTAGGTGCAGAGCAGAAGCAAAAAAGCATGTCTTGCGGCGGATTTCTCATTGAGGTATTTAGGCAGCCATTAGTGCAGGAACCGGTATTTTTAAGGCATGTAACAAATGACAAAATTCACACTTCCATTAGTTACATTACAGCTGTTGTAACTGTCTGCAAATCCTACTTTGTCAATACAAATTAAACTTAACGTCAAGATGAAATGAAAACTTTACTAAGAAGGTGGTCATATAACCAATTTTAAACAATACTTTCATGGCATCTATCCATCAATCTGCAACTTTTTAGGACAAGCGAGGTATGTTGAGCCACAGTCCTCTGTAGCTCCGGATCGCGCTTCATTCTAAAAGGTTGCCCAATTTTTAGCGGCCCAATCAAATCTGATTTAAATCCCTCTTGTAACTGTACACCGCACAGATATTCAGTTTCCCTGGGGAATACTCACAGTACAGAAGCTAAAGATGCTCTAACTTCCGTTTCTCTGGGACTTCAATAAAAGTATATCATTTTCCACTTTTTAACAATGATAATCCCATTTTTCTTGAACTCAACGGAGCACTCCAAGTTGGAAACTGCACACTGATGCAAAAGAAAATTAAAGGTATAAAAGCACTCACATTGGAGGTAGGGCACTCGCTCACACACACACACACACACACACACACACACACACACACACACACACACACAGCTGAGACCCCCCCTACACGCAGCTAAATCCCTTTCCGTATAGGCACTCATTACAGTACAGTGACCCAATCCCTGATGGCTGTTTACAGCTGTCGCCAATGCTTCATCCTGCACAACACCTGTCTGAAGCATGTAATCGTTAGCAGCCGTTTAACGCGGGGGCTTATATATGCTAACTATAACCCAAAATACAGTGCTGTAAACAACATGAACAGTGTGTTACGGGCAAACTGTAGATACAACACGTAGTACCACCTGGCACAAGCACGTCATCTTTAACAGGCATTTTACACATCCCCCGACCACTGTGCTGTAGCCCAAAAAAACACAATGAGGTTATAAAGTGAACACAGCTGCAGCACACACACACACACACACACACACACACACACACACACACAGCTCAAAAGCTTCTCGGTGGGCTCCGGAAACGACTCTAAAATCCATTTACAGCGAGACCGGTATGCATACTTAGAAAGATGAAATAATTGATGTATGCCTTTATGACTCCTCTCTACTTGTGCTACTGTTAAACTGTGTTTTACTTATATTTCAATCATAATCGTCACCATTTAGCACAACACACATAGTCTCCCTTTAAATCATTATCAGACACCCAGATTCTGCAATATGAACATATATTTTTCCCACCTTCACTAAAATATCGTAAATACTTTCACCACTCCCTCTTGAGAAATGAATGGAGGTGTCAGCTCCAAAAAAAGCCACGTCTTATTTTCCCCCTCACGATTAATGTGAAGTCCCTCCCCTTTAATCACCTATTGTAAACTTTATTGACTTGATTTGCTTTACAAATGGCTGAGAGGCGTATTTGTTTTGGCCTCTGAGGTTGGGAATTCCTCGACACTGTTCGCAAGGTCTGTTCCTCTCGGGCCCTTTTACAGCCAGGGGTCAACAGTTGTCATTCATAAAACAACAACCACTTGCGAAGTTTCGGTTGAGGTTAATCATTAAAATAGCCTGATAAAAATTTAAAAAAAACACAGTTAACGTCAAGACAAATTGAGCAGACTGGTAAAACAGAACGTTGTGACATTAGGTGATGACTAATGTTGTTTCGTGTCCGTGGGTAATGCATCACTACCACATAATGATTATTCCTATAAGTTGATAATAGCTGACAATTGGATCCATTTTCTGTGGTCGTCCCAGAAATCACTGCAAATGATTTACAGTTGGAGACATTTCACAAATGTGACACATATGGTTCCTCTTAATTAAAAAAAAAAAAAGCGACCCTTATAAACAACGATGCATTTTGCAACTTCACTTTGCAACTTCACTGCCACGTCAGTTTGAGCGAGACGGCGTAATGGAAACGCTGAATGTGAAAGATTTTCTCACAGGAAAAAAAAAAAGGAGTTTCTCAACTCACTAAAAGGTCAGACATCAGCGAGCCATTAGGAGTTGTTGTGCCTGAAACAACACTGAAGTTGCTGAAAGTCACGGCATCTCTCTGACTTGGAGACGGACAATTCAGACCGGCAGAAAGATGCATTTGCAGTTTATTCGAGCAACAAAGAGAAAAGAAACAGAAACACAGGCCAACAAACTCGCCCCCCCAGGTCTTTAAAAGAATAACACTCTTCCACCCAAAATAAGCCCAGCATGCACATTGAGAGGCCACAACTTTGTACAACAGAACACACTATAATTGAGTTTTCTTTTTTAACTTTTAAATATCTGTGTCAGACACCGCTGCACCTTATAGGATTCCATAAAAGCTCTATGCTGTCATTACACAGACCCAAGAGAAACGAGTGCACTGGGGAGAATTACTGACGATCGGGAGGCTGTGTGTGTTAACTTTGCGTGTTTGTGTGCGTCTCCTGTTCGCTGCAGCTGTCCTGACATCACCCCTGAACGCAACACACGGAAAGATCTCACCCTCTGTCATCCACATGGAGAGTAGCCGAATATCTCTCTATGACACCGTTCACGCCGAATAAACTACAAATGCATAACGTTCATCTTTCCAACGAAACCCCACTGAGGTCAGCGATGATCATCTGGGAACTGCTTGTGGCTCCATTAAAGCCCTCGAGGCTCATGGGTTAACTTTTTCCTTCAACATTATATTTTAGGCCGTTAAATTGAAGTTAATGGTATGTGACATTAAAATAAAACACTAAAAATAGGGTGAGATGTTGGACATGGTATCCACAACATCATAGTAACATGGTGGGCAAGTACAAGCACGCCTGTGATGCACGCAGGCAAGTCCTCCCATGTGCATGCACACAAACACAACTCTTGAAGGTACTATTAAGTTGCTTATAAATTGCTTAGACACATTCTTAGACAGGAAGCAAATTAAAAAGGGTGAGAGCAAAAATCCCTACAGATTAGAGTAAAAAAAGAGAACAAAACTAAATGGTTGACAAGGATGTTAAGGATTCAGTGTTTGACATTTTGCTTTCAGCATTTAGATGTCAAACTAGATCTACAGAGTTTGGGAAAATGACACTAGTTCACCGGTATTTACCGACTTGATTTCTAAGTGAACAACCACACGTTTGTGTAACGGAGTTTCATGTGTAACTCAGCTCAGACAGAGAAAAACAGGTGGAGTCCCCTCGGGACCATGTTGGGTGTAACTGATGGAGGCAAAACTGAGAAATCATGTTGAAATCATTTAGAGACTCCTGATCAAATAACATTCTTACAGTTATGTGTACATGAGCAACCGGCTATAATGACACAAATAATAGATAGTTGGAAGGGGACAAATTGTAGGTTTTTTTTAGATGCAAACGTGGCAAAGCAATGTTACATTCTCTTGCATGACTAGTTACACATAAGAGGACGTTTGCCATTAACCCTTTGAAAGAGGGCAGCAATATAACTCAGCGCAGTTCAACAACGTAACAAGGAGGAAGACTTGAGTGATAAAAGAGCGAGGACGGGACTCACGTCATCATCGGAGGACGGGGCTCGCAGCGTGACAGAATACGCTGGAGAGGCAGCGACAGGGACGGTCCTGTCCTGGCTGAGCATCGGCATGGTGACCACATTGGCGGTGACAGTCTGTGGTGCCTGGATGTGTAACACCTGGCTGGGCTGAGACAGCACTATGGAACGTCCTGAGAAAGAGTACACAACACATGCACACATTTTCAAATTACGGGTATTAGCTATACTATAATCATGTTGTTGTTTTTTTTTACTGTATGATTAACATCGATAAACGCTGACTGTGATTGTCGGTTTGTTCCTGCGTTTGTGTTTATGTTCTTATCCCACATTTGCCTCGTCTGTAACATTCAACCTGATATTCGACACAATCTGGAAGCCGCATCCGTCTGCTGTTGAAATCGCCTCCTGCCACAGATGGTACAGTCCGGATCCTTAAACCCCCCCCCCTCACCGCCGGTGACCTACACTAACCCCTTGTCTTTAACGGGACTCTCTGTGTTTAAAGTACAGGTGGAAAAGATGTTTACCCTCTCGACCTGTGGTCTTAAACTTCCACATTCCAGACTGAGAGGTGTGTGAGTTTTATGTGCATGAACACACATAAACCTGCATGTTGGCACACATTCATAATGTACTATTTGTATGTATGTATGTATAAAGAGACTAGCAAAACACGATAGTGTCCGTGTTTATAAAGGTCCTGTTAATGTAGGCGCTTCCCAGAGTGAGGCCCACTCCTCCCAGTAAGACTGTGCCAGGAACCGTTCCTCGAACTGACCCAGCAACCTTCACCTCCAATACTAAACAACCTGCCAGTGCTAATTGTGGAGAAGTGTTACTAATGACTGTGTGTGTGGTGCCAACGCTGTGTCTCACCATCTGTAGGAACAATTCACGAGGATGAAAGCGAAAAGAAATGAAAAGCCTTTGGGAACACCTGTCAGCCTGTTTGTTCTTTGGAAATAACGGTCAAACTCCATCAAATGTGAACTCATTAGTAAATATCTCTTAATGTCTTTCTTCCATCTGCCTGATGCCCAGGGCTCACTCCTCAGCTGTGGATATTGTGGAGATCCTAAACCAAAAGGGACTCGTAACACTGAGCAGGCTTGACTTGACTTCCATCTGAGGTCCTAAACTTGGATGTCTTGGCTTTATTCATCTGCCATGTTGGCCATTACCAAGCCGACTGAGAGCCAAGTTCAAATTGAAAGTCGAGAGAGGTCAGATACTCCACCCATTCGGGTTCCAGACAATGACATAAGTATTTACATTGGCCACGGTGCTGCCGATGTAACCAGGTTGGTAACCCAGGCAGGCTAAACCACAAAACAAAAATAATAATGATTTTAATGCATGAAACACACAAAATCACACGGCAGCCCATAAATAGTCTGTGGCTGACATATGGGTTATAAAACAAACTTTCCTGATTGCATATTTCTGAAGGCTGATTCCCAGCGTTGATTTTTTTCCACTTTTAACATATTTTGGATACAAAAAGTGAGAATCAAACATCTTAATGTCTCATTTACTTATAATCATTTGACCATCAAGCAGAGTAACATGGGACAGTGAGGACTAAAGATGAGCATAAACTAAGGTTATACCACCATCTGCTGGACAAAACAACAATTCAATTATTAATTATAATATAATAATTATTAACGACAAACTGTACTACAGAAATACCATGTCACCTATAAATGAAAAAATAATAACTCTAAAGTAAGGAACACCGCACTACTCGTAAATAAATCCAGTGCACTGATCTGACGCGATACAGTGTGAGGTGAGGCAATGTGTCTTGCAGTGTGAGGTCTCACCTAGAGGGGGCGCTGGTTGGATGTTGATTGGAGCTTGTTTGACCGCAGACAGCACAGCGGTCTGCAGGGGCTGGATGATGATCGTCTTGGTCTGCAGGGGAGCTGCTGCATGAGCCAGGGGCACGGCTGTAATCAGCGGTTTCGGTTGGATGGAAACCTTCGGGCCATTCTGAATCGGCCTCTTGACAGGCTGAGCTGGTCTGGCTGGTATGTTTGATGGGGGGTCGACGGGGAGTGAGATAAGAAAACAGGATTTACGTCAATACAAGGAATGGGAGACCACAGATCACATGCCAGAATTCTGCAAACCCAGAATGTGGTGCAGAACTTCCTGTGGTTTTTGGACAAAGCGTACAAATATAGATAAGCTAGATAGCTGAACTGGGAGAGGCTGCCTCACCTCGGGCGTTCTGGTTGGTCCTCTTTGGAGCTTTCTTAGCTGGGGGAGAGATTACAGAAAGGCCGCTGGACTCTGAGCAGACTGAAACAGGGGAGGGCAGCGATTGTGGAGACAGGGCCTCGTCCTGGATGGGGAAGCAGAGAAGACTTGTGTCAATTAGATGCCGATACCTCTTTTTTTCTAGACATCAGCAGTAAACAAAAGCAGTGAAATCTGAATCTGAAATACAGGTAACTCCGACAAAAGGTTTCATTATTTTGACTTCTGCTGCTCAACACTTACAAATGCACAGTTCTAAGCTGTGTACCGAGTGCTTGTTTTTGTCACGCAAACGGACATTACGTCAGAGTAGCTGTAGATTCATGATGCTTGCCTGCAATCAGTCGTCGGCAAACTTCGCTAGAAGGTAGAGCACACTGTCTGACAGTATACGATTGTTATCACATCAGATGAAATATGAATCAAGTGTCCTTGTCAATATTCAAAGACTAGTGGACAAACGTGTCCTTGGATTCAGTCAGGCGGGTTCAGTTAGCAGACAAACGTGTGCAGACTGTGTGGGGGCCAGACGAAGATGTAACCCGTGTCCTTGTTTTGACACACTGTGAAAACATCTGCCTGCTAAATTATGCTAATGTGGCTGAAGTTGTCAGCACCTTCTATTTAACGAGGGGGCGGGGCACAGCTCAGGCGGGCGGCAAATTATTAGTGTGACAAGGTGTTTAAGGGTTTTGTTAATAAAGTGTCTAAAGTGTGTATGTGTAGTGCATCCAAAAGTAAAGAGCAGCTGTTAATGTTTGGACACCATCTGGATGAAGAAGCTTTTGCTTGCTCCGACCGCGCACGTATGTAAATATTCGCAACCAGAAACAATAGAGGAAGATTTGCATTGGAAATACAAGTCAACTGTCAAAAAACTGAGAAGGACGAAGAGTTGAAGACAGTGACTTACCTGTAAGAAGTATGGGGACAGGGCTTCCACAGAGGAAGGAGAGGGGACAGAGCTCAGAGTGTGCGCAGGTGACAGAGAGTCCACACTCACCTCACCATCTGGATTCACAAGGACAAAGGCATCAGAAAAATGTGTCATATATGTAGGCTTATAGATAGCATAGATAGCATAGATGGGATTTGCTTATCCCTGTGTAGTCCCACACATAAACTCAACACTGACACTCTTTCTGTATGCTTTATTCATTTAGCATAAATCACTGTGTCCCATAAATACACACCTCATTAATAAGCTACACCCGCTGTCTCTGCAAATCAATCATAAAGCGCCTATGAAGAACATGAACAAACTGAAGTAATCAGTTATATTTTGTCAGAATAACCCTCATTTTTCAAGAAATATTGCAAACATTCTGAGAGGTAGATGACTTCAGAAAATAATATATCATACATATAAATTATAATAATCTTAGGTAAAAAGTTGTTTTCTTCATCAATGGTACACTACACTTAAAACTTCCGACAAACACAACAACAGTGTACCTGAGAATATTCTATCACATCATCACATAGGCTACATCATATAAATATCAAACAGATGGATATGGGACTATTTTTTTTTGTTTAGTTCACATTCACCTAATTTGATGCTGAAATGTGATAGCCATGTTTACACAGATGTCAACATGTGTTGCTGTACCTGTGCAGGTGCTGTTTGTGTCCACTTCACTCCACGACGGTATGTCGATATCGAAGTCCAGGTCTGGACCCCCACTGGCCTGAGAAACCAAACACACAACAATAGACTTAATCAGAATGCACATCGGAAACAAAGGCAATGTCTGATCAACAGTCTAAGTAGTGGTCGTATAATCCCTTTATTATTGTTTTCTGAGCCATGCATTTCTGCCACGTGAGGAAAGCAGAATGTCAATAAAACTCTTGTAAAAATCCCTGTTATTGCCTTCGTTATGCCTAACACCTACAGTGTGTGTGTGTGTGTGTGTGTGTGTGTGTGTGTGTGTGTGTTTAGTGCTGCTCCTGCATGACGTGTTCTTACCATACTGTGCTACCATGTTAGCTAATGATGCACCTGCATCTCTGGCCCTGCACCATTGTTGACAAGCACATCCCTTTCAGTTTCAGTCGACAATATACATTTGCATACTGAGAGGATGAGTTACTCACACAGCCAGCATGCAGCAGGGCCTGAAACAGCTCATCCGCATCTCCCAGGTCGTCCAGCTCATCAAACAAGCTAATGTCTGTGTAACAACAAGCATACAGCACACAACATCAAGTCAAACTGCTGTCAGTAAGAGACAAATCCTGCCTTCAAATGTTACATTTCATATTTGCCCAGCAGAAAGTGTATGCAACTGGTAAATGAGAAACTTATATATTTCTATTTATAACTAGACCGTTATAAACTGTAAGCAGTTTGTACACAATACAGTTTTCATGTTAAATATAATAAACAGTTTATAGCTAACTCATTTGTTTTTTTTTCAGCAAAGTGTTTGCACCTTTTATGATCGATAGCACTAGTGTTGTATCTCTGTGTTGCTCGTTATTACACTCTCGCTCGGCATATTACATCACATCAGATAGCTAATGCTAACTGTATTAGCTACGTCTTGAAGGGAAGTGTAAGTACACGTACGCGATCATAATCAGGCGTGTTAAGAGTGTTTTTGAAACGGCAACCATGTCACAAATTGTATTTTAAAGGCACCTTAAATGATGTCCTCAGCTAGTAGCTAGCTAGACATCAGTACAGCTCTGTCTAGGAAGTGGAGTTAACCAACACTTACCCCACTCTCCTCCGTGGTCGATAGACATGGTGCCCGTCTCATCATCCATCACGGGATATTGTTGATGATTTTCTAAGTATAACGTTGTTGATGCCATCTTTTAAATTCATCGGTAAATCGTCTCAGGCCAACAAGTTGCGATCAAGCGATGGTACATAGGATTCACTCATGTTGCATGTTTGGTAGAACACTTCCTGTTTGACGTTTAGCTGCCAGTTAGATACACGTCCGACTTTACTGTCAATGTACGGGTGCCGCCGAGGGACTAACGTGTGAAAAAAGCAAACGCAGGGGAGCTTGTTGTGAAAATGTGCTGCCTGACGAGGCCACGAGGCGGCAGGATAGTACAGCAGGCCTTGACACATGCTATAGTGAGAAAGTGTGCTTCATACAGTGAACCTCTCTTAAAACAGTTTGTAACGGTGCTGAGTTAATGAACAGAGAGGAAGTATTTGAATTTTGCTAAATAATTTATGACACTATAATGGTTGTAATTTTAAATCACTTAATTGCATAATCCCCTCATTCTGAAATTATTGACAGTCCTATCCTTTAGAGTATTTTGTTAATCCAAGAGATACAGGCTAAATCAAAAATTCAACTGATCTTGCGAATGGAGTTAACTTGCGCCTTATTCTTGAGAATAAGGGGCAGTGATACACGAGTGTACGGCTGAGAGACAACAGGGCACAATAGGCCACCTGAGAGTCCCCCTTGTTCTTGATTGCCAACATACTGTTTGCGCTTTATGATACAGTATGAACTTTGGTGCTTACATTTTATGAAAACTCCTAAAAGTGCTCTGGGTAAAATCATAACAACTGAGCTCACTTGACAACTAATCCATCTCTGTGACAACTTGGCAAGCTGCATCCACTGATGGTGAGCAGCGCTGGAAAAAGGTAATGACTGGACATGAGTTGGGATTGTTTTGTCCAAATTCAACCACAATTCAACCAATAGCCTGAGTTGTTAAAGCCAGTGGTTCTCAAAGTAGGGTCTGGGAACCCATAGGGAACTGTAGCCCCTGCCAGGGGGTCTGTGAAAGGCTTTCAGAGTTGTTCATTTCAATATCATAATGTAAAAAATGTATTCTTTTTAATGATTCAATGCTTCAACGAATACTATTATACATTTTTAAATCTATAATAGTTTATAGATTATGCTCTAATCTAACAAATCTATCTTAGAATCTGCAAATATATTTAATACATGTCTAACTTATTTCTAATACACTTTTCTTGTGCTTTTCTTTCACATAACTATGACTGTAGGAGTGTAAAAAACAGGCAAAGTCAAATAATTCCAGGGGATATACATGAGGGGGTCCCCTATTTTTCTCCCTTGCCAACTTTGCGAACTGATGTCCTGTTTGTAGGCTGCGCCGGGCATTCAAACCACACAAAACGTAAATTTATGAAACATACAATAGTTTGATGAGGCAGTCTATGTTCATTAAAAATCCTTGATTTAAGACAGATAAATGAGATAACCTCTACATATTTCTAACGTAGCCTTCCTTTAAAACTACATTTTTGCATTGAATACACTGATTGGTTTGGTAATGCTGATGTTCGTCAGCCTGGTGAAGATAGTTTGGCGGTCCGCTGTCCTTTGAGGACCAGGCTCACCAAGGTGCTGAATAGATATATGGGTCTGAGGACAGTGAGGAGTGGTTGGAGTTGATGTGGATTGGACAGATGGATGCTTCCATATGGGTTTACGTGCTGCTGACGCATCAATTATGGTGTAACTTGTACTTTAGTATCACGACAGGCAGCGCAAGCATCTGGCTTGGAGCCCTTTTAAGCCATATAAAGCCTGTTTGAGGACAAAGGCTTTGCGAATTAGAATTAAGGTTCTCCATCATAACTCTATTTTTTTAGTAAGTGGGTAAAATCTATTTATGGAGCACTATTACAATGCATACTACAAAGAAAGATAGAAAATGTAAAGATAATACTTAGACATTATTCAGAAAATCTAAAATAATGATTTCAGGAAAATATGTGAAAAATGCACATGAAAATAACATTATATAATGTGTCAAATAGCTCTGTGTCAAGTCTTGAAAAATAAAAACAACAAAGACACGAGTGTTTACCAGGCAGGGAGGATCTATTTAAAGACACTAAAGAGTTGCATAATGGGATGTGAAGGATCCAGTTTTTTCATGTAAAATCAGGACATCTTGGCCTCTACTCTTTTTAAAATCCCCAACTTTATGAAAGTGCAAGACTTATCTGCTGGCCTACCCTTTCAACTCAGGCGATTTCATATACCAGTCTATAAAAAGAATCTCCGGTGTTTGGTGACCCTCTCCTGATTGGCTGAATCAGTACATGAATCATTTGAATCAGCACATGTAAATGTCAGTGCACCTATAATTTGATCTAGCTTGTTCATGGAACAAAATGTTCTTGAACTGCTGTAACTGCCTTTCCCACATAAGTGCTGCATGTTGTGGATACACTGTACACATGAAAAAACACAAACATGACATCTATCACACAGTTGGACAGGAGCTCTATCAGCTTCCTGTTGAATGCGTTTCAAAAAGTGGCTTCTTATCCGATAAATCTGCAAACAGGTCTAATGTCATCAGATGGATATGTGCGTAAGCTCTTGTTACAGAATGAACCTACTCCATTACACTTTGTTTGTGACTTTTAAATGACACAGCCGCGGCAGTAAGTGACATTGTGTGCTGAAAATCTGCGACTGGGCTTAATCCTTCATGGGCTTTTCAGGTCGTAGCGAGATTAACCTGAGGTGGTCTGGCTGATTCCCTGCTGGATCGGTTCAGCGCCACACTGGAAGAACAAGTCCCCAGTCTGTATTAACTTATTAAAGCAAGGTAGAGACTAATATAGAGGTCAGCCATCTGCCTGGAGTCTGTGGTTTACCTATAACATAAACCTAATCAGCTAATGTAAGCAATCATGAATCACTGCTGTGTCCAGTCAGTGTAAGGTTTCTATGCTCTTTGTTGCTAACGTGACAGTGTGACTGTGCACTTTGTCGAAATCCAAGGTTGTCTAACGCGTCAAAAGTGTCAATTATTACTCACAGATCTTAAAAATACAAGCCATGTGTCGGGCTAAAACACGTGTCCTGATGGTAATGAAAATGCACCCGCATCAGATTGGAGTGGTGTGGTTAATGACACGCACTGTGTATTTAGTCTGTGGATAGTTGAGGACTCATCATATTGATTGTGTGTAAAGCCCCTCAGACACACACACGAACAGTAGATTAACAGGTTAACCTGATTTGTTTGGGCAGAACGGTTTAACAGAAGGTTTGTGGGAAATGAAGTAGAGGCTTTGGTCACATTGATGTTGAAACTGTTACAATGTGTCTCATCATTTGTCTGAAGTATGACATCCAAAACAAAATAACGTGACTATCAGTGAGAAGTGCCTCTTTTAGATAGATAACACTATTAAAATAAATCCAAAACTTAAAAGAGATTTAAACAAGATAATCAACGAGACAATATCACATTTTGTATCTTATCAGCTATGCATACTTCAAGATGTTTGTTCATTGATTAGCCATCATATCAGAACACAGCAAGATTATCCAATTTGAACCAACATTTAGCATTTGGCCGACTGTGTCTCTTGTGATCGGTAATCAAAATGGCAAAAGATGAAACAACTTTGCCGGCACGTCAAAGAAGAGATGAAATAGGTAAAAACAGCACAATGTTGTCCACTAGAATCCTATTACCACACACACAAATCTGCTATTGCGCATAAGTTCTGCCACTACACACCAACCATTGCTGTCTTTATGCTGCTGCCAAAACACAAAGTTAAGCTTAGAACTGGTTTGCAGGATTTGGCACAGCAACGGTTTGTAATAACTTTAGTGCTAAACTGAGTGTGACAATCACATCATGGCAGATTACACTAAACTCATTGAAGGACAAACTCAGTCATAAAACTGTCATGCATCATAATAATCCCCTTTTTGTTATCTTAGAAAATGTATTGTGTTTTATGTGTTTGGAATGTTGATTCTTGGGCCTCTTTGGAAAGAACATTTTAATCTCAGTGGGTTATTTTACCTGAATAAAATGACTTCAAATCAAGACATTGGTGCCTGTCAGAGACTGTGACCAAAGACAAAAAGCCCCTTGCTGGTGGTTAGACAATGTAAACCTAATTAGGCATAAAAAAAAGAGGAGAAACAAAAGGTAGATGGTGGTATTTGTGTGTGTGTCACTGGTCTTTACCACCAAACAAATGCATGTAAATTTGGCAGAGGCCCGTTGGAGTGTCCACAGTCTGTTTTCAATCAGGCGTTCCTTATCTGGAACATATTTTTCCTGCAGAGGAACTGAAACAGAGTTCATCTATCACTGGAGATGTTGAAATGCTGTCTGGATACTTTTGTGTTTGTGCAATTATGCTCTGGTGTTTGTTTTTTTTGAAATACTTAGAATAGTTGCAAATGCGTTAACTACTTAACTCCCATCAAGCAAGGCAGAAGAATTTGTTGGTGAACCAGTAATCCAGCAGTGAAAAGGAGCGAGAGAGGTGGAGGACGAGCTTCCTCTAAGCAAAGAGAAACCTCTTTGCAAAAGGGAGTTCGAGCTACATTTCATCTTTTGTGTCCCAGATTGATGACCTCTGAGATGGATGATGTTCTGTAGTGCTGTGTGGCATTGTCTTATCCTGGCCGACACAAAGAGGGGGAACACTTATCATCTCAGGCTTATGTATGGAGCAGGGGGCAGGGGTTGTCAGAATTGTGAAGAGGGTCCAGGAGGGTGGGGGGTGCTGGGGGTCCCCCCCCCCCCCTTCGATAAAGCGTGGTGGAGATGGGTTAATGACAGCAGAGGCAGATGGAGAGAGCCGTCTCCCATGACGACGCAGCCAGAACCTCCATACTGAAGCCAGAGAGGGATGGATACAGAAAGACAAGGAGAGAAATAGAGGAAGGGGGCCAAAAGGAGAGAGAAGTGGACTGAAAATAAGATTTGTGCGTGTGTTTGGATGCCAATCCGTGCTTGTTGTGCTCTTTGTATTAATGCATGTGAGGTGCTGTTAGGTGACTTTAAACAGGCGGTTTGTTGCTCAGGTTCGTGTTCGCTTCTTAGCTAAACTGTGACTTGCTAGCAGGTGGCCCAGGTCTGTAGAGCTTGGTTTAGGATTAGGCTTTCGGACATTGTTTGGTGGGAATGGTGGTGTGAATACAAAGGGATTAGTGCAAAGGGTTGCTTCATTGAATGTGAGTTTGTATGTGTGTGTGTGTGTGTGTGTGTGTATATGTGTGTGTGTGTGTGTGTGTGTGTGTGTGGGGGGGGGGGTTCTGAAGTTGATGGATGAATTGGATAGCCACCAGAATAAAACATTTTCCTCTAATTAGGCAAAAACAATAGAAATGAAAATGTAAACCATATCAAAACAATAATGATGGAATAAAAAATGAATACAAAATAACAGCGTTGTTCAGGTCAGCAGACATCCCTGCTGATTTTTTGACTCTATTTTCAGAGAGAGCATAGCAAATAAATGAATACATAAATAGAACAGTAAACTGTTAAAATTTGAATTTGAAAGTGTAAACCGCCACCATGCTTGAAAAGAGGGAAACATAGGTTTTCTCCAGTTCCCACGTTCCTCCCCTAATGCACCGGAGAGGAAGAAAAGCCCCACCAAAATCATCTCAATGCCTCCAACCATGTGCCACCATTAGGGACACACAAAGGGAGATCTGACAAATGACCATTTTAACGTCCCTCTTTGACTTTAATGAATTTATACGTTATCTGGCCCTAATGGAGGCTGAGGGTGGAGGGGCTGGCGCAAGGCCATAACAAATGAAAAGCTCTGATTAGTGTAGAACGAGTGGAGGAAAAAAATGCCATTCATCTTGGTTAGCATCCTCCTGTGCTCTTTTATGGGGCGCTGTTACAAGGACGGTGGAGCCGGGGGTGCTTGTCCCATTAGCGGGGCAGCCCAAAGGCCCGCTGAGTGGTCAAGCGGGCCCGGCGTTGACGGAGCGTCTGCCCGCTCCGCGGTTCAGAACTGTGAATGCCTCAGTGCGGCTTGACTCCTGAATAACCTTCTGAGGTACCGGGAGCTTCACCCCTCCATGACCCCGCACTCTGAAGAGGGGTGTGTGGGGGGACTCCGGGGGGTACCCAGACCAGGACTCACACTAGCAGTATGTAAACACTGGAGTGATCCCCTCGAAGAAGGAAGGACGGCAGGAGATTAAAAAACAAGTGTTTTGCATTTGACATTTTTAGAAGCATCACATTATAGATTTAATGGACTTTAAGCAATCCCCGATTAGATACTTAATTCGATTAAATAGCACCGATCCACAAGGACGATGTGGGAGCTGAAAAGCTGTTTTAAATTATGCTACAACACATTTAAATAATTGCAAATATCGTTGTAGACATTAAAAGTATCATGACAACCAGTGTTTGATATGACTGGTCAAAATAATCACAATAACCTAAAATAACATGGTTTGTAATCTAATCTAAATTGATAGCTATATGCTATCAAATCTGCTGGCATCACTGATATGTTTACATTTCCTTATTAGACCTACTGGCTGCAGTTCTTTTTCAGTATTGTGTTGAGATCTGTCAGATTGTGTTGAAACGCGATTTAAAAATGGGGTTGCATTCAAAAGCACCACCGTATCTCACTCTTTTTTTTCCCCCTACTGTCGCGATTCCTGGAAGAAACATTTTACTGTGAAAATATTGCAACACAGTGTCACTGCAGGAGAGATGTTTCGTCACGATCGCGTTGGAGTTTGATATCGACCACTGTTGTCATTGGGAGAAGCCCTGTTTGGCCGCCCCCCCTCCCCCTTCGCTGGGCCCCCGTTGTGGAGCCGCCTTGCAGAGTTCAGTCGGGCTGCGAGAGGAATGCGCTGGGATGCGGAGCAGCACCAACCGTAGGAAATCGACGCAACAACTCGCCCAGTATGGACAGTAATGATCCGTATTTACACCTCAGTAAGTTCGCCTCAAAGATGTATTTATAGCCCAGTCTGTCCGCTGTGTTCTTCGCTGAGCTGCTGCATGTTGTTTTGAGTTGGAGAGTGCGTTCGCTTCATGGCGTCTTCTCCCCAGCCTGCGAGCTGTGCGCGAAAGCGTCCGCGGACTTTAACCGCCGACTCCCGTCTGGGAATCCGCTTATTCTGCTATTTCTTCTCGTTGATAATCGTTTTTTTTTGCAACTGTTCCGATTGAAACGTACGCCGCGACCGACACAAAAGTCAGGTGATCGAGGTTGTGCCGGTCAGGCAAGGTCAGAGGTTGGCACTTTAATTGCGCGTATGTAATTTATGGCGCTTGTCGCGCGTCTCTTGCTAAACTGTTTCAGACAGAAACAGAATTTATTGGTCTGGGATGGCCGTCAGATCCACGAGTGAAATGCATGAAACTGCGTTGAGGAATGGCGGAGCTCGACTGATGAACAAACTTGTACTTGGGGGTAAAAAGAACGACGCGCCCAGGTCACTATACCCAGCTGAATGACAGCATGATGTGGTTTTGCTCGGTAAAGCTGAACTCTGCTCTGACTCGGCGACTTTGCCCTTGAACCCAGCTGATGCCTTTTTCTTTTCTATTACTAGCAGTTTTGTGGCAATCCTCAGAGACAAGGGAATCGGACTCCACTGTGGAGTTTCCAACATGTGGGATACACTCTGTACAAATCCTAATTTTATCGTGCCAAATAATCGCCAGGCCTCTGTTTTTGTTAGCTAAACCTTTCTTCTTCTTCCAGATTAGACTCTATCTGGAGGCTGTGAGCGCTTCACTGAGTCACACACTGTATGCATCATTTATCATGTGATGTTTTTTTTTCTCTCACTGAAAGATACACTCATTGTTAAACCCCACTGCAGCACAGATATGCCATGTGCTTCTAAACCAATGCCTTCTGTGAAGGGGGGCCATGAGCAATAATAGTGTGGCTTTACAAGGAAACAAATAAAAACTGCTGTTGGAAGATTAAAGAAAACTGTGCAACCCCTTTATGGTATCGCAGCTATCTCGGCACCATTTTGAGGGGCTGAAAAATTGTTTCCATAATGAATGTGACTCCCCGGGGAATGAGGGAGACATCTGGATTGGAGAGCTTGTGGAGGGAAGCCCGCAGCGTACAGGAGTAACAGAGAGGTCCCTCTGGGCTACACAGGCCTTCTTGTCTGTCTTTGAAGACTAACTCTGATCAGACAGTTGTGGCATCTAAAGGTTTATGCACATCAGGACAGCATGAGACTAGTGTATTATTGTGCAGATATGTTATTGAGCCTTTATTAATAAGTACGAGATATTTGTTAGTCATGTCGTCCCCTGCTAATGCTGTTTGCCCGATGTTACTCTCTGGTAACAGCGACATACAACTGTCTGTAAAAAAAAAAAGAAGCTTTTCTTATTTACATTCCTAGTGCCTTTGATGGCTTATTCAATTGTTTACACGGTATTTATAGTTTTTAAAAACTGCTCATCTCAAAGAATTGGATCAATCTTGGTCTCAATGAAGATTAAGCTCCAACAGTAATGCTGTTACAGCTTTCCTAGCCGACAATGACTTGCAATCTTGATATTGGTCATTTTTTAAAAGTACTGGTTATAAAATAGTATCAGCTGAACTCTTATCTGTTAGTGCTTTCACATTCTATAAGTTAATAAAGCACTGAGCTGTTTATGAGTGAAAAGCCACAACCGCTAAAAGATAATTTCAAGGAAGAACTGTTCTTGTTTTGCCTGTGAGTGTTAGCCCCCCCCCCCCCCCCTAAATATGATTTATGATGTATTTTTGCACCAACAGCCCTCACACCGAAACATGTACAAAAACAGGGCCACTAACTCCTTCGGTGGGAGAAGATCGCTCTAAAATGAATCTGTCATTAGTGTGAGGCAGATTCGAAGCAGTCAGGAAAACAGTCTGGTGTGTGGATTGTTTCGTGATCCACTCGGCTTTTCCCTGACACGGTATGTTTCAGCAAGTTTGATGCAGGCCTGCCCCCGGGCTTTAGGTTGAATCAGCATTTTTCTCTCTCGGCATTTAAACATTTTTTTTTCCGTCAGTGGAAGTGATTCTAGACGAGCTGACGAGCACCCACACAGGGAGAGTGTATTTAGCTCGCAGATCGGGGAAGTCATGGCAAAAAGAAGAACGGCATGGGAGAGTGAAGGGAGAAAAATAAAGGGGAAGTGTGTGTGTGGGGGTGGAGAAAGAGGTCACCCTAGTTGATGTGAACTCTCATCACTTGCCAGGGGTCAGTGATTCACCTCCCAGTGCACACTCAGAGGGTCACACACACGCACACAGTCACACACTCATGCCTAAACTTCACAGCTGCAAATATATGGACCTCCTATGTATAGCTTGTTGCTCAGCAAAATGTGACCGTGATATCATGTGACTTAAAGAATGTGGGTGGTGCTATTTGACTGTGAAGTGCCGGCAGTATTAAACCTGCTCTCTTAACAGGCCGATCCCTGCACAGAGCATTCCCCCACCCACTCCTACAGAGTTAAAACAAACCACACAGGTAGAGAGGGGTGTGGCTCTTCGCAGGTATTTGCTCGAGAATTGTGTAGCTTGAGACCTGCAGAGCCTCAACGCCGACACACGCATTAGCACACACTGCGCACAATGGGTTTATTCCCAGGCACTTTTGATTGAGTGTGTGTATTTATGTGTCGGAGAGGCTGCTTTTCTACAGAGTGTGTGTGAGAGTGGGTGCTAATTGTGAGAACAGGATGAGGAAGAGAAGGGGCGTAAGGAGGCCATTCTCTGGGCTAATTGCCAGTAATTAGTCATTAGTGAAGAAGGTCAAAGCCTTGATTTAATTCCAGCTTTAATCAAGCAGAGAACCTTGAAAGGCTCACGGGCTGCAGCGGTGTTAGGTTATCACATAGCTTTTTCATCATGTATTACACATCCCTCTCATCTCAAGCGTGTATCTATTTCAGTGTTTGCTTTTAATTAATGAATCAATCGCAAAGGCATAGCAAATAAATACATGGCAACATCACATGTTGAATAAATGACAGTGTGTCTCAGTGCAGAGTAAATGCAACAGACAGCTGTTGGTGAGTCTCCAAAACCAAAATTATTCCCAGACATCATCTTTAACAATAAGTGGCAAGTAAAATGCCACGTCGGGCTAGTAAATCCATCAGCTCACCTGCCCGATCGGGAAAATGGTATAAAAGGATTAAACACATTATATTGTTGGATTGTTGTTATTGAAGCATTAACATGTCAGCAGTACTTTAATGTTGTAGTTGGTTGAGGTGGAGTTTATTTTAACTCCCTTATTTACTGTTGGGTAATTTAATCTATTTAGACACTATTTATAAACCAATTACATGTTTTATATGTAAAATACTAATGTGCTACTAAATGTGGCTGTCGCATAAATGTGTCGAAGAAGTTTTATATTTTCCTCAGAAATTAAGTGGAGTTGAAGTATAAAACAGCAGAAAAATGAAATACTCAAGTAAAGTACAATTCGTATGCACGTAGGTGCTTTCCACCAATGTGTACATAGTTGTACAACATCCTTTGATATACCCAGATAGTGCGGAAATAATTTGTCAATTAATAAATTGCTCAATCAATAGAACCATTTATGAACAAAATGTAATTTTCTGAACTTACAGACTTACTGAAATAATAGCTGTTTTATTATTTGCCTTTAACCACTTAGTCATTATATCCACATTGCTGATTATAATGCAAAAATATGATTGTGTAAATATCTTGTAAAAGCACCAAATACCTCAACACATCAATATTGAGGTATTTGGTCAAAAGTATCGCGATATTTGATTTTCTCCATATTGCCCAGCCCATGATGGGCTTTTTCATTATTTCAGACATTTAAAAGACTTAACCATTAGTCGCTTCATCATACAATTAATTAACAGATTAATCAGCGAGGGGAGATTTATGGCTCAGTACAAGTTGGTTTGACTGACTGGGCAAAGAGTTCTACTCGGCACTCTGAGCTCCACAGGAGCACGAATGGCAGCAACAGGTAACAGCTAAGTACATTATGTCTCATTAAACCTCTCCACCGAGGGACATGAAGAACAGGCTGAAAACCTCGCTCGGCTATTTTGAGTGCTGTTTTAGTGTGCCGCTCCTGTCTCACGCCTAAATGCATTAACACCCCAAGCACACTTGAAAAAAACAACATCTTTTTCTGCTTTTTTCTCATTTGCTTTTTTCAAATGCCATTTCCTATAAATGTCCACCCAACTGAGTGTGTTGCATGATAATGTCCTTGTTTTTCCGAGAGGAAGACGTAAAGAGAAAAGTGTCTCCTCTAGAGATCAGTTTAGCGGGGCAAACTAGCGGAGTCATTGCTTCTCTTTCTCTCAGTCAAGTCTGTACAAAATGTACAATTTGTAGACACAAGTTCATGACACTGGCTACAAAATAACAATTAGGTTATTAACCAGTTCAGAATAAACATTTAAGAGTGTACCACAAAATAAAGGATGCCAGTTATCCTCCTCCCACGTTTTCATAGATACTATGATCTATGAATGCTAATTATGGCTCTCAGGACTAATTTAGCATGTATTATGTGGGCCACGACACAGTATTATAACACAACGTCCATTTAAGGAGGACTGCATTATTTTAGCTTCTCCCTGCGGGATTTGCCAAGACTGAAAGAGAGACAGCATGTGTGTCTCCTCCTTCTCCGTCCTCCCGTCTTCTTGTGTCTGTCGGCTGAGTCTCTTGCCAGTTTACTGTCACTGAGGGGATCTGGTTACTGGTGGCTACCCTTCAAGCACTGTATAGACATTCGAATCCAGCCTCATGCAGGTGCACAGCACAAGAAAACTCTGTTGAGTCATGTCGAGTAAAATAGATGCACACATGTTGGGGAAAGCTTCTCAAGTTTTGAGCAAATGCCTGTTCCCCAAAGCTTGAAGGGTGCCCATTTGATCGGATGGCAGGATAGATTAAAAGGAGCAGCTGCAGATTAAAATCAGTGCCAATTTTACATTTATTGCCTCAGGCTATTTTCTGGGGATAGTGATATGACAAACTTCCATGACCAAGAATGCATGCTGCCTCAGACATTGTTGACCTAAGTTAACTCCTACTTTTCGCAGGCTGAGTTTAGTGCCGTTTGTTCCACTAAAACCATTGTAGTACTGTTTTTTAAAGCCTGTTTTGATACGCAAAGTCTTGAAACGGTCAGACTGATGATTGAATCCATCCCTGCGTGGGCCTTCTTCGTTGATTTAGGCTCCCTTAGGGTTTGCCATGTATTGTTCCTCGTTGCCTTTAAGGTATATTTTTGGCCTGTGTTTGCATCTGGGTTTTCACTTTGCTGTGTGTTTGCTTGACTATCCTAGTGCACTGAAACAGACAATTCCTGACTTCCTGGAATGCTATAACACTTGTTAAACACACAAACATACTAACAATGTGCACGTAGGCAACCTGACATACCACTACAGTACCATTAAGCATGCATGCGGCTGGCACAGTTATTTCTTGGCATTGAGGGAAATTAAAACTGTTATGAGGGGCATACAAGAGGTAATTATTTAGCTTCTTGATACTTCCAGTCACCTTCTTTCTCAGCAGTCATCTCCCATTTATACCACCTACATATTAGACAGAAAGCTTGTGACTAATATTCAGCAAAAAGGAAGAAAGTGGGGATATCTCTCATTGAAAAATGTCATTCGACACATAATAATCTCTGTTCTACAGGAACATCAGCGTCGTACTGTCTCCCCATGCTCTCCAGTCTCGGCCCCTCTTAAGAGGGAGTAATTGGAAACGTGTGCTTGTACTCACTACACAAGTGTGAGCCCATCCACCATGAGCACCCTCCTCCCTCGTGCCAGTCACGCTTGTTCTGCCAGCTGCAACATGTGTCGCTGTACGGATAGTTTTACCGACGCTGACAGAAAGAGACGCACGGTGTTAGTGGGCGTGTGGTAGAGCTGATTTGTGCAACGGTCGGTCAGTAAACAGTTGCCGTTGGATTGATCTCTGGGGAAGGATAATCTGGGTAATCCTATAACAGGCGCTCGTGGACCCCGCCTCTTTTGCTCTTCACTAACGCCCCGCCCATTTTCCACGTCGATCCGTTTGTTCCTGTTCTGTCCTGAAAAGTCGTTGATGTCTGGAGTATCCACATAATTTTTTTTTTTAGTTTGTCTCCGAGCCAACACTTGAGTCCTGGTCCTGGGTGACTGGCGTCCTGCCAGCGCCACGCTTGCACCCGAAGGCATGTGGCACCCCATGGCATCCCCTGCAACTGGAGGCAGCCCCAGGAAGGAGATAGGTTATGGCCACTGTGAGTAGCCGGGTTTTTGTCTTGCTTGCGTGTGTGTGTGTGTGTGTGTGTGTGTTGTTGGATCAGATCAGAATCAGAATGTATGTTGTGGAAGAGGTTGCCTGTCTGTGCACTGCTGTTGCTCTGTGATTTTCCACAGAAGTGGAGATGGGGCACTAAAAGCTAGCGCTGCACAGATGCACTACGGTAATGCCTCTAATCCCTGTGCACTCTCCGAACAAGTTATTTTGAATTTCCTTCCCCAGTAGGAGAAACCTGCAAATAACAGGGCAAATTCAGCGGTTGACTTCTTTGCATATGGATTATATACGATCCTCACTGTGATCCGTTTCCCACATTGACTGTATGTGGGTAGGGTTGGTATTATGATACCGATTTCATGATCTCTTTGGCCCCCAGCAGCTGAAAGCCTTTAAAGTCATTGGATCATTTTAACCAATTGTGACAGGTACAAGGCTTTGGTGTTGCTTGTGACTCACTTTAGGTCTCAGATGTGGTCAGTGGGGATGCCACTCAACTTCAGAGGATGCTTCCAGCTCTCTTTGCCTCGTCCTTCACTTTCAGTTTCTCCCTCGACACTTGTCCCTTCCTGTTCGCCCTCTCAATCCTGCTTTCTCTCACTCTATCTGCTGTCTGTCACCCTGCATCCCTCCTTCAACGCTCACTGTGATGAGTTTTTTTTGTTGCTTTACCACCTTCCTGTGTGAAGAGATGTTGGAGGTGTTGATGTGAGCTCACTTTCACGCATACTGTAGTCGGCCTATTAACTGGCTCACTGTTTGTATGTTTGTGTGCACAAGTCTAATGTGTAGATTCTTGTATCTAGTGTCTTTGAGGGAAGCACGTGTCCCTCGTGTTTATAACTGTAGTTCCTCCTGGCTGACAACTTTGAGGCTGTTCATTCATTTTTCAGCTCGGGGCCCGATGAAAGGGTAGAGACAAACTTCACAAAGCTTTTCACAGCATCTGATCTTGGCCCTGGAGTACAAAAACGTCCATGCTAATCCACCTGTTCTGCATGTACATGCTGTCTATATTTTCTGTTCCGCTCTCTCCACTAAGCGCACAGCAGGGCAGTCCACACAGCTGCGATTACAACCATAATAATACTCATCATTAGTCCACAATAATGTTGATGGAAAAATGGATTGAAAGGTTACTTGTGCCTCTGCTGAATCTTTGGAGTAATGTGTAGAAACAACTGGATCATTGTGTAGATAAAAGCTGGATGATTATACTAGAGGTTATGTATGTTATGCATGTTTTTCATTAACTCTAGACATTTTAAATTGAGATTTGTGTAATGATTTTATTTGTTTTAGTCTAAACTTGATGTGACTTTCTGTGAATTCATTTTCACATTGTGGTTGTATAATGTAATAAATCAATTTGAAATTGTTTAAGTTAAAGGGGTAAAACATGCAAAGCTAACAGCCCATTTAATAAAGCTTTTTCAGACATGGTTGGTCTGTGAGTCGATCCACCACTTAGGTCCAGTCTGAAATATCTAAAAAGTTATCGAATGGAATGACATTATGGGTAGACATTCATATTTCACTGTGAAACAACATTGACTTTTCCTGTGGTGGCACCATCACGTCCACTGGCTTATTGGTTTATGACCAAAAATTCCCCACAAAACTAATGACATTCCCACCAGCCCCAGCTGTACGTTGTGTTCGGTGCTAATTAGCAGATGTCTGCATGCTAGCACATTAAACTAAATGTTGTCATCCGAGCTTCTCTGTGCTTTGTTGACATAGCCTGATCGGCTGTCGTGCCTTTTAGTGCATGTGAGTGTGCCCTGCAGGCTAGCTCATGGACACCACTCTGCACTGCTGTCATACAGCAGTTTAGCTGATAATGCGTTCCAGACCGACGGCGTCATGGCAAAAGTGTAGCACTGTTAGCTGACAGCACTGTTGCTGTTGTTTGCACCATTACCACTGTTAGTAGGCTACCGTTAGCTGCTAGTCGGCCGCCGCCATGTTGAGAGCCATGTGAAAGCAATAGATATGCTCTGATTCAAATTGAGCACACTCAAATAATATACCTGCTTAACATCAACATGTTAGCATTGTCTTTGTCAGCATGTTAGCACGGACTTTAGCATTATGCTTAAAGCTACGCTGTTCTGCAAAAGTACAGTCTCACAGAGCTGCTGGTGTGGCTGTTTACTGCCTTAATCAATAGCTAGATTTTCATCCTGATGTAGCGCAAATGTTAACAACATTTTCAGAAAATCACGTAATAATGCGCCTTTCTATCCACTGCTGTTATGTGAACAACTTGGAGTAGGTTCATCAAGATAAACAGCGTCAGTCAAACCTCAAACAAAGGGAACAATGTAGAAAATAAGATGGAAATATTGCATTTCTGTTTGTGTCATGTAGTAATTTGAGGAAAGTTACAGTCTCCACATTACTCCACACAGATCTGATGCAATTCTTTGTCTCTTCAGTGAAACGTAAACCTCAGTGGATGCTTAAGTCAAATGCTTTATGTATGTCATGATTTTTATGTCTGTTTTCATTTTACTTTTATCAACAGAACAACTTTTCCACCTCAGCCAGACATGAAACACAACTTAGTATTATTTTGAGGATTTTTTTCCTCTAATTTCCAGCGTTTTCACTCAGGTATTGTTATACACAAATAAAAACAGAAACATTATTAATGTTAATGAAAATTTCTTTCACAATTTATACGATGCCACTTTACCATGAGACTACTAAGCTGGTTGTGTAGTCTGGCTGTCCTAGGATCTGGTCACAGATCCTGAGGTCAGGTCGCCCTGGTCACACTCACTTGGTCACAGCATGAGCTGAGTGGGTTGGTATGTATTTTGTGTGTGTGTGTGTGTGTGTGTTTTGATGGCCCCTCCCCATCTCTCCGAAGCCCTCTGTAGCAGTGAAAGACTACTTCTGGGAACTAATTTGAGTTACCTCATCAGACGGATGCTTCGGTTTGCATTGGGCCTTTCAGTCCACCTGTTTGTTTGCTTGGTCAGCCTGTTCTGTCTGTCTGATAGCTCTTGCAGTTTAAGTTCCACATTTTCTTTATCACTTGCAAAACAATCTCTATCTCGTCTCTGTCTCAGCCCTGGCCTCCTCATCGATCCTTTGCCTCTGCGTAAAAAGTCTCCCGATTGCATGTCTGCAGTGTTTGTGAGGACACAGCAGCAACGGCCTACATATGGGAAACACAGTATGACGTGTTTGCTTTATGTTCATTAGCTTGCCTGACATTTTCTCTTACCTTTTTGAAGCTATGCTATAGAGGAACTACAGAGCGAGGGGGGGATACAGTAGGTAGAAAGGGAGTTCATATATCTTCTTTTGATGGAAAGTGTGTGTGTTCACAAGAGAGTTCACTACGGGACAGAATTTAGAGTCAGAGAAGTTCACCAGCTCGAGTGCTTGTGTTGTCACAGCCGCATGCCTTTATGGTAAAAACATGTTTCTATTTCTTAATGTTTTCAACAAGAGAGGAATATTATATATTATCTGCTTTTAAAAAAAGAAGTTCATCCAATATTATGCGCTGTATTTATTTTGTCTGTTAAACTCCAAAAGGGCAGTCAGAAATTGGATCAGGAGTCCCTGGAGCAGCTCTGGACATTTTGCTGCTTATGTAACAGTAGAGAACGTCTTCATTTTCTCTCACCAATAACCATGTCTATCTCCTCAATCACAGCTCTGCAGAAAAAAACAAACAAGGGCTTTTTTCAATTGATGATTTAATGTTCTCAGCCAGGAAGAGAGATTAGAGCGTGTGTGGTGGTGGGATCATGTGAGCTTTGGGGAGGGATGCCGTTTCGGGGCGAGACAATGCCCTCCCCCATCCACCCATCGTCCCATCCATCCGTCCATCCACTGCTCCCTTCCTTCCTATCTCCATCCCTCTCTCCGTCCCCTCCTACTCTGCCTCCCACCTTCTTGACAGCTGGCCTGCTGAGCTGCAGATACTTACCCGGGGATAAGAGGATTTACTGACACAATTGATCAGACATCAACCTCATTTAGCACAGAAATGAATGTTTAAAGGGTGGTGATTTTGTGCTAGTGTGCATGAAAGAGTTTGTTTCGCCTCTTTTAATGTGAAAGTCGACCAGTGAGCATGCTCGCGAGTAGTGTGCGTGTCAGACGAGGGTTCACGGCTGGCACTTATGAGCTGGATTGGCAGGGAAGAGATTTCTTAATTACATGTCCGCTGTATGTAATGAGCTGTGCAGGCTGACCCTCTGATTGCTTTATGAAGCGTTCTGCTCGCGGTCACTTGGTCAATGTCAGCCTCAGATATGAGCATGAGAGCATGCACGGGTACGACACACGCAGACCCATACAACATGGTATTAAACAGATCAATGCACACGCTGAGGGTCTGTCTTCATAGGGCTAATCTGATAGATATTGAGGAGTTGTTCAGGAGTCGATTTGCTGCTCCCACCCCAGTCACTCATCCCTCACTCCCCCCCCCCCCTATCCGACATAGACTCCTATTGCTAGTCTGCTCTCTCCAGACAGGAGATATTATTAGCTTGTGGGCCATGGGCTTATTGAATTACCACACAGTGGAGTGCTCCATCCAGCCTCTACCCAGTAATTAACAGTGAGGGATTTAGTGGGGTTTGTGGTCTTTTATGATTCTTTAAACCTGTTGAACATCACATCATTGTGATACATTTGTGGCTTTGGCTATTCTCTGCCACAAATGTGGGAATTTGTTTGACCTACATAAATGATTATACAGCATACAGCAGCTGTGTGGTGATGATGACGAGGAAATCGGAAATTGTTTCCATTGGAGATTCTGATTTTCCTTGACTACGCCTCTGTAATTGTTTGACAATATAAGATGCTTTCAAGAACTTGAAATACTTGAAACTGAGAAAAGCAGCAAATCTTGATAGATGAGAAGCTGGAGACAGAATGGTTTGCAGTTTTGCTTAACACTTAACTTTAATAAATGATCTAGATAGTCGGAGATTCATTTCAGCACTTTCAATTTCACAATTTCCGAGTTTCAGCACTAGCTCACAGTATATCTTGGGACTACCCTTCTGTCCAGTACTGTATGTGGTGCCATTCTCCAGTCCTTGTACCATGTGTGTCAGTGTACATATAGTCGTCTGTGGAAGACCATATATGTCTAGCAAATATCATATATCCAGATATAAGTACAGTTCTTTCACTAATATGACCAATGCAAATTTCTGTTTATTTTGTATATACACTAGTTATAATGGTTTCATATTAGGACTAAACAATAAACTGAATTTAGAAAATTTGCCTACAATAATATTATCCTATTAAATAACTTCTATGACATTATACTCAAAATGACAACAACACGTAACAAACTAATCAGGCCAAAGTTCAGTCCAGGTGGTCGCAATCAGGACAAAGAGGTGAGCCGGCACATGAAAGAAAATGTCATTTGCTAAGGTAAAAATAGTGTTTGCTACATTTGTTGCTGTTATAGTTACTTCATCAATTCCTCATGATTAGTGTACATCCCTATCCCCATCCCTAATTCAGATCAAACTTTGATGATTTGCTGTATTAAGTGCATAACATTAGGCGCCGGTGATTCACTTTGTAGGTTGTACGTCCCCTCTGTGCAGTCATTTCTGAGAATGATGAGTGGAACTGTAGGCTGCTGCAGATAGGAACCTTTTTGAACTTGTTTCAGGAGTTTGGCAACAGGCGACCTTTGATTTGCGACGCTAGCGGTCAAAGGTGCCCTTCGCTGCTCTGTCTGTTTGTTTGTGCTCAAATAGATGCTTGAGTTGCTGCAGCACTGTATAGGTTTAAACTAGGGCTGCACGATTATGACCTAAATGGTAATCATCATTATTTTAAACAATTTTGAGATCATCATTATTCCTTGATTTTAGGGACAAAATATTTGTGCTACATTCTTGCTTATGAACAAATCTTTGCCTCAAAAGCAGACTGGTCCTTATTCACAGTGCATCTCCTTGGAGCAATTTAAAATTGTACCCAAGCTTTTTTACACAAAACGTACTACTGTTTATGCTTTCAAGTTGTGCGAGGCTACATTCCTGCAAATGCATCAAATTAAGACTTAAAAAACACTCAATTCAGTGCATTGTTGTGCAGACGGGCAATACTAGTATCGCTCGATGGCCTCCTGGTGGCTGTCTGTTAGTTTAGGAACGCTTGATTCGATATGCAGCAGAGTTTCTGAGCGTAGAAAACTCTCTCAGTCGATCATGTTAATTTAATTGCTGGAAGCCAAAATCGTGATCACGGTTTAATTTACTGTGCAGCCCTAGTTGAAACTGACAGGAAGCAGTGGAAGTAAATCTGTGGGAATTCTGCGAGTGTCTTATGATTTTTTATGATTTCTGTGAACAACCTCCCGGGGATTGCTAATGTACCTTCCTCTGTTGTGCAACGTGTGATAGGCGTGTACATTCCAGTGGCTTCTTTGTTTAGAGGTGATTTACATAGAATAGATATGGAACAGCCGGTTGAGGCGGGTCATTCGAGGATAGGCCCCTTTGAGCCGCTCTGGGCCGATTTATGCGTCCTCCGCTGAACATGTTGGCCTCCTTCCACACACACACACACACACACACACATACACACACACACACACACAAACACAAACACACACTCCCCTCACAAAGCATGCTCAACTCGCCAGCCTTTCCTTTTCAGGCATCCCGCCACCAGCTGACTGTCCATGTGGTTTTGTGCTCTCCTGTGTACTGCATCTAGGAAGACTCTCAGGTCTGGCCAACATGCAGCCATCTTTGGTTTTGTCCTAAACATGCAGTTTATGTTGAAGACTTGAATTGTAATATCATGTAGGAAAATGTACACTTCACCAAGACAGAGACTGAATCGGTTCTTAAATAGGAATGCACCTCATGGCTAATCTAGAAAATGGCAGCAATGTTCAACTAATCGATGAATCGGCTATTCACCTCAGCGTAAGTTTGACGTTATTGGTCTTAAAATACATGTTTGGGACCAGAGCAGATGATGTCCTTCTAATCCTGCACCTCGACATTTTGTGTAAGTGTGTGTGCATTATTAAATAGAGACAGGGTTTTTGAGTTTGGGGCTGTTGCTTCGCTTGTTTGTCTTGATTTCAAGCTCATGAGAAAGTGTGAAAGTGTCGACACAATCCAGTACAAGTATAAGTATAAGCATTGGTGCCCTGCTCAAGGTTGTGAGTTTAGTTTTAAATGGTGCTCGTGTACCCCACCACTCTGCCTTTTAAATACTTTTTTCCATGTAACAACCTTTATCTTCTGGCCTGGGCGATCGTGATACTTTTTAGTCTCGATGTCTGCGAGAACACGTTGGTAAATTGTTGGCTGGAGTGACGATAGGCTCTGTTACTGTATCTCAGCACTTCTAGAATAGAATGGATCTTTGCGAGCCCAGAAGGGAATTTGTCATGCACATAAAGAGGGGTCAGCGCACAAAATCAGACACAGTACATGCTGTACAGTCCTCATCCATTACATAAGCTCGTTATTTAGAGGAATCTGCCCTCCAAATAGCTGGGAATACACATTGTAGAATTTAAATCTAGGTAGCACTTACAGGCAGTAGCATACAGTTTAAAGAGTTTGGTGCTTTTGAATTGTATTGTACTGCAATATGTCTTGTGTGTCCAGTCAGCTCTGTTGGAGAGAGGGAGGCCCCAATACATATTTGTCTGCCAGGGTTCACTCATGGAGGGCTGGAGAAAGTGGGCGAATGGGAGAGGGGGTGGAGAAGCTGTAGTCTCAGCGCTAAACAGGAAGTTGCACAACATCTGTTCCTTGGCATACAGAGAGGGAGTGAATGGTCAGCTGTGTTTCCTCATGTTAAAAATAAAAAAGTGCATCAAGGCAGACAATGTGACATTACTCTTTGTTTCCCAATTCCCTGAAATCTGAAAGCAACTGTCTTGCATTGCTCAAACTTTCCATTTCCTTAAAATAGAGTCATGATATCCAGTGGAGAAGAAGCTAATGTGCACTTAATCACTGTCAGAGGTTAAGTATCAGAGCAGCATTTCAAAACGATTGCAAAGTATTTAGCAAGTCCGTTTAACTTTCAGATAGACTGCAAAACTGAAGTCACGTGCAGAATCAGTCCAAACATTATTTGTGGATTTAGTCTTTAGAGCAATAGAAATGGAGAACTCATGCTGAAATATGACACATGTGAGTTTAAATGATCAGTGCAGCTCGAGGCTGGAGAAATTATCAAGAGAATAATGTCTTATTTACAATTTTATCTCACAGCACATTTTCACATTTGTTGGCTCTTTAATGAGACACAGCTCCCTTTTATTGGGCCTTGAGTGGCAACACGGAATCTGTGCGAATGTAAAATGGATCATGTAAAATGGTCATTCTTCCTAACAGCCATCAGGGGGGGCGACTCCTCTGGTTGCAAAAAGAAGTCTGATTGTATAGAAGTCTATGAGAAAATGGCTCTACTTCTCATTTGATTTATTACCTCAGTAAATATAGTGAACATGAGTTTATGGTCTCAATCAGTAGTTTCAAGTCGTCTTCAATACAGTATAATGTTCATTTAGTAAATGATGGTCCATACAGAATAAAACAGATGAGACTTTATGGTTGAAAAAGAAGAAAAATTACCTCTGTTTGTCTCTTTTTAAGAAACAAAAACACAGGTGCTGTGCATTGCGTGCCATGCTACCCTTATACACATAATAAATTTGACATTTAATTAAGAACCGTGTCATTGGGCCTGGTGTCACACTGCGAATCGATGTGTGTGTGTGTGTGTGTGTGTGTGTGTGTGTGTAGAGGTGGGTGGGCGGATGGTGCACTGACACACAAACAGAAGCTTTTGAATTTTCTGAGCATTGAGATGAGGCCAGATGCGCATATGGTGGCATGTCACTCTTCATCAGTAACATTTTGCTCAAACAAAAACAGTTTTATTCATTTCGTTGAGTCATCAACGTTAGCCCAGAAGAGGCGCTTATTGCATTTGTCTGTAAGAGAACAGGCAGTGACAGCTTGTGGCATTTGCCTGTGCAAGAAAGTACATTTCGATCCATACATGTATGTTGGTATTTGTAATATGTGGTGATGATGAATGAATGTGCTCACAGCTACATCACATGCATGAACTTACCACCACGCCCCGATACTCAGTTGACTGACAGCTTTTCTAAGTAGGTCATCTATGTAAATGCCAGCCTGTCGGTTTACATCAATGGATGAAAAGCAAAGTCAGCATCCTCTGACCAAAATCTGACGTCCTTCACTCTCTATAGCCATATTCACCCAACCGTGGCTGCATGAAGACATATTCCACTGTTAGTCAGCAAATTATTCTCCGATTCTCAGGCTTGTTTAATTCCATTCATATGGTGCTTAACATTGAAATGTGTATATGTACTATACTATACTGTCATTTTCCCATAGCTGGTCCTCTGACGATGTTTGCCATGTAGGCTATATAGATGGAAGACGCGTTTCCACTTCCTACCACTGTACAACAGTGAAGTCAAAATATCCCAGACACAGGAGCTGCCATCTTGATATTTTTACCTCATGTGAAGGCAGAGTCTGCACTGTAGTCATCGATAGGGCTGGAGTCGCAGTATCGAAGGCCTTCCTGAGCCAATCACAAGCCAGGGCTTGTTAGCGTGAACCGGCTAGCTGCTACGTTAGCACAATGATAGCTGTTTGGCTCGAAAGACACAACAACTAACCACGGTATACCTGCTACATTTATGATCAAACTGACACATATTCGACTACATTTTGTCCCGACTACTTTGCTCACAGCAGCTGTCAATCACAGCTGTCGATCATGATGTCTCACCCCCTTTTTTTCAGAGCATTAAATAACTAATCAAAACCAAACATTTCACAAAAATGAAAACTTAAATGTACATCAGCATGATAAGAATTGACAAAAAGTGACAAAAAAGATTTTGGTAAAACTGTATTTGACGTGTACTTTGACTTGTGTCCCATCCGCTAACAAAGAGGGGGCGGGGCTTTTGACTTGTACTGCAGCTTAGCTATCAAGATGTTTTGGCATCACTTTTGTGCAGCTGTCATGTCTTCCATCCTTATATTCAGTCTATGGTTTGCCTTAGCTACTTCGTAAGTTGATAATATGTCAGTGTTGGTGCGTTGGTCCCTTATGGCAGGTTTAAGCAATATGATTTATTATAATGGATGCATTCGGTTACCTAATCAACTGGTAACTCTGTATAAATCTTTTTATCTTGTGTCTCCTCATTCGTTTTAACACATTCTTCCTTCTCCTCCAGACTCTTCGGGGCCAATGACCCACACCCACCCTCCTCCCATGGGTGGCATGGTCGGCCACCCGTCGGTCATCAGCACCTCCAGGCCCTTGACGTCCCCAATGTCCACTTTGGGCTCTCCGATGAACGGCCTGGCCTCGCCCTACCCCGTCATCACATCATCCCTGGGTTCGCCCTCTATATCGTTGCCGTCCACGCCCAACATGAACTTCGGACCACTCTGCAGTCCACAGGTGAGAAAATGCGTGGGTGTGTTAATGGTCGTCAGATAGCTATGGACTTTGTCTTAAAAGGCATCTTTTTCAGAAGGACTTCAATTTAAACTTTCCACTTAAAGAAAATATGCTTTTGTACATTATTAGAGGCCCTTCCTTAACGAAGCTACCGCCTCAGTTAGTGAAAGAAAGACATTTGAAAAACATCAAGCCAAGGTGCTTTGAAACAGAGCGCATGTGTTTAGTACTCAACACTAACCCTCTATTCATTCCTCCTAAGCTCAGCAGAGGTTCATATTCTTTCAAATGTCTTCTTTTGGAAAGCATCGTCCCTGTTAAGCTATCATGGTCTCTGGTTAATCATGTGCCTCTCATTCTTGAAATCTCCTACAGCAGACCCAGGTTGAAGGTTAGCCATATCCAATGTGTTTGGCAGGCATACCTTGGCTTTCCTCCCTCTCCCCTACCCCTCTACCGACCTTTAAACTTCTCGCCCTAAAGGTCATCCCTAAATTCTGTGTTACTGCTGTCATGCAAGGGGACTTAAGATGCAGTCCGTCTATTAGCCCTTTAATGGATTACTGAGAGAAAGGAGAAGGAGAAGGAGAAAGAGCAGCCTCAATTTTCTCTGGATTTCTTCACTCTTTCTCACCATTTCTCCTCTTCTTTTTTTTTTTACCACACTTTCTCTTTCCTTGTCACGGTAGTCTATTTTTTAGTTCCATCTCGATTATTATGATACCTGAGTTGTTCATGATCCTACAAGAGATCCTTTCGCTGCGAGGTTGCATCTTTTAGATAGGATAAATAATATAATGACGGGCGCATAAGACTACGAGAGAGAGAGCTAATGGAGCGGCTTTCTTAAGGAGGTCTCTTGAATGAACTACAAACCCCACAAGGCTCAGTACTTTGATGCTCATCTGCACATACAGAAACACAGATGAACGCACACACGGAGTGCTTTAGAGGCTGGATGGAGGCCAGTGCTGCAGGGCACAGCAGACAATGATATACATTGGTTCAATCACAGTATGGATCTGTGCCTTAAGGGGGAGCCATGGTTGATACAATTGCCTGATGTAACCGTCTTTTCACTGCTCGCTGGCCGCCAGTGACCAAGCCTCCATCAGGTCACTGCATCATGCAACATATGATTTTCATGGGTGAACTGAGGTTCATGAACCGTCCACGGCTGACAGAAGCAGGAGCCAATTCATCATTATAGCTGTACAGCCATTCTGGTGGTATTCATGTTTTCTACTATCATCTTGTTCTTACCTCTTTAATCAGTATTTTCTGATCATATAAATTGCAGGTATATATTCACCTGCATAATTCACACAGTGAAGAATAAAGTGTTTTTCATGATATGCTGCATTTCGTTGTAAGCAAACCTGTGACTGCAGTTATGTTATGTTCCTTTATATTATGAATTGAAAGATACATCAATCAATCTATGAGGGGGAGCTATTTCCACTCATGTGTTTTGAGTTTCACATAGGAGGAGGAGGAGGGGGCGGCATTTTCATGATCGATTTCATTTTTTGCTTAATTAGGGATTAATCATTTGATCCATATTTATTGAAAATAAAAATCAATCAAACAATCTCAAATGAGGTAATCATAAATCATAAGGTCCCCCAGCATGAATAGAGGATAAAAACACTGCAAAGATTGTGTGAGTTCTTTCTTACATGATGCTACATCCTGTATTTATTTTTTACTTCTCTACCATGATAGCCAGCTAGCCAGCTTTTTCAAGTCACTCGTGACAATATTCAAAATTATCCCAATGATGGAAATTCACCACGTGTGAGTGTTTTTAATCATGACCCACGATTCAGTCCTACAGCGTCCCATTCCTACATGTATGATGCAGTGTGGTCTACACGCCATGTATTGTATAAAGAATGTATGACGCATCAATAATCCAGATACAGTGCTTGTAGCAGTTTTCTACAGACGTATGTTCTCTGTCTAAAGCGACATGTCTGAACAACTGTTTGAATGCTCCACAAGACTTCTTTTTTCAAACCATACATTACCATACATACAGTATTTGTGTTGAGTGGTGCGCTGATGAGGAATAGCTGGCTCACTATTGACTCACATAGGCAAGTACGCGGGGGGCTCAATGCTCATTTATGTGTGACTACCTGCCTTTGGGGCAGCAGGAGAAGGTTGGTGGTGGTTTAGAGAACTAGTGAGCTCAAGGAAAACTGAAAGACAGAAAATAAAAATCTCTTATATATACTCTCTTGTATCTCTTGTATATACTCTCCTCTGCTGTAAGGTCACAGTCTGCCATTAGGGGATATTCAGAAGAGTGCACATTGTAAATAAGTGATAGAAAGAGCCTGAGGTGACTGTGGGAAGGATGTCCTATATGCAACGCAGCATCAGATATATAGGACAGGGGGGCATGTGTAGGTCAGTCCTGTTGTTGCAACTTGGAGTGCAGATGTTTGCAACTAAACAAACAAAAATGCGCCAGCACAAACATGCATTCCGCCCGGCACTCGTCGGAAGGAGAGGGTCAAAGGTCGCAAAGTTGATAAAATTGAAAGAGACATATGTAGACGTCAAAGGGACTTGTTGCTTGTCCTGAACTCGTTTCACCCCTCATTTCTTAAATGTTTCGGGAGACTGTTTGGGATCACATATGAGATGTTTTAATGTCTCGTGACGCTTTGATTAAGGGGTGAATTGTGGTCGATCCACCTGGGATGCCGTTATAAGAAGCTGATGATAAAAGAAAATTTGGACTGGTGTGTAGATAAGAAGTCTTAACAACGTTTTTCAAAATAAAAAAAGACCCTACGCAGGAGTGCCCTCTGCTGTGTTTGTCAGAGAACTGCACTCCCTGCACACGTGACTCCTCCTCTCATCTGCCTCTTCCTGTCAACAAACACCTCAAAACCTGTATGACAAGCCTCAGACAGAAGCCTCAGTCCCACCCACTAATTGAGCATGTGATCGCACCCTACACTTTCACAGTAAAGTGTATGGGTGGAGAGAGGAAAAAATAATACGCGTGAAGAAAATGAGAGGAAGGGGGAGAGTGTCATGAGACGGCCTCACACTTGTCACTCTTACTTCCTCCACTGCTCTGTTTAGTTCAGTTCTGGCCACCTAAGCTTAACATCTTTATCTCCTCTGTCTTCCTGTCATCCTCAGATGAACTCTATGAACAGTGTTAGCAGCTCGGAGGACATCAAGCCTCCGCCGGGCCTACAGAACCTGGGAAACATCAACTACCAGTGTACGAGCCCCGGGGGAATGTCAAAGCACATCTGCTCCATATGCGGGGACCGCTCCTCAGGTAATGTTAGAGGGTGAGGCGGGGGGGGGGGGGCAACGCAAATGTACTCTCCCACTCACCACAAACATCACCACCCAGATAACTGAGGGGAAGATAACAAAGGCAGATAGATTTCAAGGTTACTTGTCGGGCTTTTTGTCAGGTTTATTAGCGCAATGTTGACTTGCTCTTTGATCATTTCAACAGTGTTATTGGCCTGAAACCAGAAAGCAGCCGTGTTGAGTCAGAAAAGAGAATGCAGGAGTGCAAATTCAGAAAAAGAAATGGATGTGTTTGGAATTGTCAATGGTTGTTTTTTTTTCCCTCCAAAAAACACAAGACAATACTGCAGCTGGTTAAGCCACTTCTAAAGCAAGGCAGCCGGGACAGATTGGAAGATTCCAATCTGTCTACAGACCTCATCACAGCACTGATAATCCGTTAGAGTCCTCAGTTGCTTCAGATCCTATCTGGAAGACAGGGTCTATGTTGTTGCCATTGGTGATCATAAATCTGATCAGATAACAATGACATGTAGAGTCCCACCTGAACATGCTCCCTGTAGGTCAAATCATACATGACGATAATGGGTATTACCACAGCTGCACTCTAGCTGTATTTTATTTTATGTTTTTTTTTTTTTAATTTCATTTGATCTTGTCTTAATTAACTTAATTCAGGTTTTTATTGCTTTTGTTTGTGCTATATATGAGCTATAAATGTGCCATATACAAAAGCTGCCTTGCCTTGCAGTTTTAATGTTGCTAAGATCTTTATTGTTTTGTTGTCAGTGTATTTACAAAGGGTTTGCCATTGTGGAGTGAAGGGGGGAAAAATGCTCTCATTTGTGACACAGAAAATGGTTTACAATATTGTTGCTGACGTCGTTGTCTCTGTGTCCACAGGAAAGCACTACGGCGTGTACAGCTGCGAGGGATGCAAAGGCTTCTTCAAGAGGACCGTCCGTAAAGATCTTACCTACACGTGTCGAGACAGCAAGGAGTGCCTGATTGACAAGCGCCAGCGAAACCGCTGCCAATACTGTCGCTACCAGAAGTGCCTGGCCATGGGCATGAAGAGAGAAGGTGTGTGTGCAGGTGTGATATGCTTTTAAGGATCAGTCTGAGTATGAGCTGCTGGCTTGTGCTCTTGATCATTATTTCCATCATTACAAATGCATGTTTACCCGACAGCAATTCTTTTAAAATTGTAGTCAAGATCCCAAAGAATCCGAAAATACGAAGCATGTACTGCTCTGTGGAAATATGTATGACACGATGCATCTTTGTGTTCATCTTTGATGGTATGGTGCAGTCATTTTTGCACTGTAAGCAAGTCCAGTGCAGAGTTAACATTAGTGATGTTATAGTTTTGCTTCTATCTAGTCAATGACCATAAGCATGGGGGTGTTGGACCTGAAAATATATGTGTGTTTGTGTGTGCGTGTACAGCGGTGCAGGAAGAGAGGCAGCGTGGAAGGGAGCGAGGGGAGAGCGAGGTGGAATCGACCAGCAGTTTCAACGAGGAAATGCCAGTGGACAAGATCCTGGACGCTGAGCTGGCTGTGGAGCCCAAAACAGAGACGTACAGCGAAGGCAGCCCCAGCAACTCGGTAAAAATCACAGACACTGAGCTTTTGGTCCCATGAATTATTCATAATCACTGCTTTTATCACGAGGCTGAGGTGGTACCTAACAGACAGAAGAACCACTTTATGGTAAAATAAGTGTGCTGCTTTATTACGCTGGCCTGATCAGCGGTGGTCAAAAAAATACTCACCCAGTTGAGTAAAGAAGCGCTTTGCTATAGCAAAGCTGAATGAATAGGATCAGTTCAAATGAAATTCAGCAGATCCATGAATTGATACAATCAAAAGTGTTTTATTAGTAAGCTACTCAAAAATAGATAACACAGGAGACTACATCTGGTCTCGTGTTTAACTCATTGCATCAAGCTACTGACAGACACTCTTAATATGTTTTTGTTTTGTGCCATGCCGTATTTAACTTGAGAATCATGTAACGGTCAGACGTGAGTCAGTTATTACCAATTTATTGGGTAGACGTGTACAATCTCATGCAATCCATCACAAAAGCAATAAATCATACCACCTAAAGCTCATAATGTTGAACTTTGGTGTCAGAAAAGAAGTGATTCAACTCAGCGGTACTTTTTGAGGCTGTAGACTGCATCGCATTGTCTTTTACCTTTTGTGTAATTAAACTTCAAGAAAAACTGTCTTGAGTCTAGAGAGGAAGTTGATGACCCACAAATAACCACAGCTGCACACCTGCTGACCGCTGTTTGACACATTTAGATGTCACCAAAAGGAGCTCACCTCCACATTCAATGACTCACTTATTTTTGCATTCTTCCAGACCAACGACCCCGTCACCAATATCTGTCAAGCAGCAGACAAGCAGCTCTTCACCTTGGTGGAGTGGGCTAAAAGGATCCCGCACTTCTCCGAGCTCCCCCTCGATGACCAAGTCATCCTACTACGAGCAGGTAGACACACGCACACACACACACACACACACACACACACACACACACATACACACACACAATCCCATGCATTCACCAGAGATATATGCACAAACCTATACGTGCAGGGAGGAGATGAACAGCATTAAAAACACATGTTTCTCTACAACAGTAAACCTTTCTACGACCCGTTGTCCTCGTGGTGGTGCAGCATTTCTTTCGGGGTAGTTATTCATCCCCTGACAGGCAGTCTATTTGAGTCTTTTACATTTGCTCACTACATTTTTGCCATCTAGTTTAATGGAGCAGTGAAACCAAATATATCTGAACTATTTGACGACTCCCAGCAGTGCGGTTTGCAGCCACACCAGCGCTGACCTCTGCTGGTGACACACAGGCCTGAAGGAGAAAGTGAAGAGGGCACACAGCAGACCTAATAATAATCATAATAGGGGAAGACTGATACGTCATGCGAATTGTGTCATGTATTATTTGAAAATACTTGAGGATGACTTAAAGGGAGGACTAAAAGGATGTTTGTTTGTTTGTTTTTTGCATCCAGGCTGGAACGAGCTTCTTATCGCCTCATTCTCGCATCGCTCAGTCACGGTAAAAGATGGCATCCTGTTGGCGACGGGCCTCCACGTCCACAGAAACAGCGCCCACAGTGCTGGAGTGGGCTCCATATTTGACAGGTAGGTAGCATTTAAAACAAATAAGGCCAGAGTTACTATATTGTCTTATAAAACATTTGGTTTACAACCACCAGCCGCTACACAGCCTCCTCCTGTTGGTCACAGAGTAGCCTCATTTCTTGTTGTTTGTCACAAAAGACAAACGCAGACATATTACAATCATTTTGTGGTCTGAGGTAATTAAACAGAGCTAATGATGGAAGTAGCTAAAGAGTGAGTCTCTTGTTTCCTTCTCAATAAATGATCCAGAAAATATTATACAACTATACAAGTGAAAACAACATTATTGTTGAACTCTGCTTCTAGGGCATGTTTTTGTTTTTTTGCTCTATTAACCTTCATTGTCAAAACTCTCTAACGTGGTTCATTTGATCTCCTGCAGAGTCCTGACAGAGTTGGTATCCAAAATGAAAGACATGCAGATGGATAAGACAGAGCTTGGCTGCCTGCGAGCCATCGTCCTCTTCAACCCAGGTCAGCTCGGCCTCCTGTCACTTTAATACAACCTTGGATGGGAAATTAATCTGCATTTTGATTGGCTCTCAGTGTCTATTAAAGGAGGTAGATTATGATCCTAAAGGTGTATTTGTATGTATTTGACATACAGTACACAATACTGAACTGAATATCATCATGGCAGGCTTGAGGGACTTCTCTATGAACCCATATATTTTTACTTTTAAAGACACTGTGGCTTTGAGATATTGTGGACTTAATGTTTTATTCCTGTGACGTTTGGCCTTACTGTGAGTATTTGTTTGTTTCAGACGCAAAAGGTCTTTCAAACCCATCAGAGGTTGAGGGGCTGAGGGAAAAAGTTTACGCCTCATTGGAGTCGTACACAAAACAGAAATACCCAGACCAGCCTGGCAGGTAGGAGACGCATCGCGTTACAGCAACAATCAATATTTATCACCAGTGTTTAATTGCTGCTTTGGCTTGTACGTAGCAATGAAGATTGCAGATTACTTTACATTACTGCTCAGCTCTTAAACACTTGAAACAGCATTAGATTTAAAAGGATAGAGGCCGTTAGTGTTACTGCTTATAGAAAATGGTTGCAATTGATTTTTTTTGATTTACTGTTGGGAGCTAAATAAGATCAACAGATGATGTGAAATAGAAAGTCAACGATGTCAGTTGGTTTCAGCTGTGGACAGTTCCACTTGTAATTGAAGGCATAAAAAAAGAAGAGGAAATAAACTAAATATTACCTTGATGGATTCTTTCATTTTCTTAAGAAGTTGTGTCGATTATGTAACAAAAAAATACTGCATTAAAGGTAGAATTCTTGGATCCAAAATTTCACAGAAAATATTGAAGCATTAGCAGAAGTAAAGAATACTTAAACATCATAAGTAAAAGTACTCATTGGTAAAATGCAGATGCATTTAGGATGCATTTCAGGATGTAGGATTTTTAAGTTGTAGGTGTTACACAAATACACAATTTGATCATAATAAACTGAAGAGCAGTGCATCATATTTTTAGTTTTTGCATAAATCTTGATTGACAAAGTAACTATTAACAGTTGTAAGATAAATGCGGTGGTTTGATATTTACAAATTAAATGTATTGCAATCAAAAAACTTTTTTATTTAATTAAATGAGATGCAATTTTATAGCTTTTGAACAGTAAACATAAAAAAACAGTTTGTTCTACATACTAGAAAACAATGATTGCTAAAGTCTGCTTCTTCTTCTCTCCGTCTCTTTCCCGCAGGTTCGCCAAGCTGCTGCTCCGCCTGCCCGCCCTGCGCTCCATCGGCCTCAAGTGTCTGGAGCATCTGTTCTTCTTCAAGCTCATCGGGGACACGCCTATCGACACCTTCCTGATGGAGATGCTGGAGGCTCCGCATCAGATCACATGACCCCAGTCCCCCCCTTCCCCCTGTATATACTCCCACATTGTGAGCGGTATGAAGACGGAATTGAAAAAGACTTGATTCAAATTGTAAAACAACGTATTTTGTACCAAGCAAAACATTGTAATTAAAATTTTTAAGAGAGGTATTTTGAGGTTGTGGGGAGGGTGGAGTCTTGAGACAGAGCATTGAGTACAATGTCAAAATGAATTCTAATAGAATTGTTAACAGATTTCTTTTGTAAATAGATAATTTCAGGTGTCCGTTTTAAAGCAACCCAATGCAATTTGAAAATAAATCATATTTTATTCAAAGAGGAATTGTATAAAAACTGAAACCATCCATGCATTTCTTAAAACCCATTTGAGAATTCTTACAGAATAAAGTTATTTAAAAATGTATTTAAAATGTGTTATCTGTCTTGTCTTTTTCATATCATTTGTTACAAAACTGCATCACAGTTAGAGCTACAGAGGGATCTGGGTTTTTCAAGCCAGTGCAAATATAGTTCGATGTTATTTTATAAATAGTGTTTGATATATATCAGTATCAGAACAAAAGTTGCCTTTAATATCCAAATTCATCGTTAATTTGTATCCTTGATATTCTGAAACTGCATTTTTGCAGGATAGTATATATCTTACTCAGTGTCAGAGAAAATGTTTCAGTACACAATTTAGAATTATATTATTTATTTTATTATTTAATAAAAATCATAAATAACTACCCTAATGCTATTATGTTCAACCCAAATATCCACCCGGTCTATCAGATATAACTTAAACAATTACCTAAAATCATGAAAACTTGTAGAAAATCACATATAAAATATACAGTCTCTTGACAGAATATCACATTTCTCATCTGCTTAAATCTTGTTGTTTTTTTGTAATCCCACAGACAAAAGCAACTCATAAATATTTTCTGTTGAGTGAAAACATCAAAAATGGATGAAACAACTGTTGTCTGTTAAATACAGTTCTAGTTGTTGCCCACCAGATGGCGTGCACAGAACGTAAACGCCACAACCTTGTGCTGCTTTCTTCATGTAGCCTGGTTGATATTATCCTCATCGTGGTTCCAGTCTGTAGGCCTCTGCATCAGTAACACCTTATAACACCTTACTCCTCATAGCAAAGACCTGTGAAGAAGTAAAGCCTGGTGGTGGAGGTGATGTTATATGGGAATGTGAATGTAAAGAATGACACGTCAAAATATGAAAAACAACTAATGAATCGGCTTATGTTCACTTATCAGAATATATATATATATATATATAAATCAGTCTATATGTCGTCTCACAAGACATTGCAGTACTAAAGAAATGCTCAAAATGAGTGGGAACATGTGTTTGTAAATATATCTAAAATTACTTAAAATATGCTGTGTAGGCCACAAAATTAATGATCAGTCCTGCTCTAGCATATATATTTCTGCAACTCTTTATATTTTTCTACTGAAAACATATCTGATCTTTTGAGAAAGCAAGTCTAAAAGAGATCTATATAGTTTATCTCTTTATCAATCCATCCATCCATCTATCTATCTATCTATCTATCTATCTATCTATCTATCTATCTATCTATCTATCTATCTATCTATCTATCTATCTATCTATCTATCTATCTATCTATCTATCAACAATAAACAATCTTGAGATACAATGTGACCCTTAAAGTATGGCCTTTCAACCTGCACTTTACTTCCTGAGCACTATATATTTATTTATAATGAAAGAAAAAAACCTTTCATGTGCGTCTCTAGTAACTTTGTAGCATCCAGTGTGGGGAGAGAGAGACAGAGGGAAAGAGAGGAGGAGGAGGAGGAGGAGGAGGGGGGAGGTAACCGGCACCTGCAGGAAGTCTCCCTCTCTCTCTCTCTCTCTCTCTCTCTCTCTCTCTCTCTCTCTCTCTCTCTCTCTCTCTCTCTCTCTCCGTCCTTCCCGTTCACTCCTAATAGGATAATTGATAGAAAGCCTAAATAGTCAATACCGGTGGACTCAGAAAGGTCGTCGGAAGCTCTGAAGAGAAACTTTGATGCGCTGCTCGCTCTCTGCTCCGAGCAGCAAGTTGCAGCAGGACTTTGAGAGCCGGAGATGCTCTGAGATCTGAAGAGTTGAGAACCAAAATACTTTTCTGCGGTCTGGAAACTCGCACTTTGCAGGTATGGCCTTCTTGAACTTACAAAACTGTATTTAAACTGTTATTTTGCTATATTGATATACCATCCATTATCTTTGGTCAAAAAAAGGCCTATTGACAATGTTTCTTCAGTAATGGTGGGTCGACCGGTGTTGTGCTTGGGTAGGTAAAACTTGATGACATGATCTTATTAATAAAGCTTTAATTCATTTTTAGTATGAATTTAACTTTTGATGTATTTTTAGCACTATTTTGGCACATGGTCATCAGATATTTGGTCAAATTAAGCAACAGTCAGGAACAATATAAAAACACTTGACGTCTCAATATATAAAACCCACTTTTTAATAAAAAAGCTGCCTTTTTAACCAACCTTTCCCTCCCATTACAACGACGTAAAGTCGCAGTTTAATGACCTCTCCATCAAACTTGGTTCAGCCTTAGTAGCAGCATCTCAGCTGCGTCCTGCTGATTGGAAAAGTGTTCTAATTAAAGGATTTCCCCATCATTGCAGATATGGATCAGCGGGCAGTATGTGCCGGATGCCACCGGCTGATCAGAGACAGATTCCTGCTCAGAGTCACTGACGGCCTCTGGCACGAGGAGTGTGTGCGGTGCGCGGCGTGCGGGGACGCGCTCAGGAACTCCTGCTTTCTGCGGGACCGCAAACTTTACTGCAAGCGGGACTATGCTGAGTGAGTGCTGATCTCCGACTCTTCGTTACTGTTTGGTTTTCTCCTGGTGTTACGGCCGAAAAATCATAAAACACGTACATTTAACTTTTTATTTTCCTGGTTAAGCTCATCTGATTTTATACTGTGATACATATTTACTGATTTCATGAATACATTTGATATATATATATATATAGATGCATTACAGTTTTCATCACAAACGTTCGTAATATGCTAAAATAATCACTTTTTTCTTGTTTAAAATTCTTTATTATAAATATGTTTTTTTCTGGTCCTGTTATGATGCAGTTTTCTTTGGCATGTACAGTATATGTTACCAACAATAAGTCCATGTAATTACAACAAATATTTTGTTTCATTATATTTACTTTATTTTAGTTTTTGGCCTGCGCCACAAAACTTACTGTGCGTTATTAAGCCTATTTTGACAACGAAACCCTTGTCCAGATCTGACCTTGACTAAGAACGTGTGTGTGTGTGTGTGTGTGTGTACGAATGACAGAGAAAGGGGCAGAAAGAGAGAGAGAGTTGTGAAATAAGTGATTTCTCTTTACACACTCTTTACTTTACACAACTTAAACACATCTATTTGTAGTTAGTTTTGCATGTTTTACATATGGGTGTGTTTTATAGTTTATGGCAAAAGTATTGTGTGTGTGTGTGTGTGTATGTGCGCACACACATGTAGGTGTGTACGTGCATATATGGTGCAAACTGACTTGCAGGGAACTTGGCACAGTGCACTAAGAGAACAAGGTGACTGGAGGAGGAAGGGGTGGCGAGGGAGCTGGAATGTGAGCGCACTATTGCATAGTGTACATCCACACACACACACACACACACGCACACACACACGCACACACACACGCACACGCGCACGTACACACAAAATAACACGGTAACACCTTCAGGCACAACACACACACAAACAAACACACAGCACACAACCAGGGGTAGAGCTCAACTGACACATTGTCAAAATGTGTTAAAATTTCGAGGCCCATTGGCGTGGCAACTGCAAGCTGGGGACAACATATGGTCTCGTCGATGAGGCGGCCATCACCCCCCCCACACACACACAAAAACCCCCCTCCCACTACCATCACCCATCGCCCAGCTCCCTCCTACCAGCCCATTGCCTCATCCCCTTATTCTTTCTCCAAAACATGCTCTCACCTAAAGAAGAGCCAACAACTGCCCACCCTAACAGGCAGCAGCTCACATTATTTCTGAACAATTTAGTGACGGTCGTTCTGCCAAGCAGGCAGGGAAACAAGAAGTGTTACACTTACCGGTCCAAAAACGCTCCCCACCACCATGTTGCCAGTCAACTAAACCACTCTGCAGCTTTGTAAGCAGAATATCTGTGAGCAGATCATTTAAAAAAAATGGTATAATGACCAAGCAATAATTTCAACATTTTAATTTGTAATGGAAGTGGATTGTAAAAGCACACAATTCAAAGTGCTTAGCGCGCACAGAGAAAAAGAGCAGGACTGAGAGGTAATTAGCAGAGTAGAGCCATATGTCAGAAGGTCTGGTGCATCCCTACAAGAGAGACGCTGAGGATGGGGTGAACTTATTTTGGGGGACAGTGCGCTCCATGAGCCCTGGCGTTATGTGCCGCGGCATCTGGAAAGCTCTGCTCACAGCAGCCCCTGTGTCGAGCAATGGGACAACGCCCAGCCGACCGTGAGATATCTGACCCGACCAATTAGCAGGAGGCCTGGTGCCAGAGCTCGGCCTCCGAGGTCTCACGTCTCCACCTCCAATGCCCGTCCTGTCTGGGGTTAAGACACCTTATAACATGTGAGCGCCACCGTTGTCCACGATGTGGGTTTTAAAAAGTGTGCCAGTGTTTTTTTTCTCGCAGTGCAGACTGTGTTCTGCTCCCTCCCTTCTTTTGGTACAGAAATAATGTGAAGCCAGCTCATAAGTGACAATTATTCCATACTGTGACAACATTTGTCTCCAACCACACGCTGTATCCTCTCCCTTGATTTCTTTCAATGTGTGCTAAATCGATGCCAGCCACACCACCAGGTTTGGCCCGCTGGCGTGTTCTAGCTAAAAGACAATAATGCCACAATTTACAAAGTTTTATATTTTGTTCCCTTCAATCATCATGTGATTTTATTACTGACTCCAAGAGGCTATACATATTCAGAATTGTTAACTATACGTCAAGATTATTGTAAAGATTTATGCCAGAACATGCCAAGAGTTCATATCTAAGCAAACTTAAACCAAATCCTTCCCACTATTCAGGAAAATACATATTTGATCAAGTTTAACTAACATAAAATCAACGAATGCACACCAACAAACATAACAAAAGCTAAATAAAAACCCAAACCATGGGTTGTAAAAGGTAAAGACTTTCAAACAATGGTGTACAAAATATAATGATACAATAACCCCCCCCATAAAAAAAACAGGCATTTTTAACAGTCTAAATGCTATTTCTAATAGGCTTAAACAGACATCTTGTTATCCAGTATGGATAAAATAATTCAAACAAATTGCATAAATAATATCAATTGTGTTTCTTCTCTAAACCGTACAGATTTTCAGCTCATTAGATGATGGATTTAAGTTCATTTGTCTTTTGGATGAATCCATATCTAAAAACTGCATAAATAAAGATAATACAAATATTAATATTAATAATAACAAAAAGGTCTCTATTTCCTTGGCAGTGTTATAGTTATATATGATGATAATTATTTTTGCTAAGACAAAACAATCCGTTGGAAGATTGTCAGAGATATTGATATTCCTAACATGTTTATATTGTCCACGTAATTCATCTAGTTTGTTTGCCCGACCCGATGCGGCCACACAGGACACAGAATACATACATCAGACTGTTCTGTAATTTAATGAAGCACTATGCAAATTCCTGCCTGACAATGGGATGTTTAGGTCGCTCAGATTGTCAGTAGACGAAGTTTGGCTAAACGGTTCAGTGGACAGGTGGACTGGACACCAGATTGGTCGTCAGATCAGCGGTCTGGCTGGTGGTGCACTTGACCCGCAGATCTGTATCTGATACACGCTCTCTTTTGCTGTGTGTGTGTGTGTGTGTGTTCAGCAGCAAAGGATCCAGGTTAACCTGATCCAGAAACAGGATCTGTCGTCTCTGCTTGTCCACTAGACCAGCAGTCTGTCTGCCAAAGGTCAGCACTGGAGTCAGGGCAAGAACAATGAGAGAGGAGGGCTTTGCTGTGGAGTCAATGTGTGTGTGTGTGTGTGTGTGTGTGTGTGTGTGTGTGTGTGTGTGTGTGTGTGTGTGTGTGTGTGTGCATTTCTGCCAAACGCTCACTGTATTATACAGTACATCTACCTTGAGAGTGGCTGACCCTGGCCAGAGTCAGTGTGGAGGAGCGCAGGATTTTGCTGACTTATTTCTCTGTTATGATCTTGTCACTAATTGCCGTGTCTAAATCCAGCGTGACTGAGTGTTCCCGCTCTCCTGGCAGGGCCTCTGGGCCAATCATGTCAACGGAAACTCTGAAATATTAAACGCCTTGAGCTGCTCCATAAGCGTTGGAGGTACTCTTACCTTTGCATTAACATCGCTTAAGAAATACTGGGTACGATCAGACGAACTGGACAAGGCGCGTAATGGAAAAGCGATTCTCGAAACACGAATGATCTCACAACATTAATGCCAATCAAGCACTTTGCTGTATCGTAGAAACCCAGAAACATTCCGGGTATTTCCTCTGCCACACTTCCTCTTGAAAATGTTTCGTTGATGCATCTTGTGTTGCCACAGGAATGCACACATCGCAGACGGTATGTTGGCCATATTAAAGCACATACCATTGAGGCGGTGGTGGGCAGACGACTCGGATGGGTCAACCAGCCCGACTGACCCTCCTGAGCTGCTGGGAATGGGCTTTGCGGTTTCCCTAGCGACCCCACAGCAACAGTGAGAGGTCCCAGCAATGTTTGTCTTTAGGATGTTGCAGCTCCGGACCTTTTGACAGGGATGTCTCAACCCGGCTGTTTGCTTAATGTTTAGTCAGAGGTGTTGTTTGTTTGTAAATATTGTGCTACATTCCCATTTAGCGTGAATTCAAAAGGAAGTCAAACGCAATGTTTGTTTCACTTGAAAGTTATTGTGAAATCCTGAATTCACTGAAATCCCCCATTGCTAATATTTCTGCTTATCTTCACCTTTATGTCAGAACTGCTCGAGGCATAAACGTGCCACACCACAAAAGGAAATCAGTATTATGTATTATTATGTAATATATATTTCTGCCTGGTACAATTGCTTTGAAAGGTCATGTGACACAGCATCATTTCATTTACACCATAATCCCATTTGTTTGAGATAAAACACACAAATGAACATTTACATCATTGATCAAAATGACAAATATATTCTATATGAAATATATCTAATGCAAAAATAATGATGACTGTGGTTCTTCCCAGGAGGCCAATATAAAATAAATATTAAAAGGACAATATTATTCTGTTATTTAGGGGATTTTTAGTAGAAACTTACATTTCTTATTTCCCTCTAATGCTCCAATTTTATTCTACAAAGTAGCAAAAGAAAATAAAAAATCTCAGCTTGAACCAATGACATACGTATAGGCTCTCCTCTTTTTTTTTCCATGTGAAAACAAAAACATGGAAAAAAAAAAAAGCTGTCACTTTCTCATGCCTCTGGGCTGACTGGTCTGGTGACCCAGTCAGGTCTGCAGACAAACGCCAGCTCCAGAATGATGACGCATCATCCTGCGTGACAGACCCAAAATGCCGCGGTGCCAGCCAGCGGACAATGGTCCTGCTGCTTGGGGGCTGGCTCTGTCTTTGTCCCGCTCTGGTAAAGCAGACTTAGGGATAATTCCGCGGATAATTCATTGGACCGGCGGCTCAGCCTCTCCCACCGGGAGACCTGATTCCCCCCCTCTGCCTGGAGCCATGGCCTGCCGAGAGCTTTTCTCCTGCCTCCCCAGGAGCACAGCCTCGGACAAGGCAGCCGGAGCCACGGCAACAGTCTCTGAGGCTAAGCCCACCAGTCCTGGTTGCCAGGCGCTAAGATGCACACCCGCCACGCTGAGGGTATGTGTCTGAGTGGTCGGGGCAGGAGGAGGAGGAGGAGAGGGGAGAAGTCAGGTTGCCAGTTGTTTTGAGTGACGGCTCGACTCGGCAACATTCCCCAAGTCAACCAAGCATTTTCTCTTTTCTCATGGAGACCCCTTCTTACTGAGGTGTGAGGGGTCCTCGAGTGTCTCAGCTTATACTCAAGCTCTCGGCAGCCAAACAAAAGCATCACTCTCTGTTATTTACTGAGCTCTCACAGTTTCTCTCTATCTCTTCCCTCGCTGCCCCCCCCACCCCACCCGTCCCTCTCTCCAGTCTGTTTGCAGTGCGTTGTGGGGGCTGTGCGGAGGCCATCTCTCCCACAGAACTGGTGATGCGTACAGGGGCCGCTGTGTTCCACCTGCGCTGCTTCACCTGCAGCGTTTGTTCCTGCCGCCTGCAGACTGGAGACTGCTGTGTCCTCAGGGAGGGACAGCTACTGTGTGCCAGAGAGGACTATCACCGGTGTGTGGCCAGCCCGACCTCCTCCGACACAGGTACAGGCTGTGTACAGTTTGTTTTGTGTATGTGTGTTTGTACATGTACACCAATCACTGGGTCAAAACTGACGCATGGCAATACTGGGTTAAGACAAGACAAAGGGTTGTTTTGACTCAGTGTTATGTTGGATTTTTTTAGAATATGGCATGGTTGCGAACTGTTATGATCTACTATTGACACTATTTGTTACTGATTGTTAGTCATTTGTGTGTCCTTTGCAATTTGTAGAATGTGAATAAGCACGACATTTTGTAGAACTAACAATACATGTGTGAGCAAACTTGAGCTTATCGTCTTGGTCAAAATAACTTTATTTTGGGTAAATAACCCAACAGTAATATGAAAAAATACCACTAACACCATGTCAAAACAACCCACTGGTTTGGGGTAACGTTTCCTGCAACCAGCTATTAAAAAGACAATATGATTAGGTGCCAAATATTGATCAAATTATGCTTTTATACAAACATTTATGACTAAAACTACCACTGCCTACAACTTTTGTATTGAAAATTTCAAGGGGTGCAGGATCACTCTAGGTTGTTAAAAAGCATTCTGGAAAATGCAGCCAACCACAAACTGCAGCAGTGATCAGTCAAGTTGAGGTTTAGTCTTAGAAAATCAGAAAATAGCAGAATGCAAATAATGCAAGTTGTTTTATCTGCCTCTTGACATTTGTCTTCCATATTTAAATGCTTGGTTGAGAATAAACATATGGTTTTTTTTTAATCATGTCCGCTCCCTAGGTAGAAGTGATGATGAAGAGGAGGAGGAGGCGGAGGAGGAATCTGGGAGGGTTACAAGCAGACGAGTTCGATCAGAAGACCTGGAGAGCAAACGTCCCAAAAGGCCGCGCACTATTCTGACAACTCAACAAAGACGGACTTTTAAAGCCTCCTTCGAGGTCTCATCCAAGCCTTGCCGAAAGGTAAAGTGTTTATTCTCTGTTCGCTAGTAGTCTGGAGGTTCCAGATATGACAAAGGTTTCGTTGCAATGGTGTTTCTGCATAGAGGGGGTCTCAAAAAAGACCAACTGTTCTTTTCTCTCAACACTCTTACTGTAATTCCTACAAAAAAACGGAGAATCTTTTCATTTTAAAGAGGATTTTACTGTGGTAGAAATTAGCGTTTTTTGGTTTTCATTTAACAAAATAATAGTTTTTTCATCTTTTTTTTTAGTGAGGACATCTTACATTTTATGGAATGTGGACAGAAAACTATTCAATCATGAGTTGCTCTCATGCTAATGAGAAAAGAACAAATAAATATAGAAGTTTGCCCATGTGTTCAGCTATCTACTGTATATAGTAGTGCTGTACTGCTGTTAGGCAGATATACTATAGCCATAGCTAAATTACAAAGCAGACTTTTAAAAATCCAAAATTGCAGATATTAAAATATTAATTTGTTCTCAAAAATATGTTTCCTAAATGCTTAATCCTTTCCTCCTTGTTTGAGGTGGATTGGTGAAAAGATTTAATTTTTTTTTTTTCAACCTTCAAGTGACCTCCCCAATTTTTACCCTCCCTTTCTTACTTTCTCCCCCTTTTTCCCCCCTGAATCTTAATCCAAGGTAAGGGAGACCTTGGCAGCAGAGACTGGTCTGAGCGTCCGCGTTGTGCAGGTCTGGTTCCAGAACCAACGAGCCAAAGTAATACAAAGTGCACACACACACACACACACACGCACGCACACACACACACACACACACACACACACACACACGCACACACACACAGACAAACAGTCATATGCGCTACTATTAAAAGGACTCTTTCTGCACCGTGTTTGAATGCCAGAGTGGAAATCAGCCTGGTTATCTCTTCATACAGGAAACTGATGACATCTCACTGCGAGATCACTGCAGATTAATCCCCATATTTCCTCACAAAGTGGGCTCATGTGTGGTTCCCCTCCACCACTGAAAGATGTCCTTTACCTCACTGTTATTACTTTGCAATTGAGTGAACACACTCGTACGCCTGGGTGGCAGAAGGACTGTGGAGTGATACAAATATTTTACACTAGGCCTGTATATGAGATTTATGCCTGCTGCTGATGCATGTTTTTATTTGTAGATGAAGAAGCTGGCCAGGAGACAGCAGCAGCAGCAGGAGCAGCAGCAAACTCAGGAGCAGCGAGAGCATCCATCACATCACACAGGTATAATGTTTTAATAAGAGCTTTACTCCCATGCAAGATGATATACTAAAGATAAAAGTAAGATCTCTCCTTTCAATAAAAAACCGATATACCAAGAAAAGAAATACGTCTATATTTTACAACATTTTATAGAAGTACCATTTTAAGTATCTTTTAGCAGACAAAAAAATTATATTACGAAGTCAGATAAAGCTGAATACCAGATATCTGACAGAGCTTTAAAAATCACCAAAGTCATTTATAATAGAGCTCTAAAGATGGCTAAAGCAACATGAAGGCAGCACAGGGCACAAAAGCATTACTGTAACTGATAGCTGTAAACACAACTCATGTGTGTCTCCTGTGTCTTGTGTGTCCCACAGCGCCCTCCTGTGGCGGTTTGACATCTGAGCTAGAACACCTGGGGTCCTCCTTTACCCACGTTCAGCAGCAGCAGCAGCAGCAGATGGGACTCACCACGCTGGAGCCGCAGGACTATGACATGGACCCCTTCAGACAGGGCCTGACCCCTCCTCAGATGCCAGGGGATCACATGCACCCCTACGGTAAAAACCTCAGAGCTGTCAAACCACGATGAAGAATTACAGTATATGTATAAAGTAATGCTCGACAAAGGTTGTGTGATAAGTGGGATTGGTGGAATGAACAAAAAAAAGAATGGTATTATGTTGTCAGCGTGAGTTTGTTAAATACACAGTAGTTTGTTTATTTTTTTTCAAATTTGGACCTCAATTTCCTGCTCTGTGTCCGCGTGCTGTAGAAAAGCTCTCATTTCCTTTTTAGCACAGGTGCCATCGAAAGGTTTAAATGAAAAAACATTGCTGTCTGTCGGTGACTGTTTAGATGCGATGCTCCGCTTTGCATGAAACACTCGTGCAACTTTCTGTCAAGCAGTCCAACATAATGTCAGAGGTAACCATATACTGTATTGTGGATGGTAAAAAATGATGGAAAATAACAGCTAAATTACATCTTAGAGTAAAATGCAATACATCAAAACAACCAACACTGACCTGAATGAAAAACCTCTCCAGCACAAAAACATTAACATTATATATTCTTTAAGGGATTTTGTATTGGATTTCATTATACTCTCAGTTGCTCCTGTTATTGTATTCATCACTTGTACAGTGCAAAAATAATTTTAAAGGGCCAGTGTGTTGCATTTCTATTGATAGAAATGGAAAATATTATTCATAACTATGCTTTCATTAGCTTAAAAAGAGCCCTCGATATCTTCAAAATGGAGCGGATCCTCTTTATAGTGTCCTCCTTGTGACACTGCTACGGTAGCTCAGAATGGACAAACCAAATGCGGGCTCAAGAGGGCCTTTTGTGTTTTTACAGTACTTGAAGGCCCCTGTAGTTCTCACAGATTTGTGAGTAACGTGAGCCGCAGAATGTAAAACTGCTGGTACTGCCGGCCGCCGACTTCTGTTACCCCTAAAGTAATTTTATCATTGTAAGGATAGTCTCTGAGCCGCGTTACCACTGTTTTGCACTTGGCTGCTCACCTTACTGCAGTCTTGGAAAGGGAGGAGTGAGTGGAGAAGTATTCAGTTGGTTGCAATCTGCAACCATACTGCTATATGCCATCAAATCCGGCACACTGCCCCTTTAAAGTCCTTTACAACTTCTTCAAAATATCTTTTTACTTCAGGCAGCACTTCCATAAAGTTGGGTCAAAGATGGTCAAATTGGTAAAGCAAAAGCTGAAGCAGAAGACAGACATTAAAAAAACTGTTTTTACATCCTGAATGGTACACCTAATGCCGAATAAACAGAACTTCATGTGTAAAATAGTTGAAGCGCCGCTTTAAAAAAATGATCAATGATGTTGTGTCTTTCTTAGGTTTTAAGGGTCTGTACGGCGACATGGACAGAGACCCTCTGTGCCATGTGGCTGACAGCGACTGCCTGTCCCTGGGTGACTCCTCACTGCTCACCCCTATTGACCGTCTCTACTCCATGCAGGACTCTTACTTCACCTCCTGAGGTTGAATATCGGACTCAGTGAGAAGCGGCACGTCTCCCTCACTCTGCATCGCTCTCCGGTCGCATCATTTATCTGTCTATACCGCGCACAAGGTAGTTGAAGAAGTGGTTGCAAAATCACCGCCATGGGGATGTGGGTACACTGTGATACCATGCAATATACCACGTGCACGTGCATAAAAACATGATTACACTACTGCCTCTTATGCTTTACAATCCCACTGTACAACACAGGCTCCTGTGTATGCACGATACTGTCGGACCTCTCTCACTATGTTTGAATGTTAGATTATGATATTATAACTACTACTAATGTAAATAACTGTCTGGGTGTGTATTTGTATTTATTCTCACAACGTGTGTATGCTGTTCGTCTTGAATGAATCAACAAGGATCAATAAACAATGCTTATGAAACGGTGAATATTTAGTACAGCACGTGTGACATAGTGAGCATGAAGCTCAGGCTGATTTATTATAAGGACGGGGTATTCATGCCGAGGGTTAGAGCCGGGTCAGTCCATCCTCGGTACTTATCAGTCCAATCTAGGTGACAGGTCAGCGAGGCATCTTCCCTTGGCTGTCGGGTGGATCATCAGATTGTGAAATGCTGGGCTATGACAGCTGTATGGGTCAGTGGCAGGTAAGCATCACATCCACGCCGCCATCATCAACGCTCACATTGTGCTCCTCTCGGTCAAAGGCCCTCGCTACATTTTTCTGCCTTTTCCTTCCTCCAGTCATAGACGACCACCCAGGCACTGTGTCCAGCTGGAATGCACCAATCCTGGGGAGGAAGGCTAAGAAAACCCAGGGTGGGGGCTCAAGACAACGGAGGGGCTGAAAGCTGTGTCAGGGGAGAATGCCCAGGGTGACACAGAGATATGAAGCCCCACTGTATGGAGTGCCTCCTTGCCCCAGCCATGAACCCTCTCCTGGACCCATCTCATATTTCCCACTATGAAATCAGACCTTGCAGAGCAGAGAGCGCAAGTCAATGGTCAGGAACAATCTAACTGTCTGTCACCGTGGTATGCTCCTGCCAGCCAGAGCTAAAGAAGTGTGCAGCAGAGTCTACGGAGTGTGTGTGTTTCTTTGAGTATCTGTGTCTGTATCTGCTCTAAGTGTCTGGCATGCGTGTATGTGCTCATGTGTTAGGTGGAACGACACTCTTTGTCGTTGGGACTGAAGTATCATAATGTAGTTCCTTGTATCTTTAGAGGTAGATGAAGGGAGAGGAGCCAGACTTAAATATCAGGGAAGGAAGCCAAGGTGGTCAGCTGCAGGGCTTTTTTCCCCTTCTTGTGCGCGAGTCTGTGCACAGTTGGCACGCATATATGGTTGCCAGCAGCAGTGGGTGGGATGAGGAAAATAATCAAACCGTGATCATACGGCCACAGCAGGTAGCAATAACCTCATTATTATTCTGACGGTAGCCAAACAGTTTCCTGTCGACAGTGTGGTTATTTATTGCACCCTTCATGCCAACCACAGGCCACAAACCCTCTGTCTTTTAACCGCTATAATTGGCTTCATGCTGTTGCAGCGCCAAGACAGATGCACACGCTTTGCTGAAGATACTCCATTGGCCACTTCCCGCACAAGTCTGGGGGTAAACTATTGGCACAAATACACAGGGAAGATTCTATACATTAGATACAGCCATACAATAGAAATTCCATACTTAAACAGGAGGTGGATTTACACCTAAATCGGTAAGTATAAAACGTATATCAGCCCTCATATGAAATATGTTTTCAACGCCATGTGAGTCACAGTTCAGGCAATTAAATTTAAAATACTGTGTTTGTGAATTTCCCCTAAATGTGGGATCAGTGCCCAGTGTGACACATTGCACTGAGCCTGATAATAGATCACCTCATTACCACTCAGTGACAGCAGCTTTCTGGTCTCTAAATGTGCTAAACTGACACTTTGTGGCAGTTTGGTAATCTCAGAGGTTTTCTGCCACTTCCCCCAATTGACCCCGCAGTATTGGTTCTTATTGAGGAGGTCAAATGTGGTTACACTGAGCTGCAAGGGAGGGCACCAGCAACACAGGGTCACCCAACACTGTAACAAATGACACTGCACACAGACAACAAAGAATGACAACCCTGATATCATGCTTAATGTACATTCTTATAGTTTATTGACAAGCAAACAAGCAAACTTTACTTTATGTCTTTAATAATGAAACAAATGTGCATGATTATCTACATTTTCAGCATTTTCTGATTGGAAATTGAAATCACAGTTAAGGCGAAGCGCTAATCCTACTGTAAGCTTTTGGTACCAGTATCATAACTACCAGGCTTCATACAGTAATAGCAAGCAATAGGCTGCAGTATTTGAAATGACTTGCTGGAAAAATCAAGTCTCAAAATCAAATACTGGATTATATCTCTGTCCCCATGCAGGTGCATCAGATATGGTTGTTTTTCCTGCAAAAATCAGAAACAAGGATCAGGGACACACTGTGAGTGCTGCACCATGTATGTGTATGTATGAGACTGCAGCAGTACTGTAGGTCTCACCCCTTTTCTTAAATCGCATTATAATGAACAAAGCCAGTCCTATCAGGAGAAGTGGCACAGCAACGGAGGCTGCTCCTACACCCGTGGACAGCAGCATGGCAGTCCCCGCTGACACACCTTCCACAAGAACACACAAGATCACAGTCAATACAAGGTTTTTACAACTTATTTTATATTTTCACTGCATGTTCCTTGATCCACAGATTATTCATCATAATTCCACCACTTTGGTCCAGACTGCAATATCTAAACAACTACTCGATGGATTATCATAAAAGTTTTTACAGACATTCATGAGGATGGAGTCTAGTGATCTTGGTGACACCCCCTCTAGCGCCAACAGCAGGTCAAAGCTTTCACTCATCCAGTGAAATATTTCATCATCTACCTGATGATCCTAATGACTTTGGTGACCCCCTGGACTTCTACTCTAGCGCCACCATGAGGTTGATATTTGCTATTTTAAAATGTCTTAACAACTGTTGGAAAGAATGCCCTAAAAATGTCCAATGCTTTGGTTTATAATCAAATTCATGCAAAACTAATGACATTCCCATCAGCCTCAGCTGTAGTTTTTTTTATTTTATACTATTTATATATAAAAGTATTGCTTAATATCAGCATGTTAGCATTGTCATGTGTTCATGTGATGAAAAATCTATTTACCTGAGCAGTTAGGCAGGCTGTCATTCCAAAACCCAGAGGAGGAGCAGAACAGCACCTCTGTGCCGTTCAGGGAGAATCCCTCCTCACAGGTGAAGAGACACTGGGAGCTGAAGCTGAAGTTCCCAAGAGGATGGGAGCAGTTCATAGACAGGGATAAAGACATGGCCCGAATGGCTTCACACTGTACAGCTGAGATGTGGAAAGGACAGAAATTGTAATTACTGACATTGGATCAGCCGTTTGAATACCAGCATGACAAAAGAAAGTTTAAGGTATAGTGAGCACTCACGTTGGCACGTGGGTGGATCTTGACTCCAGTAACCTGAGTTGTTGCATGTCATAGTTGGTGTTCCTCTCCGCCAGAAGCCCTCAGTACATTCAAAGTCACAGTGGGAGCCATAGCTGAAAGGGGAATGTGGATGGCTGCAATTCATCTCCCCATGATGTGGAGCCGTGGCCAGTAGAGGGCATGGCTGTGCTGTATATAACAAAAAATATGACCATCAGCTTCACACCAAATAATCCTCATCTTCTGGGTATTCCCTTCAAGATCTAATTATTGATTTAGGACGTGACAAGTTAATTAATGTATGGACAGATGTAAACGCACATTCCAAATCACAAGTGTACAGTAATGTGCACACAGCAGGAGGGAATATATGCCAAGTGCATCTCCGATATTATATTATGATTTATTACCCAGACAGTGGGGCATTTCTCTGCTCCACATGCCCAAAGAGGTGCACTCTGTGTCAGCTGTGCCTTTCAGGACAAAGCCTTCCTCACAGGTCGATGTGCACTGAGAACCAAAACTGAACTCTTCATGGGGATCAGAGCAGAAAAAGGAGCCATGAGAGGGAGAGCTCAGATTGGGACATCTTTTAGCTGCAGGGGGAACAGAGAGAGGGAGAAAGCAACAGCTTTACTTGGTGCAGATTACAGTTAAAACATCTAAACCATTAAATGCAGAGCTCTTCTATGGAGTATAATCAATCAATTATTACAAACTTTACCCAAGCAATGTGGGGTGTCGGTGCTCCACGCGCCCAGAGAGGTGCACTCTGTGTCAGCTGTTCCATTCAGGAGGAAACCCTCCATACATGTTGACGTACACCGAGAACCAAAACTGAACTCTTCATGGGGATCAGAGCAGAAAAAGGAGCCATGGGAGGAAGAGCTCAGAGTAGGACATCTTTTAGCTGCAGGGGAACAAGAAGAAGGGGAACCCAATATATTTTTAAGAGCTTCACATGGTAAAGACGTGCAGTCAAGCCATCTAAACCATTAAATAAGGAGCTCCTCTTTTGTTTTTGAAAATCAGATCATGATATAGATTTACTGTCTTTCTGTTGTTGTATTTTTTTACCCGAGCAACGAGGGATGTCTGCGCCCCATGTGCCCAGAGACGTGCACAGTGTGTCAGCCGTCCCATTCAGGATAAAACCTTCCTCACAAGCTGAAGTGCACAGAGAACCAAAAGTGAACTCTCCATGAGGATCAGAGCAGACTAACGAGCCATGAGAGGGGGAGCTCACAGTGGGACATCTTTTTGCTGCAGGGGATCAAGGAGAAGGAGAACCAAATATATTTCAGCGCTTTACATGATAAAGACGAACAGTCAAGCCATCTAAACCATTACATTAAGAGCTCCTCTGTTGTTGGGGAAAAACAGATCAAGATAGAGATTTTAGTCTTTCAGCGTTGTTTTTTTTACCCAAGCAACGAGGGATGTGTGCGCTCCATGTGCCCAGAGACGTGCACAGTGTGTCAGCCGTCCCATTCAAGAGAAAGCCCTCCTCACAAGCTGACATGCACCGTGAACCAAAAGTGAACTCTCCATGAGGATCAGAGCAGACTAAGGAGCCATGAGAGGGGGAGCTCACAGTGGGACATCTCTTAGCTGGAAAGGGAACAGAGAGAAGGAGAGACCAAAAACATTATAGCTGTATGGTGTAAAGTGATACCAGAAATAAATTACAGATCATGATACAGACATTTTATTCATTTGTTCAATTTCTTTATCCGAGCAATGTGGTAAGTCTGCGCTCCACATACCCAGGGAGGTGCACTCAGTGCTGGCTGTCCCATTCAGTAGAAAGCCCTCGTCACAGGTTGTCGTGCACAGAGAACCAAAACTGAAGGATCCATTTGGGTCAGAACAGGATAGGGAGCCACGAGGAGGATTTATTGGGTTACACCTCTTAGCTTGAAGAAATGCATAGACAGGGGAGAGACTATTAGGTAACAGTCAGATTACTTAAAGGAGTGATGAAAACAAACGGATTCATCTGTGGTCATACCCTGGCAAACAGGAAGTGCATAACTCCAGTCGCCCTGTGAAGAACATTTCGTCACGTTTGTGCCAATCAGATCAAATCCCTTTTCACATTGCACAGTGCATATTGAGCCATAGCTGTACACTCCCAAATGGTCCTGGCATTGCATGGAGGCATGGGGTGGAGCCTTTAAACTGCCGCACTGGACCACTGGAGAAGAAGAAGAAACGCTATTACTCATCAGAGCAGTTGTCTGTTTTCAGGAAGCTTGTGTTGCTTTCAAGGAGCCCTGACATCATTTCTGTGACCCACCTGCGCAGGTAGGTGTAGGGCTGCTCCATTGTCCCGAGGCCAGACAGGTGAATGTGTCCTCTTTGGTCAGGTAGTAGCCTTCCTGGCAGGTGAAGTTACACCGCGAGCCAAAGGAGAAAGACTCCAGAGCGTCCACACATGTCACGTTGCCCGTGACGGGAAAGAAAACGGGGGAGCACTTTTTAACTGTGGTGGGATATAGATATAAATCACACTTAGTCCACTCAATGGTCAATGTTCCTATGAAATACGTCAGTTAGAGCAATTGTGTATTATGACTCCACTTTCATAAACATACCATGAGCATGAGGTGGGGGATGTGAATAACCATGCTGACATCATTTACAGTCAAGGGAAACCGTAACTGCCTACCCACATTAAATAACAATGTTGGTTTCTCGAATGCAGACAAATGAGTGTGAAGTAAAGTGATGACAGATGTGACCTGAACCTAATCTGCTGTGCAGTCTGGACAGGATGTGACTACACATTGAGGCCAGCTAAGTATTGGAAAAAGCAGTCAATCTATTAACAGGGGTCAAGTTTACCAAAAAAGGAAGTTACATGAAAAGTGTCAGTTGTAGAGAAATTCACAAAAAATATTCAAATAGCAAATAGCTATCAGTAACATTAAATTACAACTAGTGTTAAATTACTGAGTCTTAATGTTCAAATGTCCCTATGGGGACAATAAAGTATATTGTTTCCTATAGTATCCTATCGCTTGGTAAAACATCATTGGGTTTAATTCTACATTCAAAGGTAATGACAATCACTTTACTTGTACATGTGGGGACACTGGCTGTCCACTGGCCGGTGTGGTCACAACGTATCTGGTTCGGCCCAATGTGCTCGTAGCCTTCATCACACCTGACCTCACAGGTGGAGTTGTAGCCGTAAAGTGCGATGGGGTGGCTGCAGTTCATTCTACCTGCACTGATGTTGGTGTGGTTCAGAACTGGACACCGTTCAACTAAGAAAGGCAGTGACAAACATTTTCCTTGTAACTTTGGCAGCTGAAATAACAAATGTTTTGGCGTTGTTGAGATCCAGTTGGCATACCTTGACACAGAGGGACAGGGTGGTTCCAACGTCTGCTGGCTTGGCACTGCAGTTGGGGCACGCCGACCAACTGAAAGCCAAGTTCACAGTGGAAATGGCAGGAAGAGTTGAAACGATTGGACCCATGGGGATGGAAACAGTAGTGAGAACCTCGTTCTGGATCCAGCAAGGGTTCGCATGCGATTGCTGAAGAACATAAAGATGAAACAAGATACTATATATTTTTAGATATATTATTTTAATTAACTTACAGAAAGAGGTCATGGTTGGCTTGAGGGGAGACATTCCAGGTGAATAGGGCAAAATATTAATTAATTCTTAATATGTCACCATGAAACTTCCCCAGTTGATAACTTACACTAGGACAATTAGTTTTTATATTACAAGTTTCTTGTATATGCAAATTAGGCATTATTTTATCAAATTTGTGCTAATCTGCATACATTTCCAGAACAGAAATCTGAACATTGGATGGAGCTTTTAAAAAATGTTGTCATATTTTTAGGAATAAAATGTTAAATCAGGCTATGAATAATATGTGAAGAAAACCCTCTGAAAGAGAGATTTCCAGCTCAGTCTGAGAAAAAAAACCTCACTTTGAGGAAACGGCCTTTAAAGATGTGTATTGTAATCTTCCATACATTTAGCGAGACACTACAGGTAAATGGGGTAAAAATTGTAGATATCACCATTAAACTTCTCCAGTTGATTACTTAAATTAGAACAATTATTTTTGTATTATTATGATGCATTATCTAATGCTAACTCATGTAGAATTTAGGAGAAATATACAGACCCAAATAGACAACGTGTAGAAAAATAAACACTCTTAGGACAGAAGACACATTATGGAAGCAAAATAGCCCAAAATCTCAAAATTGACTGAAGCATGAAAAAACAATGTTTTTGTCTGTAGTGTCTCTCCTTAAATACATTATGATAAAAAGATTGCTCACCCTCTTCGCAACGTGAACCCAGGAAACCAGGATGGCACCGGCAGGTATAGTTTCCTATTATCTCCACACAGTCTGCATTGGTGCTGCAGGAGTCCTGTGTACAAGAGGCTAACACACACACATACATACAGAGGGTGATCTCACATGCTACAATAAGTCTACAGGAGTCAGTAAATGTATCCATCGGATAAAATAAGGGGTGTTTTTTTTACCAGTGAAACAGATGGTTCCCTTCTTCTTTAGACAGCTCTCATTGTTCCACTTGGCTGTGTCTTTCCCCCTCTTAATGTAAATCTCCACACAGTCCTGAGCTGCTATGTTATCTGGCTCCTCTGATGCCCAATTCTGAGCATCTTCAGGCACCCTCTCATGGGTGTCTTCCCAGACCCACTCTTCGCCCTTTTTGCCTATGCCTATCCAGTAATATTTTGGGTTAAACGGCAGCAGATTGTTGATGAAGTCACTCTCCGCCTGGTTCCGGATGGGCACCATGTCTGTGAAGTGCTGAAGGCACCACTTGCGGGCATCAAGCCAGCTAAGGTTTGGAGTGGTGCTGTAGTTGTAGGTCCATGCCTGTGCTCCTCCTCCGCTGCTCAGGTCTAGGATTAGGTTAACATATGATGAGACAAAATTGAACCGGTGAAGCTAGAAAGAGTGGAGCCTGACTGAGTTTGATTCCTGTAAGATTATGCAGACGTACCTTGGACAAATACAATGACTGTAACTATCAGCAACATGTGATGCAGGCTTTGTCTAGTATCAACCGATTCTGGAAACATCTGAAATAAAAAGCGATTTTTTTTTTTTTATAATCGTATAAAAGTGTGAAACACTTGCACTGATATTTCACAGGACTTACCGTTTGATACGCCTTAAGTCACTCAGTCTTGTCGATGCATTTACTCCACTTTGCTGACTACCAATGGCAAAGTGGTATTAATTGTCCTGCAGGGAATGAGTCAATGACCAATTTTGTAATATCACTTTTAACCGTGACTTCCTTTCAGGAAGGACACCTCCTCTACCACCCATAACTCTCTGGGAACACAAACACAGAGACCCAGACACACATGCACCACACACATACAGTCACTCATTTTAAGATTCATTTTATTGAATTAGTCTCATCGTTAGCAAAGATACCACAGAAATTCACCTCTAATGTTGTTAAATCATTTTACATAATGCATGATCTAATAATGAGCCATCACATACACATACTTTATATCCATGCAGTGTATCCAAATGAAGCTTAAACATACAGTATATTAGACAAAACGCTTAGCTAACTGATTATCCTAGCATACAGGCTGTGCAGCCGGTGGCTGTTTAGGTTTATTTAATAACCATGTACTAAAATGAATACGAGTAACTGCATTAGGTTCATAATAGATATATTTTGGTCCCAGTTGTCCGTCATCCCTGTGCCTCAGTGAATGGACTTGTAGCTTCTTCAGGCTGCCTGTGAGAGACGAGCAGATTGACATTAAAGGGACACTTGCCGAATATTTTACTGAACTAAATCACAGTTTACGTAAAATGTTGTAGCATTTTTGTTAACAGTAGTACTGAACATTTGAGTGTATCAACTTTTCAAATATTGGATGTGCGTAAATGGGTGGAGCGGCTTTGGACAAGTACATTTCAACACTGACCTTACTTGAGCAAGTTTCTTTCCTGTGAGAAATGAACAGACAAACAGATCACTTTTGGAGGTCTGGTGCAACAACATGCATCTCTATTTCGATGTAGTGTGATTGAGAAACACTAACTTTTTCTGCGCTTCATCCAGCAAAAACAGATGCAGCAGAAGGCTGAGACGGCTGCACACCCAACCACAGCCAACAGAGCCTGTTTATAGACTGAGAAGATAAGAAAGTTCCTTTTTTTATCCTGAGTCATACAAAACTTGACAAAGTGATTTTGAACAAGATATAAATTCAACTACTACAGCTTCCACCGCCAATAATAATAATAACTCATCACAAGCAGAATCACTTCTGCAGAGAAACAGCAAAACCAGTACAATGACTTCAAACAATTACTTGCACAAGAAGGTCTCGGGCCGCTCCAGACCCCCGTGACCCCACAGGTAACATCCTGCGAGCCTGTTATCAGGAAGCCTGGGTAGCATTTAAACCGACAGGTTGAGTTGAATGTCAGCTTTTCTCCCGAGCAGCTAAGGTATCCGTTATCAGGCTGAGACAGAGGGGGGCATTCCACAGCTGAAAGCACAAACAGGTTAAAGTTTACTAGGGATGCAGTCATGTAACGTCTTACGCCAGCATTCTACTGTCATAACAACACATAGCACACACATGCCGATGCAAGTATTTTGTTCAGTACTTTGAATGTGAACCTCAGACTTGACTCAGGAAACAGAGGAAACAGATGCGAGGCTTATGATGACATATTTTGTCTAAAAAGACATTTAATTTCTGAAGAAGTGCAGTCTGGGTCAGTGAACTATGCAGAGGAAGGAGATAGTGAAGTCCATAACATCAGAATGTGACTTATTGCTGAGATAAAAATATACAACACCTGAAATTGCTGAAAGTGAGAGTTTTCAGGTATGCTTAATAATTGTCAGGAAATAAAAGGCTTCTAAGCTTACAAGAGCAACTCAGACTGACATTCTAAGGTTGTATTGGTGCCTGATTATGATGACAGAAAGAATTGACATCAATTTACTCTTGTTGATATCAAACCTGCATCAACAGATTTTTGAACACTTAGAGGCAGTGGATCAAGCTGTGATCCCGAAACTGACATTATTGTCACAGTTTAGGTTTAAATGGGGAACTTGTTACCAAACAGCTGCTTTTTGATCATCCAGCTTATACGGAGTAACATTTGCATTCATTCGAGTCGTGTTTGTTTCCACCAGATGACCGTACATCCCATATCTAGTCACTCTCTTTTTAGCTCTGTTTTTGTTCTCCACCAACATCTCAGGGAAATATATATAATTTTACCGTTAAATGCTCCACTATGCTCAGCAATAAGGCTACAGGGCTGGTCAGGTAGTGTACAGTGTGTTTTTTTAGCTTTCAGCTGCTGCTGAAACAATGGTAGCAGTAAGTGGTGAGAACCAAAACAGTAAAGTTGCGGACTGGAGAATTAAAACAATAAGCTGAAAGACACTCAAATCTATAAAGCTCTATAGAGCTAGATTACGGTTACATGTTATGTGCAGTTAGCACGTATTGCTGAATAAATTATGAAGAATTTTTGGTCTTAAATTCACCTTTATGTAGTTTATGGACATGAACAATTCCACCGACAAAAAACTATTTCAGTGTAAAAATGGGCACGCGAGATAACTTTCCCAACAGATTAACTTGAAAAAATGTCAACCTCTTTTTTAATTACACAACACCTACTGTAATAATGGATGACATTGTTCCAGAGAGCAAACTCCTCACCTGTTTGGCACCTGTTTCCCTTGAAGCCAGGTTCACAGAGGCAGGTTATGTTATCTATGGTCTCCTGGCATCTTCCTCTGTCACATGATGTTGCCTTACATTGGGCTGTTAAGAAAAAGTGCAACGTTAAAACAACCTCTATCACTTTTGAAACTGTGACAACCAACAAAATGAATCAGCTTCACGTACCTTCATAACAAACAGGGTATTTTCGAGTGGCGCACTTCTCATCATTCCACTTCCCTCTGTTTTTTCCATTGTTCACGTAGATTTCCACGCAAAACTCCGTGATGTGGTTGTTGTTGGGCTCGTTTTCTGCCCATGACTGCTCACCAATCCATGTGCTGTTATTCCCAATCCAGGTCCACGTCTCATTCGTGTGGTTTTTAGTGATTCCAATCCAGTAATACGGAGTTTTACTTTTGGTTGGCAGCCAGCCGACTAAATAGTCGTTCTCTGCCTGGTTTTGGATGACCACCATGTCTGTGTAACTGCTCTGGCACCACTGTCGAGCCTGGGTCCAGTTCATAGTTATATCTGAGCGATGATATTTCCAGCCCACGGTAGTCTCGGCCAAGATACCTAATGTGCATTTTGAAAAAAACAAAAGTTAAGAACAACTCTAGAGTGATAATTCACCATCCGATCCAATTGTGCCTTAATGCTAAAAAAAATAACACTCACCAAGGAGGAGGATTAGCATCCACTTCATTTTCATTGAGTGAACGACAAACACCTGCTGTCTGACCAAAAAAAAACAGAGAATCAGAGAATAAATATTGATGAATACCATCATAAAAATAAGAGAATAAGCGTACTTACCCAGAGCTGGTATTTTAGAATATAAACAATATATATCCTAAATTATATGAATCAGCTTGCTACTTAAGTTAAACTGCTTTTCTAATCGTATCAAATATAAAACTTCACACCAAAGCGTTTCAGTAAGTGAATGTAAGAATGGTGCAAGCAGAGATCAATGTCAGGCTTTTATAATTCTCATAGGTTATGCAGTCCAACATTATGATATAATACCTGGATGTTTACTTTCCAGAGTGAATGCATGTGATGAATGAATTACTGACTTAATGACCTCTTATACCTGAATAGACCTTTTGGGAAATGGCCTTTGTTTCCTGTAAGCGTGGGGCAAATCAGGGGCAGATTTTCTTTTTACAAAAGAGAACACAAACAATATAGAAATGTTTAAAATTAAAGTAAAGCACAGTGAGGGTCACCATTGAATATTGGAGCCAACACAGAGAAATACTTCCTCGCAAAAAATATTTTATAATAGGGATAATTTAGCCAGTTTTTGCAACTAATTGCATGTTCTTGGGTGCTTTGTTTAGGTGATGTATACTTTTACCTTTACTTAGAAAACACATTTTTGACTTTTTGAAATTATCTTTTTATATATTGACTCAAATCTGTTGCGTACTGTACATACTAGCAGCATGGAATAAAGCATTTCCCTTGTATAAGCTTAGCTGACCGTTGTTAGTGATACAGAATTACTGCATCCTGACATTTTGAGAGGTCAAGTTTTAAACAGCAACACATGACAGAGTGCCCATGCTGTCTTCAGCCTTCAGTCTGATTGATGGTATCCGATTTATTTATGAGTGCTGACATAGAAGACTCTGAATCTGGTGAAACAAACAATGGTGACGATCTGTAAAACAGATTACCCCAGCAATATAGCTCTTCCTGCAGCCTCTCACTGTTATCCGTCTCTGTCCTGACCATTATGATGGAGTGAACAGAAACAAGACTAATGTTTGCATTGTATTTGCAAAAAAAACCTGGATCTCTGAAAAAACACATGAGATCCTGCAATGTCAGGATAAATGTTCCTACCCAGTGTGGGAATGTATTGGTGTTGCGTGTGGAGTTGATGGCTGAACTTTTCTACAGTACCAGTGTATCAGCGGAGTGACATGACTGACTATATTTCTATTTTCTTAACTGACAATATAAATATTCGTTGATACTAAAAGATGCAAAGACCACAAGCAAATGAAAGTTTGAAGTTTTATTATGACTAGAAATCAGCACTGCTTTAAGAATACAGAGATATGAATGAGCATTTCAAATGCAATAACCATCGGTTAAATAAATAGTACATAAATACCGAAATACTAAAATTATTCACAGTTCTGCGCGACATGGCATTCTTGGCGTTATGTAATATTTACGATAACATGAATAGAGCCACCTTTCCAGCATACTCGTAAAGCTTTAGAACAATGTGTTCAATATAAAACTCCCTTTGGGAGGAAATACAGTACATACTAATAATAACAAAATTACAGAGCAAATCGTAAGATTCAACAATATGCTCTCACATATTCAGTTTTCCTGTTAACAAGTTTAATACTAATGTAATGTATTTATATTGTTCACATTACTATGACTGGTGACTCATATACAGCTATTGTTAGAGATACATTCAGTTATCCTTAGTTGTCTCTGAAGAATATGACTGTGTTCTATATGAGGCTGCCAATGCTGTTTTTGTAGACTTGTGGAGGGTCCTCTATGTCAGAGTTGCTGTAAGAAAAGACCAAAGAAAAAGATGAGCACTGCGATTCAACAAACAGGTTTCTTAAAAAAAAATAAAAAAAACGTATGATTTCAGCGAGGTGAATGCTTATCTGACCTGTTAAGCTCAAACTTGGTTGCTCTCTGTTTCAGTCGCTTCAGGATCCACATAGCCAGAGACAGACCAGACAACAGAGCGCCCCCTGTTGCCACACCAGAAGCAATGGCAGTGACCGGAGATGGGGGAGCTGTCGAAAACATAATGAAATGTGAATTATTTGACCTTTTTTTTTTATCTCTAAACATGTATTTTGTTCAGGTGTTGTATCAAAATATCTTCTAACGTTTGTTCCTTTTCTGTCTTACCTTGGCAGGTGGGTGCAGTAGTCCAATTGCCATGCCGATCACAGGTCAGCAGCTCATGCCCGTCTAATGAGTAATCTTGATTGCATGTGAAGGAGCACTGTGAGTTGAACACTGGCTCACCGTCTGAGCAGTTGATATGACCGTTTTCAGGAGCCTCGAGCAACGGGCATCTCACTGCTGTGGGAGAGGACAGCAAGGATTTAGATGTTATCCATCACGTATTGATGAAGGAGATCACGTTTTAGTGACGCAACCCTAACATGCAAATAGCGAAGGTATTACTGACAATGCAGGTAAAGTGGGGATATGTCTGTACCTGTGCAGTTTGGTGGTGCGGTGGTCCACCGGCCTGGATTTGCACACTCCATGCTGAGTGCACCCTGCAGCTCATGGCCTTCATCACAGCTGAACATGCAGACCATACCGAGTGGATGGGGGGTGACAGCAGAAGCAGGTGAAGACAGAGAAGGGCTGCAACTGATCTGGGCACTTGTTGGGATCTCAGGAGCAGGACATCCCATTGCTGAAAAGAAAAAAAAATAAAGATGATGAGGTGTCAGGACGTAGCACATAATGAGAGTACAAATAGTGTTGTAAGCACAGATGTATGTGAGCATTATGCTACCATACCTTTGCAGGTAGGTATGGCATTACTCCACTGTCCGTCCTCAGAACACTGAGTGCTGTGCGCCCCCTGCAGATCAAAGCCTGCCTCACAGCTGAAGCTGCAGGTGGAGTTTGGCCGCAGTTCAGTCAAAGGTTGGCTGCACTGGGGGATGAGTTGAGCTCCTACCTCTGGATTCTGGCAAGTGATGGCTATAACACATTAAAAAAAATGTTTTAATGTTTGCCACAAAGGCACAAAACAAGAGAGCTCTTAGAGGGTGATTGGATTCAACTTTAAGCGCGCCCTCACCTTCACAGCGAGGCTTCCTCTCGCTCCACACAGCTGCTGACGTGCACGTCACCGTGCTCGGTCCCACCAGGCGGTAGCCGGGGGCACAGCTGAAGCTGCAGGTGTTTCCGTAGCTGAACATCACATCTGCATCGTCCCCACATCTAATAAATTCATTGTCCAGCTGCTGGAGAGGCGGGCACTGGACAGCTGCAAAATGGAGGGGGAGCAGAACAGGTCAGCAGTATTCTTTAAAAAAAAACAACAACATGATAATTGACTGAAATACAAAATAGCTTTGATATAATGGATAATACAAAATCCTACGAGATAAAAACATAAAAAGTGTCGGTGTACCGAGACAAAGCGGCTGCGAAGCATTCCAAATTCCTGAGGCTTCACATAGCAGGGTGTTAGACGGGGAACCGGCGAGTACGTAGCCTTCGTCACAGGTAAACACACAGGTGGACTGGTAGCTGGAGGAGCCCAGAGGATCGGAGCACTTCATGGATCCTCTTGCTGGACTTGACAGCAACTGACACTGGACCACTGTGGACGACAGGAAACACGTTACAGCAGGCTCCATCATAGTAATAATACAATTCTGTTGCTCTCAATATGATGACTTGAAATCAAGATTGGTCAATATCACATCACTTTGCTTATTTTTTGCAGCTTTGCAACACACCACAACTCACATTCACATGTAGGAGGCTGCTCGGACCACTTTTTGGAGGCAGTGCACGTCAGGGGTCTTGACATACTCAGCTGGTATCCTTCCTCGCATGAATACTGGCACAAGGAGTCGTAAGAGAAGTTCCCATACTTATGAATGCAATCTACACTTCCTTTGTATGGAACGGTCACCTCCTCTTCGGTACACTGGACAACTGTCAACAAAGAAAACCAGACACAATTAGATATCAGGTCCTGGCTGTAAGCGACTTAAAGTAATGCAAACTTGAGAACAATTACAACATAATTGTATTTTTTTTTACCTTGCTCGCACGTCTCTCCGTAAAAGCCCTCAAAGCAAGCACACTCGTGGCTGTTGATGGTTTCTACACAGTCTCCATAGCGGCACGAGTCGTTCTTACAGGCAGCTGGAGAAAGAAGCAGTACGTTCATATAACTTGCAAAAACACATCAAAAGGTAATTACAAAGAGTCAAATCAATAGATTCCCTCTTGACAAACAAAAATAAGACAGCTTAAATGAGCAGCTCTTGAATCCCTAATTTTTGCTCACCTGTGTAGCAAAGAGCGGTCTTCAACTTTTCACACCTCTCATCATTCCATTTTCCGGGCTGCGATTCCCTTTGAATGTACATCTCCACACAATCCTCGCTCACCCTACTAATACGTCCCTTTTTGCCGTTGTTTGGCTCGCCCTTTGCCCAGTTGGTTGCTTCCGCTGTCAGAGTCTTGTTGGTTCCTACCCAGGTCCAGACATTGTTGATCTTGCGTATTCCAATCCAGTAGTATTGGGGTTTCTTGGGCAGCCAGCTGTTGAGATGCCCGATCTCCTCCTGGTTCTGGATGGCCACCATGTCTGTGTAGTTCGTCTTGCACCAGGCTCGGGCTTCCGGCCAAGTCATGATGGTGTCAGAGTAGTAGTAGGACCAGCACTCTACACTAGTCAACATGCACAGCACTGAGGATGGAGGACAGAGATACAAATTAGATGGTAGAGTAATAAAAAAAAAGAAAAAGCTACATAGAAGAAAACACAAGTTGAAAGTGGGACTCTAAAGATTCTGTTTACATTAGAGTTACATACTTGAGCAAAGAAAGGTCAAGCTGATCCATGAGGTCTTAGGTCTGCGGGTCTGAAGTAATCCAAAGCAGAACTCCTATCAGAATAAGTAAAAAAGACCAATTAAGAATTTGAAACCCTAAATGTATCACTGACCACAAACAGCAATGAAGGAATTTGCACTAAAGAGAACTTAAATTGATTTGTCCACTTACCATTTTAAGTGGTATGTGTGATAACCGGCAAAAGACTCTTAGTATTTCTTTAGTCTCTTCACGTCTGAGGATGAGATGATTCTGACTTTTATGTGCAGAGGTGCCTGCTTTTATACCCTCCGTTGGTCTGGTCCACTTTTCCTGGAAGCGCTCATCAGAAGTCAGCTATTCATGGAAATTCCCACCTCCCACCACCACTGCCCCATCCCACCAGGGTCCTTGGAAACTTCCCCTCTCTCTGTTTTACTCTGACGCAAAACAAATCCTTCGTTTTAATATTAGTATTGTTATCATTAGTATCTCATTGGAAAGTATTTCCTCAAGTACTGCATTTAAGTATAGTTGTACTATACTTGAGTATTTCCATTTTATGATACCTTACTTCTACTCCACTACAATTCAGAGGGAAACATTTTACTTTTTACAATCCATATGACTTCTATAGTTTCGTGTTATTTTTAAGATTTCCATTTTCATCCAAACGTATGCTGAACTTACAAAATGTGATGTATTGATTTACATTAAACTACTCAGTTAGACATAGCTCCAGCTCAACCACATGATTAAATCACTAATAATACTTAAACAATGTATATTTTACAACAATCGTGCACATTGACAGGGGCAATTCTAGTTTTATTCTTGATACTTAATTACATTTAGATAATAATAATATCTTTGACTTAAGCACAATCCTCATTCTCAATGCAGGACTTTAACTTGTAATGTATTAACAAGTACATTACATAGCTTTATTAGTGCGTTTACTCACTGTAAGTAAAGGATCTAAATACGTGCCTAAAATGGTGCTGTACTGATAATGAACTATTGTGCCCAAAAACTTGGCAAATTAGCACACACGTAAGAAAATAAATAGCATGAAGAAGAGTGATACGTTTCCTGGGGAAAGCACGATAGCATTCAGCACACGCAGTGGAGTGAGGGGCGGCTGAGAGGGAAATTGTTTTGGGAGCTGTGAAATCCTGTGAGCTGATAAGACGATTTAGAGTGCCAAAGATATCCTCGTTGTTTCCTCTTATTTGAATTTGAACCTTTTAAATAATTGCCACCAAATGAAAGCAAAGAAAAGTGCAAGCTTCGTGAGTGTGCATGTTGATTAATTCCGGGTGATGCCTAATAGTATTAGTACAAAATGTGCCTGAAGACGATCCATAGACTGGAACTGGCTTTTCACGGTTCAAAGGATGTGCTCATCAAAAAAAAAGGAAAGAGAAAACAAAACAATGCAATGGCAGCGAACAAACACTTTACTATTGTTTAAGAGGTGTCCAGAGACGGGAAACGTGTGGTGCAGGAGTCGAGGCGTCTGCTGGCTGCCTGTGTTTCCAGAAGTGACAGTGAATATCCTTCCTCTCTGACCCGAGGCGCTGGATAGTAGCCGCTGTTGCTTGACACCTCTTAACCTCCACCCTTTCCCCTGAAAAATAATACAAACCAATTCCTAATTAACTTATACTGAACAAGACCAAAGGGAGAGACTCAGTTTCCGCTTTGATTACAACATCCTAAACAGATGCTGATATGGATCATGGTGAGCTGATTAGGGATTTAGTCACAGATTTATTCCTTGAAATAATCATGCATTACAGAAGTGGGCTAGGGCAAATCCCTTTATGTGAGAATTACCACATTACTATTACTGTTATAGACTACTGGAACGATAAAACGCCACTGTCTTATTTGGCATGACGAAGCCTGAAAGGAGAGGTTTGTGTTTGAAGGCCGCACGATGGATTACTGGTGTAAGGGACCATCTGGCAACCAGAGGTTCAACTACCTGTGGCAGAAACTACATCGCTACCAGCTTTGACTCTGACCTTCCTATTAGACACCAGCGGAAAATCTTCTCTGGCTACAGGAAATAACAAATCAGACAGAAAGATAAAAGAAAAGGGTGAACAATAGGCTTGCCAACATGAGACATATTGTTGATCTCTTCCCTTTGCTATTAACTCGGTTGGTAAATGTAAGTTGCAGTGCACCAATCTATAGTATATTGACTACATTATTTCTGGTTTTCGAGGGCTGTACAATTCTAACAGTTCCATCTTGTTGCCACATGGGGTCACCAGCGCGCATTATCGTTAACAGTAATGGCGACAAGGTTGCAAAACTGATCTGTCCCTTTAAGACAGGAAATAGACGTCCCAAATTAAGGCATTAGTGAGAACGCACCATGTTTATCTGTCGTCTGTAGACCTCTGAACGGGTCTGAGAGTCTCCGGTGCTTTCACTAAAGCCACAGTCACAATGGCAGACGCTCTGGCGAAAATCCCCGTTGTTGAGATTGATCCAGAGGGAACCTTTAAGTACATTCTGCTGAGAGTGAAAGTGAAAGATGGCGATGTGCACAAAGACATAGTCCGGGGCACAAAAAGTGCAGAGTATCACAGTAAGTTCATAACTGTATAGCTTGCTGCACAGGAGCGCGTCAAGTGGGTCAGTGTTGCTCGTGACAACATGCAAACCGAGACCTGAAATGTTGCTGCGCAGATTAAAATGGGCTGCGACCTGATGTTCCTTTGGGTAAACGTGCAATGTGCATAAAAACTGCACAGATCAGACAGATGCAACGCTTCCCAACCTCATGTGTTGCAGATATTGGAGGCAGAAGCTTTGAAAGATAAACTGGGAGATTAATGACAGAACATGCTTTAAAGTCTTGCTTTTTTGACTGTCCTGTAACTTAACCAGTTTGTATGTTTTGATTGATGGAATTATTTGAATTATTTACAGATCACATATTTGACAAGGTCAATCCAGCTATGGAGGCCTTGGGGATGGAGTGCAAATGCCTCGGAGGAGGGAAGATAGAGCACAACACCCAAGAGAAAAAACTGAGGGTGTTTGGAGAATCGACTGTAAGTTCCTTTGATTGGAAATGCATTAAAAGCTGAATTAAATACCATTAATACCATACAATAAATGCTCAGTAAACTTTTAATGTGATAATGTAAATGCTTTCTCATTCATTTTCAGGCGTTTGGTAAAGCAGACCATTCTGTGTCTGCAGAGAAGTTGAAGAGTGCCTTCAGCGACTATGAGATCACCTGGTCTGATGACAAAAAATGAACCTACATCTCATTTGAAATATCTGCCTTTATTAGTTCCAAAACAACCTTTATCTGCAACCATTATTTAGTTGAAGTGCACCATTATGCATTATCTGTTTGCTTCTGATTCTGTGAAAGCACAAAATAAAGTGTTTTTTTCATTTTTGTGCACCCAAAATATGAAGGATTTGGTATAAACTCTGCAAACCTCATTTGCCTTATAAATAGAATGATTCATCTTTACTTTTGCTTGGTGTCTGATTGACTTCATCAGAATTGAAAGCCGCTTGCCAAGCGTAAAGTCCATACAGGAAGGGGTGAGCCAGTTGGAATCACTAACATATCCTGTTGCTCTGAGGGAAAGTTTATTGTTTAAAAAAGACGGATAAGAGGGGCTTTCACTTACTGTCATAGTTACAAGCTTTCATGTGTTTGTAATGATAAAAAGTGAATTCCACAGCACTTTACAGACATTTATACAATAATATAAGATCTGACAATCTGAGACAAGAACAACAAAAACAACAGGATAAATTGGCTGAGCTGAGTCATATCAATTTAAAAAAAGGCCTGTTCCTATTTTCTCTTACCTTCCAGCTCACATTGAGCAGCCTAATTCCCTCCAGTTATATTTAATAAACATTTTGGGGGGAATTAGTCATAACTACCTGTGTGGAAAAAAAGATCTAATGTTTTCCATCTGTGGTCTGCACAGTCTAAGGAAAAACAAGACTAACTAACATAACGTCTCACACCCATAGCAATTCTAAGCAGGTTTTTAGTAAATTGTGTGATACACACTAGAAAAATGACAAAATACAGTATAGTCGAAGCAGACATGCACGCTAAAACTGTCAATTTTTGAGTGTGCCATTCATGCACTCACACAATGCAATGCACAAAGGAAATTGAGGTGCTACTCAAAGTTGGAAATATTTCAAATGAATTGTGGGTGGTGGTGAAAACGGCCCGAAAAACATCTTTGAAACAAAAAACAAGTGTAGTCTTAGAAAATAAACATCTCGATGATTATTTGTGAATTTTATTTTGCATTGACATTCCTAATCACAGTTTGATTGACAACCAATGTTACACATATTGTATAATGTCCTGCTTGTATTAATTTGTTAAGTAGGTTGATATTCGTAGACCAACTGCTAAAACAATATGTTCTGACAGTACGTAGTATGGATTTGTGATACAGTTTAAGAGTCTACAGCCACAGCAGGTAGAATGATTACCATGTTCACCCTTTGAGTTTAGCAAGTCAGCATGCTAACATTTACTAATTAGGATTAAACACAAAGTACAGCTGAGGCCGATGTGATGACATTAGTTTTACAGGCATTTGATCATAAACCAATGTATGTACACATTTAAATGTTGACCTGATGATGGTACGAGTTAAAAAAAAGTTAAAGATTACAAAATTCCTGAATTACATTTCATCCCAACTGTTGTTGAGACTTTTAAGTGAAAACCACAAAAAGAACCTCGCGGTGTTGCTAGAGGAAAATCATGGGATTACCAAAGTAATTGTTCATTTGGGATGTGGATGTAGAGGTATTTTACAGGATACGTGAAAACCTTGACCTGCTGTTGGCATCAGAAGGAAAAGTCAGGAGATCATGAAAGGATAATCCTCTGTGGATAGTGAATGTCGAACAAAATATAGCATCTAATAGTTGCTAAAGTATTTTAGTCTGTGGTGGACTGATTGAGCATCTGTCTGTGAAATGCAAATTTAACGGCAAAAAAAAAAGAGATTACATTTACTATTCCTAAAATGTTTGACACTCTAGCATCTGTGATCCATTCTAAGGACGAAAGGTATAAAGCCAAAGTTCTAATCTGTGATGACAGCAAGTGATGATACCTGGGCTGTTCAGGTGCCTCTAAATAGGAGACTAATTTGCTGCTGTTTCAAATCCTTGTTATACGTATTAGCCACAAAATATTACCTTTATTCCCACGAGATTCAACTATCCATATTACAAAGGTCTACATCCTTTTTCCTGTGGGTTTTTCCCATATGGCTGGGTCTTTCTAGGTGCACTTTGTACTCCAGCAGTTAGGCACATTCTTGCCATTACTTTCTTCTTTTCTTTTTTGCTTGTGACTCACCAGCTGTCTGGTGAGCTATAAAGAAAACACTAAGAGGAAGAGTGGTGTGTAACTGTGCTGACTATATTATTAGCTACTGCCGACACACTGAAGAGAGCTCCATTCACCTTGACCCTCATCAGCAGACTTAACATAGACACCGATACTGACGGCATTGTGACTGTGACCTCAAAAAAAAAATAGGAAATAAAGGCATCTTCCTTCCGTTTTCCATCACAAATCTGGAGCAAGTTTCCTATAAACTGATAACCTTTCTATTATCTACAAACAGGGAGGTCAGCACTGGAGGGAGAAGTATTTTACTGTGTAAGACTCAACCCACTTCTTGGAAACTGTTGGGATTAATGAGATTTCTCATGAAACATTAGACTTGTCTATGACCCAACAGTAATCTGTCTGTTTAGCCATGTAATGGTTCAAAAGGCAAATTATGTAATCTAGTTGGAGGCCTTCATTTTAATCTATACAATCTCACAGAATACAACCCACAGAATAACTTTTCCTTTAATTTGTTGAAAGTTATCCTGTTTATGTATATGTTGAGTATTTATTTTGAAGTACTTATATAATGTATACACTGTACACAATGGAAAATGGAAATGCTGAGACACACGCTGTAGATGCTTCATTTCGACCTCTTTGTGGACAATGGAAAATAATTTTCATGGGGGAGCAATAACAAATTTGGAAACATGCTTTCCATCATCCTACAATAGCCAAATTACTGTATTCTACAGGAATGTTAATAATACTGGTTATGTTGGGACTTAAGTGAGTCATAAATTAATAAATTGGGTCGAAACTTCCTTCCAAGTAGACTACATAGCAAGCAGTTTCACAATAAACTGTATTTGAAAGAGATAACAATCAATGTGTAGTCCTGTTTCCTAAACAATAAGTGAGCCCTTTCCTGCAGCCACAGGCGCTAACACCTCTGTCGGGAAACAAAGGTGCAGCAAAAGCGTGATGGTTTACTTCAATGCTCAAGATCGTATCAGTAAAACAATAGCTCACCAGACACTGATTTTATAGAGTCAATCAGGTCAGCGCCAAGAGAAATTCCAGACTCCTAAAGGATAAATATCATCCTTCCCTTAACTGATTTAAATACAATCTAAAAATTCCTAAACATCTCAGTCATTTTCAGCTCAACCTGAATGTGTTTACTTATTAATTAGAAATGTACACATATAGAGTGTACTGCATATTGCCAGTAACATCAAGTCACAATCTGTGGAAATTGACATTTCCAATATGTATCCGTTATGTGCTTCGTTTTGTCACTGACAGAGTTTGTCATCAGGTCAAAATAGATAAGCATGGAGGGAAAATTCAGAAACAAAAATGTGTTTTAACTAACTTCGAGAGGATTAAAACTGCTTGTAAAAGGGACAGAGACAAGGCCCTTACAGATGCTTTACAGACACTTACCTGCCTCTCAACTTCATTTTTAAAGTCTTTATTTACAAAAACATATTTTTAATTGAAACCATCATCATATTTCAACAAAAGTGCCCTTGATTGGGTAAGGATTATTGAATTTAACCTTCATTACATGAGAGACAATTTACATAAATGTAAAATGATACACATCTGAAAAATATTTAAGAATATCTTATCGATATATATTTTTGACTGATGTACAATATTATTTGGCAACGCAGGCAGAATGTATTTACATGTGTTTATCATTTTTGCAATACAAAAAGTATTCTGTCTGTATATATAATATTTTAGTTATTTTTTACTTAGTTAATATTATTTACTGTTTTATTACTTATTTACTTATTTGTAATACTTGTTTTTTTTATTTACTATGTCTCTTGTTTGCACTACAATGTATGCTGCTGTAATACTGTAAATTTCCTCATAATAAGAAAGGATTATTTTATTTTACACAGATTCATGATGATGGTTGTTATTTTCAACGATTTGCATTCATTGCGTTCTTCAATTGGTTGAAACCTTTGGACTTTAACATTTCAACCAATCAGAGTGAGGGCAGATGAGCAGCCGTTGCGCACCACGTCATATCCGATTCAAACAACGGCGCGCGGTATGTCTTGTCCAAAGCAATGCAAAGACTGTAAGGTCCACAGTCACTTATCTTCTTTATAAGTGTTCCACGTTTTAATAAATAAAATGGTGACGCTAAGAGAAACAAACGCGTAGGTGTGACTGTGTGCTCCTGAACAGAAGATACAGTCAAACATTTATGGTAAGAATCCCTACGTGTTATCGAAACTATCATTAACTACCATGCTAACTTTAAACGTTACCGTTAGCAAAACATATCGTAGCAAGCTAACGTCAATCTCGTCTCTCTCTCTCTCGTTCAAACAGGAAGTTAATTCTTACTGATGAAAGCTATGGTAGTAGATTGAGTCACTTTGAGTGACTCAGTCGGTGACATTGTCCTGAAACGTTGTGTCCTGACCCCCCCCCCCCCCCCCCCCGGTGACTGCTGTCATCATGTCCCAGACCAACACATCTCTGCTGGACGAGGTGGTGCAGTGGAGTCAGGAAACCTGCCGCCAGAAGCTCAAGTCTGTCCTGCCAAAACTCACCATATCCTCTCAAACGTGTCATCTAACTCTGTTTCACCCTTCAGGCTCAGCTCGTGATTCATAGCATCATACACATGGTGGTGGCAATATGCAAGTTGTTATGAATATATATTGAACACCAAAATCTTCAAGATGATAGATGGTAATGTTTGCTAAATGTTTGGCTTGGTGTTTTCTGGAAGAAGCGCAGCACAAGTTTGTGTTTTGCTCATGCTTATCCATCATCTATCAGGTTTATACAAAATTAATTAATTTCCTGTTGTTTTCCTTGACTGTTTGCACTCTTTGCATAATAACTCTGAGAGTTGGGATGATCACATACGTAAGTTTATTCACTGCTCTATTTGTATTTACAGACTGCTTACTTTTTGCCTTGAGCACTATTTTGTGATCTAAGTATGAACTGTCTTTTAAACATACCATCCCTACAGGTATACTGAAGATCATTACAGACATGTTCCTCCCTCACATTGGTTTGTCTGAGCTGGAAGATGAGTGCTTCTCCAAGATCTTACCAAAGGTAAACAACAAGATGAATACATATTGTCACTAGGACTTATTATGTGAATATCTATACTAGCATGTGTTAAATAATGCAAAGTTGTCTTGTCAATTACTATGCATTTACACCTTCTCTTAAAGGTGTATTGCAGTATTGATTTGTTTCTGTCTTTATCTGTCACACACGTCTGCAGGCGGTGACCATGTTTGAAAGCATGATCAAAGAGATCTTGGACCAAGTTGGAGGGCTGTCCAGTCAAAACACTGAACTGTGTGCCTTACTAAGAAACATTCTGCAGGTACGATTATTATTACTTGTTACATAGCAAGGCTGTGTAATAAAAAAATGGTACAATTAGCACCATACAAGTTTAGGACATGTATGATATTTATTTCAGAAAAAATATTGTCATTACTTCTTTCCATACCAATAGTTTGACGAGATGCTTTCTATTTAAGGCAATGATGCAGATAGTTGATGCCCTGTCGTCTTGTGTTCGTCACATTGGCACATTCGAGGAAGCCCCCGACTTAGATGCCATCCGCTCGTTACCGACTTGTATCCTGAAAGTCCTGAAGGAAACCTTTCAGCACTGCAAGGTTGGCCTGTTTGGTTCATTAGAGGCTGGAATGAGTACATTTAACTCCAGCAGAGCTCACTCCCAATCAGCTATGCATGCTTTTATGCATCTTTAATTATTCTCTAATTATGGCTGAATGGTTTATATGAATTTATGAATTTGTAACATTATTATTATTAATAAAAAAGCACGTTACCATTCATCAGAATGAATTATAAAGATATATAAGATTTTAAGAATTAAGAATATAAGAATTTAAATTTCGTGTTTTTAGTTTTTGTACACAAAATATTATTCAATTTATCCTTGCTTATTTTGATATGGGTAAAATTTGATTTTAAAAAACGGATTAGTGAAAATATTTTATTAATGTATTATTTGAGCTCAAGATGACCTCATCAACTAGAAACTACAGGGATGAGCGTCTTTCTGTAGCATTAAACAAATCACAATCAGTTGGCGATGCAAGGGAACACACACATTCATCTAAATCCATCTTCTAAAAAACATTTTCTGTATTTGTGAAATCTATAACAAATTAAAATAATGAGTTTCAGCATACTGTACGTGTTGTCCTCAGGAGAGTGAGGTGCTTTACTGCGGCCGTCTGTCCCTGGTGGCTGACCTGCTGCAGGGACTCTTCAAGGAGGCTTACTCCCTCCAGAAGGGTCTGCTGGAGCTGCTGGACAGGGTTTCCCTGGACAGCAGTGCCCCAGAGGAAGAGGTCTCTGACATTGTAGCAGGTATATATGTATGTGTGTGTGTGCGTGTTTGTGTATTTGTGTGTGCATCTGTTGGTTTTCCACCATTAATGCAAGTTATTTTTCATCTTCCTCAGTGATTCACACCCTGCTGGATATCTGCTCTATTATCTCCAACCTGGACATAGCGCTGCATGCAAACACATGGAAGTTCCTCATCAAGTCAGTACAGCAGACACTCATGTTGACACACTACTGTCACTGGATGAATCACTTTGTTGTAAGAGTTGAATGAATACTTCTGTTCAGACAGAGTCTGAAGTACCAGTCATTGGTGGAGGAACATCTACATCACGGTGACATCAGCAACAGCCTGTGTGACAACCTGTTGGTCTCCTTCAACAACTGTGTGGAGCTGGCTGAACAGATTAAACGTGCTGGTCTGCAGGTAGGAACGCTGGGATTGGTAGAAAAAGAAAAGATATAACGATTATTAGACTTGTCCGAGATGAACTGCGCCTCGCCTGTAAAGTGGTTGAGAGCAAAACAAAAACACTGCGGTCAAGTTGTACATTTTTCAGCCGCCTTCAAAGAATAAACAGAAAGTCACCGAAATAGTTGCGTCCTATTAGATGCGATCCGTAGCTACTTGTAGGTGGCAGACCTCGTTCTGATTTATTCATACGTTCGTTTATGTGGAAATGTGCATGTATCTGCGTTGTGTGCTCTCCTTTGTTCTTTTATGTCTGCCTGTGAAACACATTACTGCTCGCTTTGATATCCATCCATCCATCTTCCTCCGCTTATCCGGTGTCGGGTCACGGAGGCAGCAGGCCAAGCAGGCTGACCCAGACTTCCCTCTCGCCCGCAACATTTTCCAGCTCATACTGGGGGATCCCGAGGCGTTCCCAGGCCAGCTGGGAGATATAATCGCTTTGATACGTGTTGTATAAATAAGCTTTATTATTATCAATCACACGAGATAACGAGACAACAATCGAGCGTTAAGTATTATAGGATTTTCTACAAAATGTGGTGTTTGTTGTTAAGTCTAAGAGCCAATCAGCTCTTTGATCTGGCGACAGCCAGGCGTTTCCCATCATGCATTGGGGTCATGCAGTCGGTGGAGAGCAACTGCGGCGCCTGGCTCTAAAAACTGCATCCGCCTCGATCTCGTGAGGTTACTCTTAATGAGTTTTTAAGTTTTGTTTCCTTTAATATTTCGTCACCTTTTTGTATTAATGCTCTTTTGCTCTTTTTTAAAGGAAGCGACACAAAGCCCAGAATACAAGCTGTTCCAGAAAACTGCAAAGATGTGTCGGTTTTTTGCCAACACTTTGGTTCATTACATAAAGGTACAACAAGTTACATCTGCTTGACTTCCTCTTGACTCTATAAAAAACATTATGCCATCTTTATGTCCGTGACATTTTAAATTCTCTACTTCACAATACAAAGCAGCTGATCATGCATCCCATCGTTCCTTATACTTTGAACAGGAATTCAAGTTTTTTCTGACAAAGTATTGTAACTGCTATCACCAGCTCTACCTCCAGATCATCCGGTACGTGTGGTTTTAAGTAGCAGATGCAGACAACAACGTGTCCTTTTGAGTTAACAACTCTTGAGTAAATTGAAACACTCTGATGTCTTTCAGTAACTTCCCTCCCAGCTTGTGTGCTCCAGCATTGCCCTCGGCTCTGTCCGTGGAGCTGAATGCGGCGGCTCTGGTTCCCATGGATGCCCTCTTGCTCCAGCTGTTACCTTTGAGGCCCTTCGCCGAGTTTGTCCTCCAGAATGACCTGCGTGAGTTTAATGCTTGTCGTCTTCGTGATCTTTTCCCAGATACTGTTGATAGAAGCTTCTCTATTTCCCTTTGCAGTGGAGACATCGTTTTATGCACTTTTCAGTGATGAGCTGGAACCATTCCTCATTCTAATGATATAAAGTATACAATTTGTATTAGTAATGTCAACTATTTGGCTAATTTTAAAATAAATGATGTATTACATGTTTGTTGTAATTGTAACAGGTCTTCTGATAGTGGACATGAAACAAATAAGGGCTTTGGAACAGTACTGTCAATTTTGAAAACGTAATTAAATAGTTATATGTTTTAGTTTTATTTTATTACCACCGTCCACAATTTATATATATATATAATGTGTGTGTGTTTTCATCTGGGAGGAATAACTTTAGTTCTGTGAGACAATGGTGCCTATTTCAGTAATTGTTTTGTATTAACTTATTTACTGTTAGATTCACAATGTAACACCTTTCCAACACATAAACGGAAGTGTTCACTTTCCCTTTAAATACACAAATTGCTCAATAAAGCCACACCAAAGTAAAACACACATTTATAATGTGAGTGACATGTTGATATTTGTAAACACTGTTACTTTATTTTGTCATCCCATTCCCGGTGTGAGCATACCACCCACTCAAAACTCATCAACATTGGTATTTAGTAGGAATACATCATTCACACTTTTCCTTTTACGATATGTTGAATTAGATCAGAATCTGCGCTGATGTATCGTATGCAGTTGAACACAGGACATGCATTGACATACCCAATTTATGGGGCCTTCAGGACACACTCCAATATTTTACTTCCGAAATGTCATATCCACTGAGGACTGACTTCTCTGACAATTACATCATTGGTAAAATGTTGACTGTATGTTGTTACTCAAAACGAAGTGGCCACCATGTTTCTAGCTGCTGACTGACACTTGTGGCACACACAACCCTGGAATGCCGTTTGTCTTGTTTGTCTGCAGGGATAGCTCCTGACCATGAGCTTCCTCACTGTCTGCTGCTGCTGAGCGTCCTGGGTCAGCTCGCCTCCCAACCAGAGGAGGTGCTGCAGCTTTGGTACACTGGCAGCCAGTTCTCAGAGGAAACACCCAGGTAATGAATAGTGTTGATGTTGTTGTCATCAACTGAATTTCTTTAACATTTGGTGCTTTACTACAGAGACAAGCAGTTCATTTTAGAACAGATGTTCAGGTTGGTAACGAACTATAACCTTTTGGTTATTGATGTTGATGGATAATTCATTTTTTTGAATCTATAGTGCTAATCTCAGTTTTCTTATTTTACAGTAAATTCAGATTAAATCATCTTAGCATCCAACATAACTGATTAAATCAGATTTGTAATCAGATTGTATTCCAAATAAGTATTATAATAATACAAAATCATTGCTTTTTGATACTGATATCCTATTCAGCAGTAGTAGAGCCCATGGTCGCTAGTAATTTAGGACTTTAAAGAGTATATAAAAATGTATGCATCTTTTAGCAGTCTTGATTGATTTTACTATTCATTTATGTATTTAAACTATTGTTATGTAAATATACCTAAAATGCTTCTTTTTTTTCCATCCCCTCTGTCTCCAGGCTTCCTCTCCACCAGGCGTTGTTCACTAGTTTCAGGCGATGCTACACTGAGCGTCGGGTACCGGTGCTGTTGCCAGGCGTGATGATGAAGGGACAGGCCCAGGTCCCGGTCACGCTACACAACCACATTGGTGTGCAACTCTGTGCCAGTGTGGCCGCTCTTCCCCCGGTGTACTTCGCCGTGCTGGTGAGGTCGACACACATACCACGTACATCGTATCATAAGCAGCATCGGCAGAAGTGAACACTGTTTTGTTATTAATGATCCACTGTGTATGTTTTCATAGGCATCATCCCACTTCTCCCCCCACGGGACACACAAATCAAGCATTTGCCCATTTTATTAAGTAGTAGAAACCAGGAATGAGTTAAGGAGTGATTGAGAAAGAAAAAGTGAACTAAATCTGAAACCAGAAGTTTTTTTTTTTTTTTAATCTTAAGGCATCTTATGTCCTGCCATTGTGTTTTATCCTCAAACCTCTGAAGAGAATTTGAATTGGCAAACAGTCTTGCAAATAATCAAGAATGTTTGACACAAGCAGGGTTTGTTTAGTTTCGGGCGCGGTTGCAGTTGGGGTCGACCTTCTCACAGCAGAGTGACGACAACACTTGCCAAGATGTGTCTTCAATCAACTTGTCCTGAGTCTCTCTTGGACATTTCAACATTATTTAATTAATTGCCATTTAAAAAAAAAAATATTAATAATTTATTGTTCAAGTATAAAATAAACTGGCAAATAATAACACAGTTTGAGGGATACTAGTCTGGAATTTCTTTCATTTTAAAAATGGATATTGGCCATTTTAATTTTTTTACCTGCATGAAAAATGACGCATGAGTTGGCCTCTGTTTTTAGGTGGTTTATTTATTTAGGATATTCATTGATATTCTGGCCATGAGTTTTGTTTTGGTGCAGGATTTCCCGTCATTCATTGCAAGTTATTCTTTCACTTTCGTTCTCTCTTTCTGTTAACTTTCGTGATATCTTGTTTTTTCAGAGTCCCGCATTTTTTTCCGTTTACTCACGCCTTTCCCCTCTGACCGTTCGCTGTCCTTTTATCTGTTTCCCAGGAGCGTTGTTTGGTCGATACGGTTCTGCAGCCTGATACTCAGACAGCTCTACTGGCAACAGATGTGTGGTGCTTTACAGCACGGTGAGTGTGTGTTCACATATATCATTTGTATTAAAAGAAAGTGTAAACTCTGTGGCTATATTTTAATTGGGGCATACTTCTCTGTACACTGTCGTGCTACATTATTTATAACAAACCCTACATTTGAGGTATCTTCAGTTATTATTGTTACTGTTTCACCAAAGTCTTGTTGTCAGCAGTTTCTACCCATATTTTTCTGCACAATATTGAACCCACTGCTGATTTGACCTGTGCTTACAGGTATGGAACAGCAGAACTGTGTCTACATCATGTCCTCCTCGTTGCTCAGCTGGTGGGTGGAGACGGGTACACAAAACACTTGAGAGAGTCCATTTTGTGTTGTTTTATTTGGATCAGAAAGAAAGGGAGTTCACAGCAAATTGCACTTTTACAACCCATTTTCAGACATGAATTATAAAGATTCGGAGTAGACCTTGAAATTGCAGGATTTCTGAAATCTAGGCTCTTGATGTTTCTCCATGTCTGTGACCTCTTCCTGAGCACTTTCTAAAATAACTCTAAATCCCCTTAATCTCCTCTCAGTGGGGTTATGAGATAGAATGGAGTCCTGTGGCCCCCCTACAGAGGGGACAGTTGTTGTTGTTGTTGGACCTCAGGGACACCTTTTAATAACCTGTTACATCACTACGTCATCAGATTAAAGTGGATCTCACTCATTTTCATTCACGTCTCTTTCCATCAGTTCGTCTCTCTTCTGCCTTGATGCCCTCGTGGTTTTACTCCCCCTGAGTCTTCACACTGACACTCACACTGTTCCTCACCTCTTCTCTTCTCTCCCTCTTCTCCCCCAGGTGAAATCCTGCACCACTGAGTGTTACCAGTCGGCCCACCTGGGCCTGCTGCTCAAACGCATGGTGTTCCTCATGACGCCGGACCACCAGGTTAGAAATGCTGGGAACTGAAATTGCATTTTTTTATGAAATCACAAATGACTTTAGAGTGTCAACTTAAATCTAATTTTCACAGTTTTGTATACAAATTCCCTCAAAAACAGAGTACACACAGTTACTACCTTCAAATCTGACAGTTCAGTCAATGCTTGTTAACACTAAAAGGCCAAATATGATGAAAGATGGAGAAAACGTTGACTTAAACAATGAAAATGGTGTAAACTTTGTATTACAGGTATTTTACTTACATCTAACAGTTGCACAGTATGACAAAACAAATTGTATATAGTTTTAATATCATTTTGTAAACTATATGTTGCTACAAAAGTTGGTTGTCCTTGACAAACAGAGAGACTTTCATTGGGTCTTTTACCTTTCATTTCATAAGTTCCAAAATTAAAGTGCTTAAACATTTAGAGGCATTGGGATATTTATATTGTTTCCCTTTTTCTAAATGGAACCATACATGTTATAGAGATATAGATATATTTTTACATTTCATAAACCTATTGACATTAAAAATCAATAAAGTAAGGCGATGGGCCACCAGAACAGCTTCAGTGCTCCTGTGAGTGGATTCTACAAATCTCAGGACATTGTACTGGATTGATGAACACCATTGATTTATGTGAATTATTATGTTTTTCTAGATGGAGCTGGTAGCGCACTTCCCACCATCTGAGGTGGAAAACCTTCCAGTGTGGCGACATGTCCTTCTCAGAGCTCTTTCGCAGGATGCACGTCACCGCGTAGAGGCCGACATCATCGACCTCAGTCAAAGAGCTCTGACCGACTGGCAGAACGGAGGGTACAAACTAGGACAAGTGGACAAAGTGGTGAGGACAACCTCAGAGTAACCAGTCGCTGCTTTTTGTTAACGTCACGATAGCGGACTGTTGTTTTCACCTCCTCCTACCATCATTAAACAGTGCGTTAATGTCTGCTTTGTGCTCAAGTGAAGGCGACATAACTGTGCAAAGACACACTCATGTAAACTCTGCATGGATTTTATTTCAAATTGTGAGATAAGGTTAAATGATGTTTATGTACATTCTGCCGCTGAAGACAAGGAAAATGTAGTGACTGATATTGAATTACCTGGAGAGGAAATGAGCAGTACAAACATCAAGGGCAAGGCTGCGGCATTGTTTCTGTCCTTGTGCACTCCGGAGAGTGGATAGATAACAAATGACCACAAGTGATATTAATAGTAAGATAAGCTTGTTTCCATGGCTGAGAACCGATGGCACAGATTGCTGTTACATGGTTTACAAGGTTTTAACTCATGACTGCATAATAGAACACTTATTGCAACAAATCGCACTTTTAAGTCCGATTGTGTATTTCTCCTCACCTTCATCACTACATCACTCTGCAAGCATGGAGAGGGTTTGACACGAATACAATACATCCCATGTATTTAGAAGATCATTAGCCTTCATTGAGATGGTTTAGACCATAAAAGATTCATTTTCAGGTGGAAAAGCTTTGTTAGTCTCGTTGGTTTTAGAATATGACACTTAGTGGATCGTTCTTGATTTTATTAAGTCTCGACTCATGCGTGACCTGTCCTTTCATCCACCTTCAATAATCTTCTTCTTCAGGGTGTTCCAGTGTAGCTCTATTTTACAGTCGTATTTTCCAGCTGCTATCAGTCAAATTCATGCCAGAATGATTAAATCCAGCTGAGAAAACAATGCAAGGAAGCAGGGTGGGGGAATTTAAAATGGTAAACATGCACGAGTGTTGGATTCTACACAGTTCCCTCTGTCTCCAGAACATGGTGCTGTTCCCCCTCCTAGCGGTGGTTCGGGTGCAATCATCTCCAGAGGAGCAGTGTGTGTTGTCTGCAATGAGGATAATCACACAGCTCTGGTTACGAATGTGTCCAGACCAGGTGAGATCCCCCCCCCCCCCACACACACACACACACACACAGACAGGCGTAGTGTGAATGCCTGACTGTTGTCCCTATAACCTGTCATACTCCAGGTGCAGACCCACCCTGTGCTCCAGTGTACTCTGCAGCTGCTTCTGTCAATATCGGCCATTTTGGTGAAAAACATCGAACCACAAGTCATTTGTCAGGTATGTTGTTAGCTTTCACAGTTCACATTAAGTAGATGAAGAATGGAGAAAACATCTGTTGTGTGTGTGTGTGTGTGTGTGTGTCCCAGGCTCTGTTGTGTGTGGATAATGTGGTGTCTCAGAAGTGTGCAGATCAGCTGCTGCTGGCTGCTCTGGAGTTCCTCTCCTCCCTGGGGAAGATCTTTGTCCCTTCTGACAGCCAGGTAATCAGACCAGACTATTTCATGGGGATCTTACCTTTTAAGTTCATTGTCATATTTTCTCTTTCACACCAACTTTTTTTTTTTTTTGTCCCACAGAATGAAGTTCTGCCGAGGCTGAGTAGCCTGTTTGCTGTCCTGTTGGCTGACAGCGCGTGGCTGCTTCAACAGCACGCCCTGGAGGCCTTTTCTCAGTTTGCAGAGGTAGGGCAGCAACTCAATAGGTGTAATATTAAATACGGTTTATGCCAATGTCATAAAGTGAATGTGTCCTTTTGTGATTCAAGATTACAAACCATGAAGAGGTTATTTCTCAAAGCTTGAGTGTAGAAGATACCAAGACGAGGGTGGTGAACTATCTCAGCAAGGTAAGGAGAACACATCGCAACGGAGATCGACTTCAGATAAAATGAATGAATGTAACTAAGTGTGTCTTGTTGTAGACTGTTAATGCTCAAGAAGATGTGGAGTCGAGGCTGCAGAGGCTCAAACTGGAGACGGCAGTTATTGAACAACACAATGAGAAGCTGGAAATTACCACAGAAAATGCTTCCAACAAACTGTCTGCTGAAGCTGTTGCTGATTCAGAGGTTGGTGGTGTCATGAAGTTAAATCAAAACGTCATTCTCAGTGGCATAAACTTCTACTTAGACTCATAAATGAACTGATTCGATTTTGGTGGACAATGGTCAAGATCACAGTGACCTAAAAACACTTTTTTTGGATATAAACTAAGAATTCATATGCTCGTTAAGACTATTTTAATGACTTAATACTATGGCTTTTTGACATACCATAATATTTTTAGGATTTTTTTAATGAAGTACTATATTATATTTTTATGAGATTATTTTGACATACTAGACTGAATTTCTCATGACTTTTCTATTGCTTTTTTTGGCATACTGTGACTTTATATACGTTTACATTTTTGATGACAATTTGTATGCTGTGCTGTGACTTCCAACAATATTATGAAAGTCAATGTACATGTCATAAACATTTTAATAAATGTCATGTCATTTAAAATAACTCACTTAAATGAGTTAAAAGCGTCATAGTAAAGTATGTCGTAGTATAGTACGTCATCAAAAAAGTAATACAAATTGAAAGTCGTATATCATAAATAAACTCAAGTGTAGTATGTCAGAAAAAAGTCATGATGAATGTCATAGTATTTCATTAAAAAAGTAATTTAATCGTTGTAAAAATGTAATATAGATATATAATACAATTATATAATATAGTACAAATTTAGTAAAATAGTCTTAATATAGTATGGCGAAAAATGTCGATATATATATTATTTGACAAATGTCATAGTATACTATGCAATAGAAAATGTCATAGTATTGTAAGTGATTAAAAAGCTATTTAAAATGTGATTGTATTTAATTCTAATAGCTCGGCCCAAACCTCCCTTAGCAATAACAAGAGCACTGGAAATAGTACATTTATTCAGCAAAATATTTCTCTAATAAGTATTACATTATGTCCTGCTCAGCAATTCAAAATGTCATTTGTACAAAGCAAGATTTCTGCCTCATCTGATGTAAAATGAAATCACGTGTGAGTGAGAATGTAACATGAATCCTGGAACTATTCCCTCAGCCGTCCCCAAAGAGAGCTCGGCAGGAGACCAGCGCAGAGGACGAGTACGGCCGCTACATCCAGACGGCTGCGAGTGCTTTGAAAGCCCTTCAGGCTCTCGCCGAAGACGCCGCCAATATTCCAGCACCGCCTCCACAATGGCTGGAGCCCAGACTACAGGAGCTCCAGACCCTCATAGCCCACATCAGCACAGCCAGACGCACAACCTAGCAGTGTACTCGCCTCCTTCCTTTATAGAATAACAGGCCTGTGAGGTCCGGACACTACGCTGCTGCTGCTGAAAAGTCACTCTTCACTTTTTTAAAACCTTTCCATGGTCTGCTTTGATTGATTGTTTATTAAACTTGTTTGAATACAAGTCGTTGTTCATTTGTTTGTATTTAGCACAAAGTCAAACAGGAGTCTTCACTGACTTTTATCAAAATTGTGCCGTACAAAGTTCCTGCATTGAGACTCATATTGGCTGGAGACTTGTTTTATAAAAGTCCAAGTTCAGTACTTTCCATCAGTAGCCCTAAACAATTGCAATCACTTTATACAATAGATCTAACAAATGTCTCATAAAAAAAACAAGGTCATATTTTATACAATAAAATCTTTACTTCACCAGCAACCAAAAGCTAATAAATTACGTAATTTCACATTCATTCAAAGTGCAACCCCTCTGCAATTTAAACCCGACGCAATTTCGGCAAGTTATGTCTCGCTTAAAAGTATATCTTAATTTCCATGCCAGTGATGAAGTTGGCACGTTTATAAAAAAAAAATGGAGAATCAGATGTTAACATGACGTTCACCTCAGATCAGGATCATCTTTTGGTGGCTCGGACCAGTTGGCAAACACTTTAAAAATGGCTTCATTTGTCCAAGTCCCGCACCATCTGCTGATGAACTTCAAATCTTATCTTAACAAAAAGACAATAATGTTGAGGAACCTTCATTATTCTTACTGCATCACGCTATCAAATGAAAACTGGAGCAACGTTCATCTTAACGACTGCATGTCTTCTCTGGTGCATCTTGAGGATTCGAGTCTCAGTGGTCTAATTATGTTGCTCCAGATGAAGCAGACGGATCGAACGTCATCACCAGGAACCAGACTCATCCTCCCAGTTCAGGTCGTCTCCATCACCCCAGCCAGCTGCTTCAGTCTTTGAGAGAAAATAAAACAGAACAATCATCACCGAGACATTTTCTCTCATGCAAAATGACTTATTTAAATATATATATGAAAAACACCACCCCACACACACACACTCACCTCAGTCAGGTTGTCAACTGCAAACTTGGCGGTGAGTGTTACAGTATTGATGGAGGAGTCGACCTGCAGAGATTTAGTGTTTTCTGAAGAGGCTGTAGATAGTCCAGCCTCACTTGCACTGCTCTCGTCCCGCAGCAGCAGCGCTGGAGAGGACAGTTTGATGTCCGGCACCATGTCTGCAAACAAATCCAGCTCTGGGTCCGGCTTTTCCCTTCTCTTCACCTTAATGGTGAACTCCTCCCCCAGACCTCCTCTGCCACCCTTCTTTCGTGGCACAGTGGGTTTGGGTCTGGGGTTCAATGGGTTGTGTGAGTCACCCTCTTCTTGAGCCCAGCCATGGTCCAATGAGGACGCGGTCTTGCTCTGTGTGGATTGTTGCAGTGCTGGGGTCAATCTGAGGGGTTTGGAGGAACCCAGTCTCGGTGCTTCAGGTGCATGACCAGCAGGTGTAGTAGCGCCCCCTCTGGGTGCTGTGAGTATAACTGGGTCTGATAAAATAGCCGTGGGGGAAAGATCTGAGGCAGCTTCAGTGTCCTCAATGTCGTCCCACGGCTCCCCTTCCATGTTCGGGTGCGAGAGCGGCAGTCCGCTGCCGACTGGATCTTCTCTCTCAGAGGCCTGAATGTGGATCTGGACCGACTGGCCAGCTCTGTTCTCGCTCTCTTCAGGGTCGCTCCAGTCCGGCCAGTCTTCCACTGGACCTTCTCGTCTGTCCGTCTGCTCTGGGCTGTAAGACAGCGGCTCCATCTCGCTGTCCTGACGATAGCCATTTAAAGGTAGAGACAGCGGTCTGCTGACATCTGAAACATGTAAAACTAAACACATAAATAACGAGACAGACTGCGATTCAGACAAACGAACATGAAACCGTGAATACATTTAAATTATTAGTATGGGAAGGGGTCATACCTGATTTTATTGGCAGCAGGTAACTTCGTGGAGTCTCCTTACTACCTGCTAAGCTGCCCATGTGACCCAGGACCAGACCGTCAGTCCCTGGTGGTCTGGGGAACAAATTCAAGACTTTTGAAGGTTGGGCCACATGAGGGTGGGAGCCTCCGACTATATGGACAGGTGAAGCTAAAGAATAGAGGTAAGATTAGTATTGAGCGACAAAGTCATAGTATAGAATGCCATTAAAAAAAAGTCATGTTGTATGTCATAAATAATGTCGTAAAAAAGTCATTTAAAAAGTCATAGTATAGTACGTAAAGAAAAGTCACAATATAGCATGCCATTAACTACTCTGTCATTAAAAAGTAATTGTATTGCATGTCATAAAACATGCCATAGTATAATTTATCATAAAAGAATATTCAAAAAGTCTCAATATAGTATACCATAAAAAAGTTATAGTATAGTTCGTCATAAAAAGTAATTAAAAAAAGCAATAGTATGGTACGCCATGAATGCATCTTACATCTTGACTGTCTATCTGCACGGTTGTCTGCTTTAAAACTTTATTGATATCGTTTCTCGTTATCGTCATGATTACGTCAGTGTTGCTTACTTTCGGGGGTGACGTCTGTGGACCGTGTGAAGTTGGGTGTGGTGCGTTTGAAGACCTTGGACCTCTCTCCACCGACCACCACCTGAGCCCCCAGCAAGGGCACCAGCAGCGCCAGACTCTGCAGAGTCATGGCCACCAGAGAATCACTGGTGTCCCTCATTCCCAACAAAACCTGCAGCCAGGAACAAAACAAAGTAACTCAGACAGGAATCGCATAAAAGAGACATGTATGTCTATCCTCAAATGTGACACGCTGGTTACGCTCTTATTATCTAACCCTTTCCCAGAAAGTCAAACTATTTCTTTAGTCTGGTAACTTGTCAGCACTCCACCTGAGGTAGGATCTGGATTTTGAGCTCGTCTTGGGAGAAGAACTCGGCGTAGATGTGCATGTGACCCAGCAAAACGATCCGGATGTGTTCCTCTTTGACCTTAAAGAGCTTGAGAAGCTGAGGAATCACGTGTTTACGGTACAGAGACACAGACAGCAGGCACTCTTCATCGTTACCACCACCACTGGAATCTGTAAGATAGAAGAGAGACGATGAGCAACAACCTCATGCAGTGTCACACAACTATTAAGCAGGACAGCTACAGAATGCTTCTTTCTTTTTGGCAGGGAATAAATAAAGTACTGAGTTATTATTATTAGTTACAGAAAGTTTAATAAAGTGACATTCTACCCCTCTTTGGCCTTAGAAGATGAGGCAGGAAGCTTTTGACTGCCATGGGTTCTGCAAACACAAGCGAGTTGAGGAGTTTGGGGACAAGGCGTGAAGCTATCAGCTCTTCAGGGAGACTCTGGACCCGGTCTAGAAGAAACCTACACAACAAACACAGAATAGGGTAGAATTAAATGATACATTATCTAATTGAGGGAATGTATAAGAAACAGCATTTTAACATCTTACAAGTACACAAAAACAATACGATTCTGAGTGTAATATATCTAATTTAAAGTCAAAGTGTGGACAAACAATATGACACCTATATGAAACTGTTTTGCATGAACACGTGATTGCTGCACTGATTAAAAAAACATTTGTTAAAGAAGACATTATTCTCACTTAAAGAATTCATTCTTTTCTTCTTCCATCTTCAAGGTCAGGCTCTTGAGAAAATCCCTCACTTCCAGAAAGTCATTCCTATTCAAAGAAACATGTGTATTGTGTTTGAAAACACATCATTTCCCACCAAGTACTGACAACAGCAAAAGCAAACAGAAGCCCACTAACCTGAAAAAGTCATGAGTCAGCAGAGAGCTGAGTGGGGGTCGAGACAAGGGGTCAGGGTTCAGCAGGCCCGCCTGCAGGGTCTTCGTCAGACTGTCGGACAGCTCCTGTGTCACTGAAACAGAGGAAAGAGAAGTAGAAGTGTGTGAGAAGCTACCCGAGTGTTCTGTTAAAATGACACACACTAAGGTTGAGGTCATTAGTTACTCCACTCACCACAGCTGTTCAGGAGAGAGATGAGCGTCTCCACCATCATTCCAAAAGAGTAACAGTCCCGAGAGTGAGCGGTTTTATCCGGAAACATTTTAAAGCCCTCGACCTGTCGATGACATGTTCCATGAGAACATAAAGGGGGAGGTCTTTCATTTTCATAACACAACCTTTAATCTGCTCACCTGCTCTTCTGGGGGAACGCAGCTGGCTTCCCTCACATTCTGAATGCTTGCGAGAAACTGGAGGAGTTGATGAAAATTAAAAATTAAAACATAAAACTGATATGCAAAGTCAAGACTTCTTTTTATTTTTGGAAGAACAAACTACACACAGACGTCATCTTGGATACATTCTGCCCGTTATTCAATCTCGTACCTCAGGCGTAGCTTCAGAGAACTTGCAGACAGTATCCATCCCTCCCAGTTTCCAATGACCATCATCACTGACAAATACAGATGAAATGCAGACGTTGTTGTGGCTGGATTTGCCCTGGTGGATAAGGAATACAATTTAGGAACTTATCCATGCCCACCACTGTGAAACATGAAACGCCAACAGCACCTCAGTAGTTACTTTACATAATGATGCCTCATTTAAATGTATTCTCAGGGACAATGATCATTGATTGATCGTCACTTTAAATGAGCCAGTGTTAAGCCAAAAGGCTAATTTTCAATTGTTGTCCTTCGGCCTGATGTTAAAGTTGGCCATTAAACAAGCTTGGAGGAGTAAGGAAGCATCTTGTAAATTTAGTCTCTCATCCATTAGGACAATTTCTCAGAGGCTACTTTCAACTCGGCTGTTCTTTTTGCTCACCCTCTCGTGCAGAAACACGAGCGCCTGCAGGATGTCGTAGATTCCCGCGCAGATCTCCTCCGGGGAGAGGCTGTCCAGCAGCAGCTCCAGGGGCTGCACGCGCTCCGTCACCAGGTGGATGCCGCCGTCCTGCACCGAGCAGGACAGGAAGCGCAGCAGACATGGGTGCCTCAGAGTCTTCAGGTGCTGCAGGAAAACGAGAAGTACTTCTTTATTTCCTACATACACGTTCCTTACAGTGAATGTCATGCAGCTGAAGGAAAAGTCTGATTATGCAGCCTGAGTGCCAAAACAACCAATTAGCAATTTAGTACACAATGCTGTCAATGGAGAGCATGAAGATTTCCTTTGGTATTATGATGTCATGATGATGCTTGCGAATTTGGTGGTAGGTCTCGTGGGCGAGCAGGAAGACTGCACAGATTATGCTGCAGTCCAATTATCCAACATTTGCCTCTGAGAACTACATCACTAAGTACAAAACACTAAACAAGTACTCCTGAGCTAAAGGCTTTAGTATGACTTACCTGAGCAGCTTTGTTGACTTTGTCTTCATTGCCCCGCTTGTGAACAAACACGGATGCCGGCTTTCCATCCTGGAGCATCGCCGAGTGCATGGTGAGTCCGGATGGCAGGGTCAGCAGCGGCTCCTCCAGCGTACAGCTCCGCACCGCGCTGCTCTCGGCACCCATGGTCCGCGCTTATTCCTGCTAGTGGGGATGGGGGCAGAGGGACGCGAGTCAAACGTGATGTGTGGCAATGCGATGTGGTAAGCAGGCAGCCATAAGCGCAGAGGACACACTTTACCTGTCTCACTGTAGTGGATGCACCGCTTGCTATGTGACAACTTAGCTAACGTTGTGTTGTTAGCTAGCTAACCTCAGCGCTACGTTAGCCAGCTCGTCATTGCTGTGCGTGTCAGTTGCCCTTCCGCCTTCATACAATCACGCCAATGGCGGCGAGGTTAATCCCGTGCTTTTTCAATTTGATCAACCTGCTAGATATAAACACGTAAGATATATTGCCGTCCACTTCTGGACTAATCAACGATGCTAACGTGGAGCGAAAGCTGCCCAGTAAACACGGACTCTTCCGGTAAAAGACGGAACCACAGAGCAGGGGACACTGTTAGTTCAGAAAATGAAAGAAATGAATCACCGAGGTTTATTTGCTGTGTTGGTAAAATTTAATTTCACTGCTTACGAAATACACATAAGTTAGGCATTAGATGTAACATTACTGCGCGTGATTTTAAGTTTTTAAATCATACAAAACCACCAACACCCCTGCTCTAAAACATAATGGTTGCAACCAAAGTGGTGTGACAAAACGCAAGTATGTGCATATGGTGTCTAAAATGAATGTAGAAACTGTCACTTAGATGATGCTCTTTGTCTGGTAGATTAGAGTCTGTGGTCCAAGATATGTCTTTGTTTAAATCCATAGTATTTTAGCGACCCTTGGTCAAGAAAAACAGTTTGGAAGCTATTTAGGAACCTAGGAATTAAAGAAAAAAACAGCTACAGGTGACAATTACACTACAGGGTCGTGAACTTCATGTGGCGGTGGAAGGGACAGTTCTTAAAATTCTGCTAAGAATGTTATCCTAACCCAAAATAGTGAACACTAGTGTAACATTACAAGTGAAGAGACAGCATTTGAAGCTTTGTCCTGATTATTTTCTGGCTTCATAAAATAAATAATCTCCACAACATTTCTCTCATGGGATTTATCTTCTTTATGTAAATGGTTTGTGTTACTGTTAAATGTTATCACTATATACTTAAGATCATATAATTGAGTAACTGTACTCATATTGTACAGTTAAGTATCTGGAAATGTTATATATTTTACTTGTGCTTTATATGTGTATTGATGAAGTTATCATTAAAATGGTATTCTTAATTACTGATACATTGATAATCAGTTCTGTGTGAAACACTTGTGAAAAGACACTGAAATTGTGTTTTATGTCTACTTTTGGCCTTAAATTGTGTTTGTTTTCCGCTGAAAACCTGTTTTTCAATGCATTTATTTATATTTTATTGTACAAATAAAAAACTTGAAATTGAAACACTGAAGTGGCGATAATGTTTCCAATACTGTGGCTTTATTAACATGCTGTCATACACATAAATATACATATTATATACATAAAAGCACAATCAGTTAATAATATCGTTGTATCAGACATTTCACAACTGAGCACAAAAGTCAGATGTTGTCTCAGTTTCAGACGTGGCTCTTGGTTTCCTCTTTACAAGGAAACAGCAACATCGCATACCAACCATAGTAAGGTTTCTGCTTCAGTAACAAACGAAAACACACCTTTGTCAGAGGAAGTGATGATTTTGACCAGATGATAATTTGGGCCGGTTACCTTAGTAACTTAACAGCAGCAAAAAAACAAACCAAAAAACACTCACTCACTCTCAAGTAGAGAAAGCAGGAGACAACATGGACGAGCTCGGTAAGACATGTTTTATGCTGCTGATCATACTCAAATTGATCAGTGGACATCGTTTTAGATATGAAATCATTATTGTAATTGTAAAATATTCAGAGCAAGATGATTTAAAGTTGATGTAGAAAATAGAAGTGAAAGGAATAATTGATCGTAGAGTAAGATGACAGTGCTTTACAGCACGTATTCTGTTACCCACACCAAGTACAGGGCACAATACGCTTTACTTTTAAATGCAGTTCAGCCTGTAATCATTTAAATCATTTCTTTTTACACTGTTTTGTTACTGTGTCTTGGTTTTGTACTGTAATTTCAATCATGCTCTTAGTTGTTTGTAAAGTAACCTGCTTTTTTTGAGCCAGGACTCTCACAAATAGTATCATGAGAAATAAAGTTTAAAAAAAGATTGGGCTTCACTGATCATCAAAACATACAACTCATGTCTTGGAATAAAAATACAAAACTTTCACTATGTTCTGAAAATAGAGGATGTTCAGATTTGTGTGAAATGTGACGACAGAGTTATAAAATATCAAAGACAATAGTGTTAAAACATTTATTCTTTTTCTTCAAACAGCCGTGTTGTTTACTTTCCTTAGCAGAGACTTTATTCATACAAATATTCCCATTTTCTTAAATGTGTGGGTTGTTATTTTATGAAGGACAGTTGACATTTTCACAGGTCTTGCAACAGTATTACAAGTTTCACTTCTGCAACATGCAGCACCATCACTTCCTGAGGAAGCTGACATGCATGAGGCAACCTCAGAGTAATCCATCTTTAGCTATACATCGAGGTGCACTGCATCTCACTTCACAGGAAATATTTCACACCGAGCAAACTTTACACATCCTCCAGTGGAACAGTGCACACCCAGAAAGCACACTCGATGTGTTGTGTAAATACTGCATGCTTGCATAATGTATTTCTGTTTATGTGTGTGGTTAGAAGATTTATGGCCTGTATCCTGCCGCAGATATGCTGTTGGAGGAGTTGGCCGTGAATTCAGCAAGTTCAGAAAGTGTCAATGAGAACAGGAGCAATGATCCAGCCGCTGGAGTGGTGAATACAAAGGCACGCAAATTAAAAAAAACACTTAGACTGGACCACAACTTTCTTCATTATCACCTTTTTCTGTTGTAATCAAACTTGAAATGTATTCTCAACCAACTCTACTCTCTAAAATAATTTGTCATCTTGTCCACAGGTGTCAGATGTAGTTTATGCTGGATTAAACAAAAAAGGAAAAGGCCCAGTCTGCTCCAATGTGTACAGGTGAAGCACAAGATTGCCCCTGATTCACATTATCATTGTGTAAACTGTAAATATAGGAAACAGGAGATTGCTTGAAATGAATGGCACATATGTTAAAATTACAAGGACTTCCACTTTTAAAGCATCCTAATGTACACAATGATCTTACTGATTTTGCAATCTACTACTTTAAACACTAGAATTTTTAACAGATCTAACTCCAGAAATATTAGAAAAGACATCATATCATAAGTATGGCCCTATGCCTATCTCTGTATGGCTTCTGTGTAGATTTGTATTCTGTTTTCTGAATTTTCCTAGTTCATAACTCAACATTACATTATTGTAAAATATCACCCTCAGATTATGTTCAGAGACCTCGATAGGAATGTGTACAGTAGTCATGGGGTAGTTCGTATTCTTGCAGCTTTCTAACTTGCCCCTCTCTGGGTTTTAGTGATCTGCCAGCTCCTGTGGCAGCTTCCCCGACTCCTGACTCTCCCACTAAGGAGCTGGATGCTATCTTGCAGGATATGCTGGGTCTGGGACAAGAGGTCAGTACATTGACTGCAAGTGCATGTGTCAAAATAATTGAAATGTATATATTTTGTTCTGTTAGAGAATAATTCACAGAATAATTCTAGTCCATATAAAGTGGTGATGAATATGGTAAGAGACAACGGTTTATGTGCAGTGAAGAAACTTTCCAAACAGGAGTGAAATTAACCAGGTTTGACAACAGAGGGCAGTATTGTACTAATTCCAACACTGCACAGCCTCAAGTAGAATTTCAGTATTGGAGCATTCATGAGCACCGACTTTAAAAAGACACATTAATCAAAAACACAGCTACAAACAACAGATTTCTGTACGTATTTGTTTCATCACTTAGGACCCAGAGTCTTCAACAACCCCACCGCCTCTTACACAAAAACAGTCTGTGAAAAAGAAAACAGAAGATGGGCAACGGGAGAACAAGGAGAGCAGCAGCAGCACAGCAGCTTCAGACGCAAACGCCTCGACCACGAGCAAGAAAACTGAAACAATAGATGACCTGCTAGGAGGGCTGAGCTCTGATTTGGAGAAGATTGGCGTGCGCACCACGGCCAAGGGCCACTGTGCTTCTTGCAACAAATGCATCGTGGGAAAGGTATAAAAAGCCACATAATCAGATGGGCAAGCATTTCAAATCTAAGTATTGTAGATTAAGAAATCTATATGAAAAGACGCAAAGTCAGCCTTATACATTGACAAAGGACAATTGTGTAAACCTCTCTATTTCTCCTTGCACTACCTTTCCTCTTCTGTAGATGATCACAGCGCTGGGTGAGGTGTGGCACCCTGAGCACTTTGTGTGTGTGGCGTGTAAGACGGAGCTGAGCACCACAGGCTTCTTTGAGAGAGAGGGTCGGCCGTACTGTGACAAAGACTACCATCAGCTCTTCTCTCCTCGTTGTGCCTACTGCAAGGGGCCCATTTTGGAGGTGATAAACCTAAAACTCTTCTTTTTTTGGTTCACTGTGTGTTGACGATTTTCTTTTTTTAAACAAAAGGAACTCAATCATATACTTAAATGGCCCACTTGCCTTTTGTTTGACACTAATTTGTTCTGTCATATATTACATCCATTTATGTAAACAATAATCTTTCAAAGATTGGATGATGACATATAGTAGTAGTTCATTTTTCTAGACGTATCCAACATGTCATCTTACTAAATAAAACACAAAACCATATCGGGGATTCTGCAGTCTGGGCTTATGCTGCAGACCAAAGTCATTAATCAGCAACTTCTGCAATGTCCAATGTCTGTGGTTCAAATGAGGTTTGTGCTTCCTCACATCTGAACATATGACATGTGACAGACCTTTATCCTAATCTTTAAAGGAAGTAAAAGCATGATGATGTGTTTTTATGTCTGTCTGGTTTACCAGAACATCCTGACAGCTCTGGACCAGAGCTGGCACCCTGACCACTTCTTCTGTACACACTGTGGAGGCCTGTTTGGACCTGATGGTAAGAGGCTTGTGCATCCATTATTATTCACTGGAAACCACAACTACAGTACAAATAATCTCATGTATTATCACTCAGAATTAATCGTATGTGTCTTATGCATGTCGCAGGTTTCCTAGAAAAGGATGGGAAGCCCTACTGTAGCAAGGACTTCTACCACCTCTTTGCTCCCAAGTGCTCAGGCTGCGGGGAGTCAGTGAGGGAGAACTACCTGACTGCAGCCAACGGCACCTGGCATCCAGAGTGCTTCGTCTGCGCAGTGAGCCTTTTTTTTTTTTTACCTCAGACCACACACACGGCTCTGGCTCGCACACAAGCCTGGGAGTAAATGAGAAAGATACCCACACATTTGCTTTATTTGCAACATTCTGACCGCAAGGCTGATGAAAACCGTATGCCTGATGAATACTCTGCGGTTGAAATGATGCAAATAAATCAAGGAAACCATATTTCCTCAGTGTGTGTGTCTTGTGCGTTCTCTGCGAACCTACTTCTGTATGCAGCATCTGGACAAAAAAACGGTTCGGTGTGCAGCTTTCCTTCTGCTTTACTCGGTTTTGAGCAATTGTTAGACATAAATGCTGTCAGTAGAGACGCTGACATGAGGTAGCAACTTTTCATACTTTATGGCCCCTAAAGAAAACCATTCTTTCTTGACTGTGCATAAACCTGAACATGAATTACATAAAATACATTGCTCTTTAAACCTATCATTCAAAATATCATAAATACAATTAAGATTAACAACATCACATAAAACATGGAATACATCCAACTACGACTATCCAACCCAATCATTGCTGCAGTTTTATCATCCCCATCACAACCAGCATCTCACCATTAGCACAGAACATAAACATTGTTTTACATGGAGCACTTATTATTATTGTCATTATTCAATCAGCAAGGTCAGGATTTTACCTGGCCTTCAGTGAACTACATCTAACTCCAGAGGTCCGGAGGTCAAACACTCCATTAACAGGATGAAGTGGACACTCAAAAAGCAGCCGAGCCTTTTTAATCAACGTCCCGCTGGAAATAAATCAGGTAGTTCATAAAATGTAGCACCTTTGATCTTTCTGGCCACTTAGACCATGCTGTGCTGCAGCCTGGTCTCGTCAACAGAAGAGAGATTTTCCTTCCATGAAGTGTAACTACAAAACCTACGACTACAAAATGTTCTAAAATCATTCATCATCAATAGTTTTAGCTGCATATACTTTTAAGAAACATTTGTCTCCAACACTAACCTTTCTCACAGTGGACATTGTGACTTGTTAAAAATAGGTTCAGCTGTTTGTGTGCCAGGGCCCTGGAGTTGTGCATGCTGGCGCACTGTTATGGCTTACTGACTCACATAAATGAAACAGAGCCACCGTTAATGTTAAGAGTCACACCTGTGCTTTTACTGCTATGACGAGTCAAAATGCCCGCCAAGAGAAACCTTACGCAGCATCCCTCCCTCCTGGACTTATTTAGTTTATGTTGTAAGTGAGGGATAAAACCGGTTCCATGATTGTAATGGTTGACAGAGAAGCTATAAACTAACCATTTTTAGCCACGTAACAGGCCAAGCTCCAGCATGACGAACTCATGACATTCCCATTAACCTCAGATGTACTGTGAGTGCTACGTGCTACATGCTAATGACAAGCTAAACCAACATAGTGACCATGATAAATATATTCACAGATTCTGATATATATCACTTAGATCTCCATCATAACACATGGCAAGCTCACTTTCTACATTATGGGACCTTTAATCTGCAGATTATGTAGCTTTAGGCCCACTTTACATTATAGCTGACCATTTTGCAGAGCATACTAAAGGGTTATAAATACCTTCCAGGTGGCCTTTAGTTTTCATTCGTTTCTACAAATTATAGAGATTATAATGTGACATTGTAATTTCATGGTAATAAAATTGTGGAAAGTTTCCCTTCTTATTCGACGAAGAAAACTGGCATCAGACACCAGCTACTGAATGCACAAAGCTGTAAAACTCTCACTATGATGACACGTTCACCCTTTTTGCACATCTTATATATTTAATTTAGCAGCAAGATTGCTTACTTTCAAATATCTAATCACAGCATGTCCTTGAACACACCACGAAGGGGCCAAGTTTTAGAAAGAGTTCCTGCTTGCATCTACATTTCTATTTAGTAATAATCTAATTTAGGTAAACAATCATGTTTCATTGATAACCTGTTCCAAAAAGTTAAATTCCCATGCAGAACTAAAGCTGTGGTGTGCTTTGGATAAGGATCATACACCCATATACATGAGAATCAAACATGATCCTTTAAAAGCAAACATTTGTGTCCAGATTTTACACCATTATCCTTCTTCCTCCATCTCTAATCTCTTTTTCTGTCTCTCTGTATCCTCTCTTCCATCCTTTCCCTATATTTCTCCTCTGTTCTTTTACCCAGGACTGTCTGAAGCCCTTCACTGATGGCTGTTTCATGGAGTTGGATGGTCGACCCCTCTGCTCACAGCACTTCCACTCTCGGCAGGGCACTCTGTGCGGCGGCTGCAGTGAGCCCATCACGGGCCGCTGCATCTCTGCTCTCGATCGCAAGTTTCACCCCGAGCACTTTGTGTGCGCCTTCTGTCTGCGGCAGCTCAGCCAAGGCATCTTCAAGGAGGAGAAAGGGAAGCCATACTGCTCGGCTTGCTTTGACAAACTCTTTGTGTGAGACATACCGTACGCAGCGTACGAACAACGCAACAGAAACCAATCAAATGCAGCATCATTGTCATCGATGAGATTATAATTTTCCCCATACACATTACATACGGCAACTATACTATTCTTACATTACAAGAGTGTGTTTGCATTAGTACAGATGCACAAAAGTTTCATTTTATTCAGCGCTTCTTGGCCCACCGAGATACTTGAGGTTTTCATGAATTGCAATCCAAAGTGTGCAACATGAACTGTGACATAAATTATTGTTAGATTTTGAAAATCTGGAAAAAATTCTCACATTATAACAGAATTAACGACGTGGTTGTAAAACACGTGGAAAGTACCTATGATGATAAAAACACTGAAGAAACCTTTGGATGGTTCTAAAAGGTCTGTTGCTGACACTTGCGCTAAATTATATAGGATTTCATACATCATGATCACATAAAACTCATAAATGGAGAAAGAAAAACACAGAAGTGCAGTTTTAATCCGTGGTTTCCATTAAACTATCCTCAGTTTGCCATAAAACTTGGCCGTCTGGAGATACTCTCTGGCAGTATGGAGCAGTTCGTCAAGGGGACTTGTCTATGTGTCCTGATAGCTTGTATTGGCAGGGACTGGCATGGAATCGGCGTGCCAACCTGAGGTTCCTCTTACTCTGACTTACCATTTGGCCCCTGGCATGCACTGGATTCAAACAACCTCTTCAGTCTCCACACAGGCTCCTTTATAGACGCCTATAGAAGATTAATGAAGGTGGTGATGTGAACAAAGGTGGTTTCAGGAGGAGCTCCTTCACATCGCTGCATCTCTTCAGCTTCTCACTTTCACTGTTGAGGGATGAATCAGCCTCAAAGTGCTTTAGAGTACATTTCTTTTTTATGATGCGCCTCGTATTTCTGGGCCCATTTTTTTTTGTTGCCTGACATTTTTTTTGTTCACTCCTGATAACTAACAGCTTTCATGATTTGTTGAGAAATTTGCAGCCCAGTTAGGATGGAGCAGAACATGTTTTATGTATTTAAATGTGAGAATTTGAAACAAATACCATTAAAGGGAACATATTGTGCTAATCTTTAGGTTCATGCTTGTATTTCTTTCTTTTTTTTACTGGAACTCCAGATACCAAAATGTGTGTGAATCCCCTTTAACCTCTTCATGATGTACATGCTCCCGTTTTTTCTCGTCTTATATGTGATTTTACGTGAATGTTAATGCTTTTTCTGCTGCCAGCTTTCAAACATCTTACATCTGCATGATCTTGAACACAACATCAAGGACAATGCGACAATTGTCAGATGAAGTAGAAAATCTGTATGAAGTTCATACAGTGCTGAAACAAACAAACAATGGAAGCTAGAAAATCAATAATTAAAGCTATAGGAAATCAAAGGAACAGTGTGTAGGATTTAGGGAGAGTTCTAGGCAGAAATGGAATATAATATTCATAACATGTTTCCATTTGTGTATAATCACCTGAAAATAAAAATGGTAGTGTGTTCATTACCTTAGAATGAGCCATTCATTACTACTGGGGGGGTCCTCTTCATGTTGCCATGTTGCATTGCTATGTTTCTACAGAAGCCCAAAATGGACAAACCAAACTCTGGCTGTAAATAGGGCCTTTTGCATTTTTATGTCGCCTGAAGGCCAATGTAATGGAGGGGTGTTCAGCTGGATGCAATCTGCAATCTCACCACTAGATGCCACTAAATCCTCAACACTGCTTTTCAAAGTAAAAGTAAATTAAGCTGATTGAAGGATAGCGGGTATAGACGAGTAAATTAAACCACTTTATCAGTGACATATTTTTTTTTTAAGTATTGAATGTCACAGAAATAACCTTTGAAATATTAAGATAGCCAAACCTCTGTCGAACACTAAGTTCAGACTTCTTGCCGATGTCAAACCGTAGCTCATCAAACGGTGTCTTATCCTCAGATGAACACTGGCTACATTCTGTCGGCCCTGCGGCCACTTTTTTCTTCGGCTTTTCTTCAAGACACTTTGACTTGCTGTGTGACGCTAGTGTGCGAGTGGGAACGGAGGCGGGCATTAATCATGCTGTCATCACTGTCAGACCAGGCCTCTCATAGTCTCCACAGGGTACGGCCCTTGCATCATGGAAGAAGTATCATGTTCAGTCAAAATCCACAATCGTAAGTGTTTAATGATCTAACAGCCGTGTTCCCAGATTCCTGAACTCAAAGACATACTGTAATGTAAAAAGTGTAATATGTTGAAACACACCGCAAAGATTTGCATTTTGTGTTGCAAGATACCCGAGGAGTTTCTTTTTTTCCCCAGCATGAACCGTAAGAAGAACATCAACCTGGATCTGATCTGAGACCTCGGTGACGTGTTTGTATAATTTCCTATCGTCACACGACCTGACGAATGTCAGGATGTTCATCCGAATATTAAAAATAGTTCTTTCTGCACCATTCACTGTCACAACTGCCTGCAATTATGAGTGGACTTGCCAACACTGTCTTATAAGTGGCGAGACATGCGTATAGCTCGCTTTCCGACATATAAAAGCTGTAAACTAGCGGTTAGCTTAAATTTAGATTAGCGGACAACCTCAGACGCAGAACACTCGCCCTATAGCTGTCAAGTGTATTTACTTAAATACAGTCAACACCGAGGCTTTGCAAAGTCTGGAGTGGAAATGTAGAAAACAAAAATACGATGCGGGAAAAGAAGTTCTGGTATTCACAGAAAAAATATGAATCTTATGGTATAGCTGGGTGAGTAGGGAGGAAACAGGTTCTCTGACATGTAGTAAAAATGAGAAAAACATGAAATGTGAGCGGGGGTCTATTTTAAAAGGGTGGCGAATAAAGGGCCGTCTGTGGAAAGCAGAGAGAGTGTAACTCAGGTGACATTTACAGCAGTGAAACAGAGTACGAACGGTCTGGGAGCGCACTGGGCCATAAGATGGCAGCTCGATCTCAATGGGGGAGGGAAAGGGAGTGAGGCACATATTGGGACATAATGGATACTGGTGATGAGGGAGGCAGGGTGAGGAGGGCAGCGGTTGAAGAGTGTAGTTGCAACAGTTACCCCTGCGTGACACTGAAACCCAACACTTACCTCCTGTCCTGTAAAACGTCTGTGTCCCCTCGGCCACCCCTGGTGGGGACGGAGGAGCTCCACTGTGGGTCACGCCCGGCTGCTGGTGCTGCCCTACCCTGTAAACCCAGCAGTTCACGTCAGCTTTGAACCCATAACTGTCACATACATCTTATAGGTACAGACTCACTCATTAATCAGTACATTTGCTTGTAGATACACATCTATGGAAACGCCAGCTGGAGACAACTCCAGTTGCAAATCAGTCCCGACAATGTGACATCACAGCTCCAGTAGGCGCAGTAAAACATGGACGGATCAGATTACTGTAACGTCAATACTAGGCATGTCCATGTATGCACCGGTGAACTAAACAGGTCACTGCATCTATAACGATAAGTAAATACAGATATATTACTCTCAAATGCACACAGTGCTCGAAAGAGAAACAAATGGAAATTTAAAAAAAAATGTATATGTATTCATAATTTTTGTACTTTGTGCACTTGGAAAAATTATATCAAGTATATTTTTTGACAAGATGCCCATTGCTTTCAAATAAATAATATTCCCAAAGTGCACGAGGACCGAGTGTTTTGTAAAAATTCACAAGACGCATCAAAGTTTCTTGACCCAAACAAAGATGGCAGCCAGAGGAGTAATGCACTTTCCCAAGATGGTTACCCACACTGCCAGCCTTCGAGTCACATCACAAGATATTGGAAGCAATGGTAGCTTTGGGACTTTAAGATTACAAGAGGGAACTACTTTTGCTGTCAGTAATTGATATCTCCAAGTCTGACGTAGACAGTTTTTCCAACTCGGTTGCCAGTAATAGAAGTATAAACAATATGACGTGAACCCGGCATTAGCACCTGTCATTTCTTTGTTTGTGATGTGATTCTTGGAGGATGATGCCGAAAAACCGCTTCAAAAACACAGTGAGTGCAATGTCGTGACTGCATTAGACAGCTCCAATGAAGACTGGAAAATTTGTTGAACATGCTTCATTTTGATTTGTTTATTTGTTTGTCAGCTGGCAGAAGTGAGACCAGAAGGTTACTGCGACTCCAAGGGCCAGAAAATCTAAACGTTATGCAAAGAAAAAGTCGTCTGAACTGGAAAGAGTTGGCGTGTCCATCGTTAATGGCCAAACAAGCACATGTAAATTCAGCGCTCCACAAAGGTGAGCCGGTAAGCCTACAGAGCCTGTTGAGAGGGCAGTGAAATAGAGTGCGTCTGTGTGAGAGTTCAAATGTGTGTTTTTAACAGCAAAGGAAAAGTGACAACTTCAACACCTCGGTAATTACTTCCACACAGAGAGAAGTTGAGCTGCGGTGCTCCACTTTTGGGTGTGTTTGTTTTGGCGCTCTGCTGATGCCGGGTGCAGGTATATCACACCTGATTCATGACTAGCTCCTCTGTCCAAGAGGAACTTCTTGTTGTCCTTGGCCCAACACCGAGGGCTCCATGCTATCTCACACACTCTCTCACACAGCAGTAGGTATATGAATACACACACACACACACACACACACACACACACACACACAAACCCAACAAACTCGTAAATACTATTTGTGGATTTGCTATTCATGCTCTCTTGGGTTCAGTCAACACAATCGCAAGAACAGACGTGCACATACACAACAACAACTCAACACAAATAGCTTCAGCTTACCCATCCGTACAACCATACGCGTGCATGTGTATGTACCACATGCGCACAAATCAACCCAAACATCTGCATGCCAAGGGTTTAGTATCACACACACACACACACAGATGCAAAACACATCACATAAACATATAAATACTATTTATGAGTTTGGTCTCTGTCTCTCTTTCCATCTCTCTCTCTCTCCCCTCCCCCCCCCCACACACACGCAAAGCCAAGAAAACTATGGTCTTCTTGGGTTTGGTTGACACAAAGCATATCTGTGCGAGCATCACTGCCTTCTCTGTGTGCTTGCTGATCCTTAACCAAGTGAACTTGAGGTCTCTGCTTTTATGGGTTAAATGGAGTCAGCTCCCAAGGGGGGGACGCTATGGGAGGTTCTCAAGACAACTTCAAAACACTTCATCTCCTCTTCCTCCGCTGCACGTCTTTGTCTCATCTCCCTTACATCTCCTGCCAGGTCTCTCGGCTGGACCTCCATGCTCAACAGGGAAAAACAGGGAGAAAGAGAGCATGGTGCATTTTTATCTAGATCCCGATAACGCCGCAGAACAAACAGGCTGGGGTTATGAGAAAGATTTATAAGACAGTAAGCTCCTTCTGTATGCTAGCCTTCAGTGTCAAGAGATAGATGGTTTCATTATGCTGCTTCATTGTGTCCATGTGTGGGTACAGTGTGCCAGAGAGGTGCAGTCTGTGATCTGTTCAGGGGGGGAAAGCATTCTTGCGATCGACGGAGCTCTTTGAGAAAATGAAACCCTTCTTGTGATTGTTAGCTACATTGGTTTGGAACAGCGGCGGTTTGGACCAAGTTTTTCACAGGGGTTTAAAACTGTGTTATGGACGGGAATTCGACACTAGGGTGGAGGTTGTTCAGACTCAGACTTGGATCTCAGTCGATGCCCGGCATTGTTTGTACGGCAGCAGCTCTTGGCTCAGCCTAGGTGGCAAGACTGAGGCTTGGGCCAGGGGTCAGACAGTGAGCAGAATGGCTCTGGGGCTGGGCCAATTGGGAACATAGCTGTGATCCAAATCCCCCGCCTCTGTTGCAGCAACAGCATGGATCATTATACGATTTGTTTTAAAGAGTAATGGTTAACCGCATTATGGCCCTGTTGCCTAAGAGCTGAACGGCCTCCTGGGTTTATACAAGCTCGTGGAGGTTTGTTGAGGGCTGGGAAGCCCTGCGAGGAGCAGATCAGCACGGGCTGGTTGATAAATCAAAGGGGCTGCAGGGGGAGCCCTCAAGGCCGGGCTTTTTAGTCCAACCTCCAACAGGCCTGCTATGGAAAACACTGGGGAACTTTGTATAGAACCACACACCCACGAACAGTAACATACACACACATATGGGGGTCTATATTTGTATTTTAATGAGTTTAATGGCAACATTTCACCCCTGCAACCCCAATTGGGTTCTACAGTCATTTGATTAGCAGGTGTCCACTTTCCAGCACCTCAGCTCTGGCGTGTTTGACAGAACATCCATTTAAATTGGACCGAGAGGATTCAGGTTTTCAGCGCTGAAGGACACATTTTAGCAGCTCGGTCCAAGCTTTCGAGTCTGAGGAGACATTTTTCCAATCATTAATTCCCCAGTACTTTCTGTGACACCCTGTTCCCACTGAAGCCATTAAGATGCAATCATAAGCCCTTGTCTGAGCTCAGGGCTGGTTCACCGCTATGTGAAGATGGAGCTGAAGTTACTTCTTTGCATAAAAAGGATTTAGTGTGCAGTAATTTAAAACCACTGCACTGCTTTCATCAAAAAGACGACTTCTTCATCTTTGTAATCTTGCAACTTCTGTCATTCCTGTTCCATTTATCTGTAAAAGCAGGAGAGTATTTGGCAGAAAGTTCTCTTTGGGGATATACTGCAATCAGAAAAAGTTCTTCAAATGTAAAATGTAATCTTAAAATCTCACTTCCTTTTAAAGTGGGTGACTGCCCGTGAACTGAATCAATAGCATTTGATCCAAAAACGAGTTAATTACTTTTGAAAATGTCCTTTAGCCAAGTGACATTACTTTAAATGAAGATATATTATTTGAAACAAAATACAGCTGCCCCCCTTACACATATTTCTCTTTGTTCATTTTAAACAAATGCAGTGATACAATTCACTTATAAACCTTTGGAGTTTCAAAGACATGCTATTAATAGCAAAAAAAAGCATTATTCTTTAGATATAGAAATATATATTTCTATTTTCTATTTGCAAAATCTTTTTGGTGGAAATCAAAATATGTGCTTTTATAGTTTTTGGTTATCGTTATCAACTGTTCCATTAAAGGATAAATGGTTCACACACATTGTGCTGTACTTTATGATAATCAACTATAGCAGATTCCTGACAGGATCTTTACATTTTACATCAGTTTTTCATCAAAACTCATGTTCTCAGAGACTGAACGCTTGTGATTCTTTTTTTAACACCAATTTTCTTTCCCCCTCACACCAGAAACTTGCTCTCTTCGTTTTCTCCACAGCTCTCCCTCCCTCTCTCTCTCTCTCTCTCTCTCTCTCTCTCTCTCTCTCTTTTCCTCTCCCTCTCACACACACCATTGTCACATAGCAACTAACAAAGCCAAGACAAACAGGAACTCCAGGATTATTCAGTCATTTTAATCAACATCTTCTTCACTTTCCGTCCCCGAATGATGTCTGGCTTCGGAAATGTTTCCACTAAACAGCTGAGTCTCCGTCAGGGCTTACGGCGGGATTAGAGCTCAAATTACTGACTCTGTGGCTCATTTACTCTCTGAATCCACAGACCTCGAAACAAAAGTTGTATGCGGACATGTCCAGTGATATGATAATAGCATGAAATGAGAAACACATTTCAAGAGCGAGACTCTTTCCAGTGCCGCGGTGAGGCTTTTATGTGTACCGTTTGATGTTGCAACACAGAGGATGTGAAAGGCACGGCCGCAGACAAAAGTAAAGGATGTTCTGCACGTTCGACTGAGCGATCAGTGAGAGCAAGAGCAGCAGTGGCAACAGTATAAAATACAGAAGGAAGAAACTATTTCTCTGAGAAAACTGGGCAGAATAGTTGGCAGTAGTAATAGGATGACAATTATAGTGAGCCAGCTGGTTGTCAGAAGTTACACCATTAGCATTATGACCAAACTGAGAACAGAAACAACAAAACAAATGTCAAATGAATATCATTTTGGACAGTGACGTGATTAATGATAGTGATTACAAAACGTTTTATTATTAGTGATAGTGATTATTGTTAATCCAAATTAATTTCCCCTAAAACTGAGAATATGTTTCACTGTACGAACAGCCGTCTCTGATCCAGTTCTAATTTAGAATCTTTTTAAAGCAACAAATAAGAAAAATAAGACAAAGCTGTGGAACTGAATCAAACAACATTGTTACGACATTGTGCCAGTGTGATTTTACTGAAGATAAAATATCTGTTCAACACAGCCATGAGGCTCTTACCACCAGCTGCACAATAGGAGGCTGATGTTGGTCACTGCGGTGCTGCAAAACATTTAGTTTGGGATCGCTCTGTTTGCAGTGTGAGCGGTTTGCTGAAGCTGCATCACCCGTCTCTTGTTATCTCCCTCTTCTGTCTACAAAACCATGTGGTTAACAACACTCCATGCAAGTTACCATCTTCTTAGATACTGCCACTGTATGCTGCCAGTTAGCTGTCTAAGACAGTTCTGGCTGACTCCAGTTGTGACCTGTTCCCACAAGCTCACTCAAGAAATGAGGGGGTGACCATCAAGATATGTTATGCTGATCAGGAGCAGTGTGATCCAGGACTTTCACATCGGCAGCTGAACAGCATTGCATTCATGTGGAACTTTGTCATTTAATGAAACTGCTCTGTACTGAGTACTATGTCGAGCGTACTGTGTGCAGTGGCTACAATACTACCAGTTAAAGCAAGAGACTAAGTGGCAAGTTCACAAAAGGGTTGCTTGGCTTTTGCGGCCGCTTTTGCGCCGCCAGGCAATAGCCAGCTATTTGCACATATTTAAATAAGGTAATATATGGATGAAGCCGGCGGTCCAGTCCAATAGAGACAGAGCGCAACGCATCATACTTTAAAAGCCATGCCCACCAGAGGGGAAGACCATCGCTGCCACAATATGCAACCACGGGCTGAAATAACAAAGTGCCTGTAGCTTGCTAAAAACAACATTCCACTATATCACAAGTTACATTGTGTCAAAATACTTTAGCTTAACTTATAGAAATATTGTTAGCCTAAAACTGACATTTGGACAAAACTAAGGCATACTGAGTGCTTACCTAATAATTAAGAATACAATAAATTAAAAGCCAATGGGTCTCATCTTCTGGTGGTGACTATGAATGTCTGTACAAACACTCATGGTTTTTGGGAAACTTTCGTCTGGACTGACTGACCGACTGACAGACAAACCGCCAGTTTGCCATTGCCGCTATCATCTGATTTTGAATGGTTATCCAAAAAGTATGAAATGAAAATATATTTAGTTTATCTAACTGCATGACTGCAAGAGAAACTAATGAGGGACAAAAATTGAACCCCACCAAACACTAGACTCTGTATCCCGTCTGCTCAAATTACTTTGTAAGTGCTACTCCGTCAACTTCCTTTGAGACCCAACCATATCAAAACAGAACACAGTTATCTCTGGGCATGTGCCGTGTGGTGAGCGAGTGGCCGGTACATTGGCTTGGATGTGACTTTCAATCATGGTGGCGTGCCTTCGACCCAGTAGACTTCGCTAGGTTCAGCTCCGGCTCATAAATCAACCGACTGTCTCACTGAGTTGGCTGCAGTGTTCGGAACTCCCCAGAGTGTAATGTATGATTTAACCCTCTGCAGTCAGAGTATGGGCTGTTCTCATCAGGCCTCTGTGTAGCTACAGTGGTCAGCAGGGTCACTGCTAGAGTCTCCCTTTGTAATACACCTCATGTCTGTGCTGTTTAACTGGTGTTTGTCCAGCAGGTCAAGTGTGGAACACAGCAAGAGTGCAGAAGTTTAACATGCTGCGCTACTCTGCTTTCATGACTTTGTTTTCACAAATGATGGTTATTAATCGTCATTATGTTTTGCAAAAGTTTAGTAGAGATCTTTTCTTACAGCACCATAGTAGTGATTTTTAATTAGCCAATTCTGACCAATAGGCAATACCCCCAGAAATACCAACATTCCCTCAGCTGTACATTGTGTTATGCAGTAATTAGTGAATGTCAGCATGTTAATACTCTAAACTAAGATCGTGAAACATGCGAGGCCAACCTGCTTGTCATTGGTGAGCATGTTAGCTAGCTGATGTTAGCATTTAGCTCAAAGCAGCACTCTGGCTACGTACAGAATATATATATATATATATATATATATATATATATATATATGTGTGTCTACTGATACAGTTTCTATCTGCATGGTAGGGCATAAGGCTCCCAGTATGCCCTCCACTGGGAGCTGAACATCAGAGCTCACACAGGCTGTAATTCATCTTCTATGAGGCCAGGTGGAGACTGGAGGCTGTCATCGTGATGTTATTGATGGGCTGCACTTGAGCCATAAGGAACTGAGCTGTGCTCTGAGCTTGGTTTGCTAAAAGAGATTACTCGGGGGGGGGGGGGGGGGGGGGGGGGGATCTTGACTCAATAAGATGATAATATTTTGGGACTATGTTTAATGATGCAGTGAAGTAGTTAATACCAAGCTAAGGCATAGTAAGTGGGTAATGATATGATCATCATACTGTACACACACATGGCAGCACAACACATATGTCCTTTGGCAGCCCAAACAGAGCTCGGGCAAGACCATAAATAAATCTATAAATGAAAGAGATGAAAGGTTATTTTCTTTTCTCCGTCTCAAACAGTAGATTACAGTATAAACCGTGACACATGTTCCGGATCAGCTGAAGCAGCAGAAAATTACCTCTCAAGACCTTTCATGGGCAGACTGTTTGTGTATTTGCGTGTGCGTTTGTGTATTCAATCATAAGGGTCATGCTGTTTGATGTGTTTCTGTTCTTTGTGTGTGTGTGTGTGTGTGTGTGTGTGTGTGTGTGTGTTACAGTTCAGTCGTACAAGCCGTGCTGTGCGTTGCTTGACCTACCACACATGTGTGTTTGTGTGTATTTTGTCATAGAAGCCATGCTGTTTGACATGTTTCGACTATGTGTGCATGTATGGATCTGTGTTTATATCAGTGTGTGTGTGTGTGTGTGTGTGTGTGTGTGTAGGTAGCGCAGCCTGCTTCTCGACAGGCTCTGGGCCTGTTGACAGCTCCTCTGCTCCCTGTCAAGCACCAGAACAGCTCTATGTGTGAGTGAAGAGTAGCTGTAGGAACGATGCCCAAAGAGCAGAAAGAGGTCTGGAGTGTGTGTATGTGCATGTGTGCATGTGTGTGTGTGTGTGTGTGTGTGTGTACCTGCGTCGCTGCCTATTTGTGTCTGTGTGTTCATCTGACTCCACAGCCAGGTTGTTTTTATGGAGACAGATATTGAAAGCTCCTACCGCCTCCTCTTTCTACAAACCATTAACTTTCGACACTTGAAATATGCCCTTTAAGGCACTATATTATGTCTGCCTTGTATCAATACAGAGTCATTAATCAGACCTAATCATCTTCGTCTCTGGCATCCCTGCGTCTCTTCACATCCATTGCTTTCTATCACCACCTTTCTTTCCTTTTGTGATTTAACTCTCGTAATTTCCCTCTTCTCCCTGCTCCCTATCTCGCTTTCCTCTCGTCACGTCTCATATTCAGAAGACTGTATATCCACGCTGACACATGAACTTAAGTCTTCGCGTCTGACGGAGCAGACCAGCCAAGTGTTACAGAACCGCGCACTGATATTGAAAATAAACAGAGCTGAAAAGCCAAGGAGACGTGTGTGGGGGGGGGGGGGGGGACAGAAAAAGAGACTCAGAAAAGAGCAGATGATGGAGAGGAAGCATGAAATGTCATATTGTGTTACCAAAACAACATTACATGCATAGTGGGGAGGGGGCTGTCACATCATTCTGGCCTCTCTCCAACGGCCTTACACTGGCTCTGACCTCACCGCCGAAGTCCAGTGCATTTAATCACAGAGATCGAAGAGCTTGTGAAGGCATCATATGGTTCTCTTTGACGGGGCAGCTGAGTCAAGACGTGTGCCCTCGTGTGCCAATGCTTCTGTGAGTTTCAACACAGGAGACCGCATTGACCCAAAGGATGCCAACACACAGGTCAGACATTAGACTTCAACACACATATTTAAGCCACATGTCGCTCCTAAACAGCCGTTGAGTTAAATCATGAGACAGTGGCTATTTTTCTGCTGCGTACACACTTTGTGGGGTTTGTTGGACACCTGGCTTCACAGATGTGGGTAAACAAAGCTCCAGTCAGCCTGTGACTAAGACTTCCCCCTCAAACACAATTACATCCAACAGAGGCCACAGCAGCCGAGGTACAATACCGCTACAGAAACAAGTGCTAGACATACACCAAAAAAAAAAAAAAAAAGAATAAATGCAGGAAAAACACGGTTAGAGTTTCACTGCCACCAAACTGAACTCTTTACATCCGAGCAGAGGGAGCCTGCACTGACTCAGGCGCAGAGCCAGGCTTTCCTTTCTGCAGTCAGCCCTGTAAACTCACATTACAAAAGCAAGGAAGAGCACCATGTATGAAAACAATGTGGGCAGACGGTGGCTAAATCTCTGTTGATCTTTAAGCATGATATCTTTATACCGAGACGAGCTTTGATGCCACGAATCTACTATACATGTTGCATAAAAGCTGTTTGGGCAATAAGTTAATCTTCAAAGAACCTCATTAGAGCAAATGGCCATCTTCAAAGTCCAAATCCAGATTCTGCTCGACTTAAGGAAGAGCTCATCTGATCCTCCGGGCTGGAGTTCATGTGTGGTTCCTTCACATCAGTGCAGACCAGAGGCTTTGATTTAATGGTATCATAACACATGCTGGTTATACTGTGTTCCCCATCACAGCCAAGTGCCTTATTTTTGCACCGGACGCCTCTGTTGATCCCCTGCTTAGATAAACCACAAACAGGACATTGACAATGAACACCAAAAGTATTATACGGACCAACATTAGCTATATATATATATATCATATTTCCATAATATTATGATATGAATACATCTATTGTCCAGTGCTGAGATTTGCCGCAGCATCCCAATGGCTGTTGAAATGACAAGAGGGGAAACATCATTATTTCTCCATATCTTATTCGTTCACCATTCGAGTAGCCAAAAGGTAGATCTGCTTAGCAGCGGGGGGATGGGGAGGGGGGTGGGGGGGTCTTTTCACTCCTCCACCTCTCCTGCTTTGGCTCTCAGGGCTTAAATGGGGCAAAATGAGAGAGAAGATAACAGGGGGTTCCCGATATGGATAATACAGTTACTCACAATGCCGATGATCAGTGGGAGAGAACACAGTGCATCATGGGGTGACTTTGATGTGAGATAAGATATGGCTCTCTGCGAGGAGAGTCAGTAGGAATGTGTGTGTTTGTGCAAAAAGAGAAAGCAAGTGAATAATATGATGGGAAGTGTATGTTAGACTAAAATCTCAGGACAAACAATACCTGTCATCTGTCTGTGTATCCACAGCTCTGCAACGCATATAATCTGTTTGGTTCCAACGCTGCTGAATTGCAGACGTACATTCTGTTGCTACAAAAAAAATATTATTTTTTGACATTTACTGATGCTTGAGTAAGCTACATGCACTGCCCAACACGCACAGCTTCAGGAAACACTGGTTTGAGATTCAATATGGCAGTCCCACACACTTCATCATCATCATCACTATAGCTGTTATGTCATGCATGCAGTCCACAGTAAGGAGGTGATGGGGATATAATGTAAACAACAAGACCTGCTGTTGTTGTAAATGAAATGCCTGCTGCTGCTAGATGAAGCTGTGCTCATTGGTTTATTGTTTAAGTTGCCATTTCACACTAAAATGATAAAGTGCCCCATCAAACCTGGATTCAAAACTGCCTCTGATCTAAACGGAACTACTTTCATCACTCACTGTGCATAATAACCAGTGGAACTCTGATTCATGTTCCGCTTTCCTTACATCACCCTAAAACAATGACAGAAACCCGAAACATACGAGACATTGCTTCCAGAAAAACAGCCCTGCCCATGACCCCTGTCACTTTATCTCCTCCTCTCATCTTTCCCCTCCTGCTTTTGCTCATTCTGGATGATGAAGATAGACAGATAGCCGTCCACTGCCTGTGTTGACACGCCACAGGGGACGTCACTGCAGAGAAAACATCTTAATGCAAACCTGCAGACCTGTTGCCACTGAACACCGTCTAAATCAGGGTGTACTTCTTCCACAAACACCCGGTGAAAGCCTCAGACACAAACCAATCATCGGGGAATAGATTCAGACTCTGGGCGATTTAGCGTTCGCCGACTTATCTCTCCCTGTCTCATGTGACCGGGCTTACACAGACTCATATTAGACCCCCTTCTGACATTCTTTGACATATTCCAACCCCTAACATTACCCTTCTCCCTCACAACCACCTCCTGTCCCGCCCGTTTCCCCGGGACGTCCGGAAAGGGAAACCACAATAACATTTCACCGGAGACTCAGTCAATATTATTCCTAGACATCTTCAAAGCGTGACAGAGGATATTGGACCCCGAGCGAGAGACGGGTGGAGATAGCGAGGGAGTGTGTGTCTGTAGTCCATCTGAGAGCAGAGACAGAGAGCGTTCAGTGTGGACAGCCAGTCTCTGAGGTATGGCTGCCTAAAGCCATGAGCCACTCCTTCATGTCCATTAAACCCACATTTTCTTTGAAGCGCTATCTCTCTGCCCTCGGGTTAACCATCTCTCTTGTGTCCTTACCTTTGGCCACACTGTGCATAAAGCTCATTCTTCCTCACACCACTAGAGGTCCCTGTTTACATAATGAACAAAAGAGTTTGCACACACTTCCAGCCTCAGTTACCGCTATCTCTGTAGTCGTTTCACATTTCCTCTTCATGTGGTGTGGTAGTAGTGTAGCAGTGGTAGTAATAGAAGTAGCACCTCTATCATTACATACCAATAGACAAGTAATGATGCTGAGGCAGGGAGTTAATGTTGGGGTTTTGTGGCAGGACTTCTGCACAACATCAGACAGACGGACGCGGAGCCACAAGGACAAGTAGACACAGGATCCTTAGTGCTGCAGGGCCACAAACATTAACAAGGTCTCTTCACTCTCTCTTTTCCTACTCCCTATACCTCCCATCTGGGGTACAATAGCGGACACACTCAGGAAAATATATACACAAAAGACGATAAAAGTGTTGGAAAGCACAAGTATCGGCTGGGTTCAGTTGCAGATATACTTTAACATTTTGAAAATACCTTTAGATCGGAATGGGCTCTTTTTCTCTCAACTTCTCCCTATAACGCCTCCCCAGATGTGCGTTAGTGCGTCCCGCTAACAGAACATTAACTTTAAAGTCTTCTTTCGTCCCCGGCTATACGTGCACTATGCTGTAAGCGCTGGCCCCCGGCCAGGAATCTCCTGCAGCCAGCCGCTCATAAGCTCACTTCTAACCGGCCAAGAATGTGGAAAAGCTCCTTCAAAGAAAAGCCCACTGCAAGGTGTGGTTAAAGCAAGTACCTGAGTCCACAGGTGGCCATATTAGAGCAGACGAAACCGCTAACTGAAATCCCACACCTGTCTCGGTGGAAGGAGAAGAAACAGAGTAGCGAGGATGAAAAGATGTGATTAGATCCACGTGGCTGTGTCGTGTTATTCCTGTTATATGCCGCTTTCACGCATCTAAAAACCTCTGAGGCTGCATTCAAGTAGTCCATTGTGCAGATGTGTAAAACAAAGAAATATAATAATAACAATAATAATAATAATACATTTTATTTCTAGAGCGCTTTTCATAATTCTCAAAGACACTTTACAAAAATATTGACTCTTCAGCCTTTCAGATTCGCAGAGCTTTATGAATGGCGCCCAATAAAAGAAGTCAAAGGGTCAAAGGGCAGAAGTGTCACAGTTTTACAACGTGAAACTGTGTTAAAAGACAAGCTGATCAAAGACACTTAGCAGAAACGCCCAATCCCTCATCTGAACGGAAAATACAATGAGCGTACAGGGACGGTCGGGCACCAACAAAGCTGCCCAGTAACACAAGTGAGCGCGGAGTGGTGAGAAGAGGAGTGGAGAACACGGCCGAGGACAAAGAGCTGCTTGTCCGAGGTCTGTCTGCCATCGGCCTGCAGGGAGGGGCCCGGTGCCACTTGTTTGAGGGGTCTCCATGATAAATTTCCCACTACTTGACTCTGTCACGCTGTCTGCCACTTGGACAATAACTGAGGTCACAGCAGAGTAGTGGAGCGTTGACATCGCGGCCTGCACAGATGGGGGGGGGGGGGGGGGGGGAGCATTTTCCCTCAGCGTTTATTTCAAATCCGCCCGCTCCACATCATGACTGATACATCTTAAGAAGAGCGCTGGACTGAAAATAAATAAAACACTTCTCACAGTTGTCTTTACTTGGACCTGTTTATTTGTGACCATTAATCACGAATATAAGGTCCGAATTTCTCTGCCGCAGTAAGACACATGTAAGGCTGCAGGGTTGTCAAACAGAGAAGGACAGATATAAATGTAATTCTCCTGGAGAGCAAGCACATGACAACATGTGAAATATTGCTTATTTACCTCTTTGGAATGACTCTGTTGAAAACCAAATAAAACAAAACCGTGGGCTGCCAGCACTGTGTATGCCACATGACCTCCTGGCTCTGCGTTATTGGTCACAGTTTTCTTTAAAGAGTTACAGAACTCCAGTTCAACTTTGAAAGAGATGAGGCTGAAAAGGATTTTTTTGTTTGTCTAATTATAAATATAATTTTTTATAAACATCTTGAAGCTGCACGAGCTCAACAAATAACACCACAGGAAATTCTGCAGTACATACAATATATTTCATCAAGCTAAACAAGTTTAGTAACAATTGATTTCTTAATTTGTGTAAATAAAACTGAGAAAAATACAAAAACATACTAAGAAACTATATAAACTCCCTATTGAGTATCAGACATTCTAATATGAAATACTATAGTGATACCATAAGACAGGAAAATAACCAAGGTGAATGAGGCAATGTCCAAACTCACAGTGCCAGACGTTAGAAGAACATTCATCCACCACTCTGCACTCTTTTCGGGTCTGTTTTGTGGGGTTTTACACACGCAAGTCATCTCTGAACCTGCGCTCCCTCTTAAAAGAAGCAGGGGAGTGAGTGAGTGTGTGTGTGTGTGTGTGTGTGTGTGTGTGTGTGCGTTTGGATGGGGTAGGGGGGTACTCGAGTCGTCCCACCTCCCTCTCTTCCAGTCAAGACGCTCCTAACTTGCAGAGCGCACTGCGGAAACTCTCCAAAGAGTTTTCAGCAGCTCCCGCTTCAGCTCTGCACCGAGTTTTAAAAAAAGAGGAGTCAGAAAAAGTTTCAGACAGGAACAACTAAACTCAGCCGCGGAGAGCGTCGGGAATGGTCCTCCAGCGGCGCGGCACATGTGAGCCGAGAGGCCACCGGTAACGGGTTTTTTGTTTTTTTATTTCAGAGGAGAGACGGGAAAAAGGTTCAGTGAGAAGAGAGCGTAAAGGAGACATCTCAGAGCTGACTTGTCAAGAGTGTCATAAAACCTCGACACGATGGTCTGTCGTCCGGGATTCAGCTTGGTCTTCCTGAGCGCTCTGCTGCACACTGCGGCACCCTGGGGCGCACACCGACCGGAGAGACCGCGGCAGTGCGACGCACCAAAGTCGGTGAGTCGTGTTGTTGTGGGGACTTTATCATTTAATTGTATCATTCTACCTCTCTGTTCTCCAGAAAGTTAAGATACTCACACTTGTTGTCGACATCCTAAAAAGCTGTTTCTTGAAAACTTGCAGTTGGAGAATAACAGTGAAACGCACTTTCACCATGTTCATTTTGGAGGGGAACTTTACGACAGGATCTCAAAACATTTATCATAATTATGCTCCACAATGAGGCCAAAGGTTACGACCTATTACACATTTGAATATGCTTTTTATTATAAGCTAGGATGAAATTATAACTTTTAGTTGCATTATTAGTGAAAATGGTTGTATAGAATAACTATAATAATATGAATAATAATACTGGATTTTCTAAACTAATATTATTATTGTGCAGTGATCAAACACAGCAGCCTTGTCTTCAGACATATGAAGAAATTCAGGTATTTCAGAACTGACTCATAAAATCACTTCCAAGAAGAGACGCGGGCCTCAGAATTGAAAGCAGTTGCCAAGAGAAATTGTTAAAGCTCGCCAACTTTATGGCTGTTTATGTGACAAACGCAAGAAGGGGAACACCCACCGCTGACTTTACTTCATTTGGAAAAGTTTCACCGACCTTACAGGAGTGATCGTGTTTCAGCGCAACGCACGAGGCCTTATTAAAACACTTATCGGCGCATATTGGTAAAATTATGGATGTGGCTTGAACTCTTATACCGCGAGGAAGTGCAGCAGCGCGGAGCAGCCGGCCATAGTCCAGCACAGTTCATGTGTCCGTCTGCCTCCCACCGTGAAGGCATCCTCTGCATGAAAGGGGGAAAGTTTATTAAAATCATGACATCCAACACGTTTGTCTTCTGGGGTTAAAAAGTTCGACCTCAGCTACAGGCACGTTTTTAAATTATGACACTTGTGCGCACGGGGTCTTTTAAAGATCACAGGCTGTTGTTAGTGCATTATATCCTACAGGCGGATAATAGATCTGTTGTCAGAGATCACTGAAGACTTCGTGCTCCTTCGCTTCATGTGATTTGTAATGCGTCAGTGCAGTGGTCTCTGTTTTCTGTTAAGAGTAATTACCCCCATAAAAAGGAGCCCTTGCGCGTCAAAGCTCTCCAGAAACGTCCATGCAGCTTTAGCAGAAGTGGGGATCTCGCCTCTCCTCAGGACACGACCACACTTTCCACGTCGAGAGGTCTTCTTTTCTGGGGTAGGCCTGTGCGCACATGTGCAAGTTAACAGATGACAAAATGCTGCACATGCACGCAAAAAAAAAAAAGCTCTGCTCTTTAGGTTTCCGCGTCTCAGAAATACGACGGAGAATACGCTGATGCGTCTTATGCCGCATCTAAAGCGGCGTGTACTGCTCCCTGCCAATGTGGGAATTAAGTTAGAAACAAACTGTTCAAACATTTAAGTGTGTCTGCAAAGAAGAAACGCTGCTCTGAAATTAAATGTAGCACTTTTGATTTGTTTTATGTAGAGAGAGATTGAGCCAGAAATTATAAATTCATTGTAGTTAATTATAAAGATAGCAGAACATCCCACATGATGACTCCACTGGCTTTTGGCTGCAATTTGAAACGTTGTATTTGACAAAGGCAACGTTGGCAGCGTGCAGGATAATTGAAACCCATGTTGAAGGAAATCTTGATTAAATTTGAGAAGTAAACATTTTCTAAGAATAACTTTATTTTACACTAATGGGTTTCATCCCTCAAAAGGCCTGATTACGCTGTGTCTCAGAAGCCAGGAGTTTGATATTGTTTATAGAAGTTAATTCTTTTTTCATATTTGAATAATGCCAACATCAAAGTCATAACACATGCACAGCACATCTGCAGAGCACTTAACAAGAAACATACTTTAAACGCTATGCGGCCCTCACGCTCATTTAGAATGGCTGTGATTATTTCATTTCCATTGTGACATTGTTCTGTATTAAGATAACCGCACCAGACAAACACTTCCTGTAATATAAACCGTAGAGGACAAAAACAGTGCCGTACTTAAGGCTGTCAGCACCAGGTCTCACTGCCTGGTGTAAAACATTTCACAAACAAAAGTATCACAGTGGGGTCAGAACGGAGAGCAGGTTTCTTTCAGCTTTTTGGCTTTCATGAGCTCCAGTGCAGTGTATTTGCACTGCAGCCTTCAAAATGCTTCCCAGCCCGAAAGAAGCGCTGGCAACCGAGGTATGCACCTAAACAATACACGGGGGTCTGTTCACAGCGCAGAAGGCCCCTCTATAAACCCCCGGACCGCACCACAGCAGCAAACCTCGAGCTGACTCGACTTCATACCTCCCCTGGCTGCCGTCATCTCAAAACTGTATTTCAATCTTTAAGTTGTTGACCCGAGCCTGTGAGCCAGTAAACCACAACAGAGGGAAAATGTGTCCGCTTTAGTTGAACTTCTCTAAATGATGGTTCTGGTATTTCTTGCTTCCTTTTGCTCTCAAAATCGTTTCCTCCTTTTATTTCTTCTTTCCTCTGCCTCCTCCACAGCAAAGTGACATGAACTCTTTCTTGTGGAGAGTGAACCGTGCGCCTCCTCACCCACCTTCTTACTTATTTGGTACCATCCACGTGCCCTATACACGAGTCTGGGACTTCATCCCCGAGAGGTCCAAGCAGGCTTTCTACAACAGCCGCAATGTGTTCTTTGAGCTGGACCTGACCGACCCTCTGACCATCTCCAAGCTGACCAGCTGCCAGCTGCTGCCCCACGGGGAGAACCTGCAGACGCTGCTACCTCGAGACCTGTACCGCCGCCTCAAACGCCACCTGGACTACGTCAAACACATGATGCCTTACTGGATGACCGCTGACCAGCGCGGCCGCGGCCTGTATGCTGACTACCTGTTCAACGCCATTGCGGGGAACTGGGAGAGGAAAAGGCCGGTTTGGGTGATGCTGATGGTGAACTCGTTGACGGAGTGGGACGTTCGGTCCAGGGGGACGCCTGTGCTGGATCTGTTCCTGGCTCAAGAGGCAGAGAGGATGGGAAAGGCGACGGGGGCGGTGGAGCGGGTGGAGGAGCAGTGTCACCCTCTCAACGGGCTGAACTTCTCTCAGGTAAGAGGAGGAATGAACGCTTGTTTATATTCTCATTTTTGCATTTCATTCCCTGAGGAATAGCAGGAGAAATTGCAAGAACAAGCCCGGCCTAGACGGGGCATGAGTAGATGTAACATTTATTCTGCTTGTAGTGAAGCAGGCTGAGCTCTAGAAAATGTGAGAATGTGGGAGAAAACAATATAAGGAGAAAAAAAAGTGATCAAAATCTTTCTGCTGGAGACAGCTTTACGGTTATGGATGTCCATCCACCTCACTAAACAAACACTAAACAGCTGCATGTGCAGAGAGGGTGTCAGGCTGAGCAATGCACATGTAGAACGGATTAGAGAAGGTGAGAAGAGCAGGGAGCTCTCTCTTTCATTAATGCAGACTGTCTGTCTGGCTCTCTGCAGCATTGTGGGGCTCGCACTGTAATCGGAGACTGGAAGATGAACAAAATAATCGTATTACTTGATGAGCAAAACAGCCAACCTTATCTTGTCTGATGATAAATACACGAAGGGAACATGCATCTATTTATATAATTAGTCAGTTGGAGGTCACCTAAGCTGGAGACCGGTTTTCCAACTGTGGGAGGTCCCGTGAAAAATCTGTGAAGAGCCTCAACAGCACCCAGAGGATGCTCCGTTCTAATTCATGTTCTGATGCAACATTTGATCTAAATTAAAGAGGAAAAAAAAACATCTCGGTATGTGTATTCATGCAGCCCTCCCAATCACACACATGTGCAGTGCATTCGCGGCACACCGCACACGAAGGCGCACTGTACGCATGCAAAGCTCCATACATGCACATTGGCGGTGGCTTAGCCTCCATGTGACAGGTCTGAGGGCTCCGGGGCTAATTTGAGAGGCAGTGGGCTCCCAGCCTCTCCTCTTTCATCAGCACCTCCTAACTACGTTGTCAAAGTCCCGCTGCATGCCCCTGCACATGCCTTGGAGCTTTACTGCCCCTAGAAATAAGCTCAGCAAGGCACACTGTGCCTCACAGTAATAAAGAGGAGACGTGCTATAGCCGTTAGGAGGTTAGGAGGTGTCCTGTTGACATGTTTTCCTGTTATCTTAAAGGGATTCATGCCTCCTGTCTTTTTTCCTCTATAGAGAAGTCTCAGTCCCTGACAGTGATCTGTCTTTAGTGTGGCGCGGCACGGCAGTTGCCCCTAAAAACAACACAGTTTTAAATAACATCCTAACAGGGTTGAGTAGCAGAACAGTGTCCAACTTTAGAAAGCTGTGTTTATGTTCCCTGAGAACTTCCATTCGACCAAAAGAAGCGTAATCTATTGATCTTCAGGGAAAAGAACAGGCACTGCATTTACATGGGATGGTAACAGTTTTACAAGACAGGTGTTCAAATTCAGACAAGAGTTTTACTGCCTTGGAAATCCAGTCAAAATTGGCTCGTGGATAACACCAGAGCACAAGGGCCGTTGGATTTCCGAGCTTCTAACCGCCCTCGTTTCCAGATATGTATGAGAACAATTCGGTGCTGAACTGAAGCTGACATGGCAACCATTATTCTCAATTATAATAATTTGTGATTTAATCTGAACACTATGGTTGGTTGATTCCCTCTACGCTTGACTGTAACAAGGATGAGGTCAGAAGGAGGAATAGAGGAAGGGTCGAAGAGAAAATGCGTGGGTGGGAGACAGAAGAAAGAGAAGTGAGACACAGAGAGAGAAAGGCAGAGATAGAGACTGACTGGGGGGAAAGACGAAAGTGTAAAGGCAGCGGAGACTGATTGCGCATCATCTCACCGCTAACGCTAATCTGAAACATGAGCAATGCTCAAAGGGAGATCTGAGTTGGGAAACGTTCCAAACCCTGACAGCCCACATATTATTTGTTCCCAATAAAAGTAGTTGCTTACAATATCCTGTAACTTTGACTCCGACGAGGGGCTCTTAGGAACATAAGCGCCGGTGATTCATCATCTGACACATTGTAGGTTTCTCATAGGCACCTGGTCCCGAGCGCCACTGGTAGACGGGTGGTCTTGAGGCACTGGTCCAGGTCTACAGGTTAGATGTTGCCGGGGGGGACCTGTGACCTCATTCTCTGTGGGATGGGAGGAGGTGGAGCGGGCATATTAATGCAGCGCTCTCCAGTTAGCAGCGGTGATGTGTTGGTGCTATGGCGTGGGAGGGGACGGAGAGACGTCGAGTGTGCCAGAGCTTTCTTTAGACCATTGTGGTCTAAGAAGAGCTCTGTCTGTCTGAGACCTTTCTATGGTCTCTTTAGATCACAGAGAGGTGCGGGCGTCTCTGTGCGAGGCAGTTTAGAGTTTGTGGAAACAAAGGCGGGTCGCGGTGCATGGTTCTTCTCCAGTTCTTTGGAGGCCGACGCAGGTTGACAGCTGGGCCGGCCGGCCGGCACCGATGTCTTTGTGAATGCTTTGAGCAGCGATTGGGAACAGCTGGAGAATGCATAGTCGGCTCAGAGGGTGCGAGCTGCACAATCACAGCAGCAGGAGGTGACTCCTTTGCAGCCGCTTCACTCAAGGGCAGATCAATGAGTTACCATCATGGCTTATGTATCTCTATAAATACATACAATAAGAAATCAGAAGATGCAAGGTACATTTACATCTTCTGAAATTAAGTACATCAACAGTCTCAGTCACAATGGTACAGTGCACAGTACCAAACCCCAAAGTCTTATTTGTATGTTATTGGTGTTAAGATGTGGAACAGAAACTGCTCCGGTGCAAAGTTGCTTTTGGGAAACTCGAGGGCGGCTCCAGCCTGTGGGCCTCTCTCCCTCCCACCAAATAAACACCCGTATTTATTTTCCCTGGGTCGCGTTGCAGCCGAGGCCACTGGCCCATGTCGTAGAGAAATTACATCATATCAGTGGCGCCTGTCTCCTGGGCAGGGGTCAAGGGTCACGGCGGGAGGTGGTAGTGGAGCCGCGGAGCAGCAGAGCGGTAAGGAGACTGGCAGTCTGCTGGGGGTCAGTCTGGGCACTGCTGAGCAGGCAGGCAGCGCCCAATCTCATAGAATACCTGGCCCAACCTCTCAACAGGATGACTTTCCGTCAGCTCAGGCTCTGTTGTGCCATTATTTGTGCAACTGTGTGTGTGAGTAAAAGAGAGAGAGAGAGATGGCTGACAACGGTTGTCACCCCACGGCTGGAGAGGGGAGCGGGTTAAGGTTTTAAGAGCTGGGAGGGTGGATGGTGACAGAATCCAGTTCCCTCTCAGCAGGAGGTCGTCCTCTGTTTACAGCTTCAGTGACAACCTGACATGTCTATTTCAATCAGTTAACCTCCGCTGTCAAGCTGAGGCTTTCTGCTGTGCTGACACTGCAGCCTCACCACACATGCTTTGGTCACAGTGGGGCACTCTCAGGCCAAAACATCACAACAGTGTATTTCTTTGTGGTAAATTAATATAAAATGTGATTAAAATTTAGTTTTTCCAAGATGTCTTGGAAAAGAGCATGGTGCTAGGATAGCAACCGCTGAATTTACACACAGTGGTCACAAAGTGAAACTTCTGTCTGTCTGGGCCAGAGACATTCCCTTTAACTGTGTGCAGACCCACACGGCCTGTGTTTCCCATAAGTCGCTATTACTTTATATGATATTCAATTTGATTTGCATTGGTGTTTGGTTTTCCAATTCAGATTGGACCTCACAAAGTATATGGCCCGAGGATACAATGATAAAATGATTTAAAAAGTAAGTAAAATACAGCACATATCCAGGAGAAACGTCTTTCCCTGTACACATCCAGTGGTTTCTGGCTGTACGTGCCACTTATTTGATGAGCATTTATGGTAAGCGGTGAGTTTAATACTGTGAGCCCAGCGTGGGGAATGTCTCCCGGCCGGGCGAGGGTTGCTAAGAGTAACAGCAGTGCTGAAATCAAAATAAGATTCTCATGTGTCGCATCAAATCATGCAGAATACTTTGCGTTGTGTTCTTTGGACCTTGTTCACCTAAACAGGGCATCTTTAAAGGGAGGAATTAAGTAACATCCAACCTTACCCATATCCAAACATTTACATTCCGTGACGGGTGTGCAAGTTTAGGTTTTGAAGCGGTGTGTTGGCCACAGAGGCTGAACTGATGGAAAAAGCAACTCTTTGTCTGCTCTCTGCTCTTCTTTTCTCTGACCTTCCCACTCCTTCTCGCTCCCTATCTTTCTCTCTGACATGTCCCGAGGCTCTGGTCGTCCCATTGCTCATCTGCACACACGGCAACTGGAAAAAGAGGAGGAGGAGGAGGGGGAGGAGGAGATTACCTTTAAAGTGTGCTGGCGACATGTATCCCCTCTTTAAGCATGACATCTGAGGGTGTTTCACATCTAAGCTATAATTACCTGCTCAAATATGTGGAAAACGGCGAGGCAACTCGTATCAGGCCGATCATCTGGTCCTGTCGGCAGGCGGACGGCAGTCTCACTGTTGCACTAATGACTTAATAGGCCCCTTAATGACCAAATAGCCCGCTGCCATCCAGAAGCACTTAGACAATTATGTGCTGGCCAGAACACTGCAGGCTGATGGCGAGATGGAGGGAGGTAGAGAGGCTGGATGTTAGGGACGCTGAGAAAACAGGGGCACTGTGCACTTGACAACTGAACAAATCACAATTTCTTTTACTGGTTTCATATTTTGTGAGAAAAAATGGTTAAAGCTATGATAGAGCTAGAGAGCAGGCAGCAGACAAGAGCTGACAGGAACCTGGTACAGGGCGGCTACAAGAAATGTTCCACTTAAACAAAGTGCCACAATTTTAGCATTTCCTTAACTGGAAAACTCGAGTCAACACAGGCTATCACGATAACTCTCTCCACTCACTCCTTTAACGAAAGTTGAAAGTGGCAAGTTCAGCAGCAGTGAAGCGTGCAGGGAAAGTGGGAACATAAAAAAAAAGAAGAATTCTTCTGTGAACTATTAACTCGACTGTGATCCCCGCGGTCCTCCATAAACCCGCTGCTGTGTCTCCATTCAGTGAATCCAACAGAGGTCACATCCCTCGTCACACTGAGTTCTGTACCTGAGAGACCTGAAGTAATGACTCCACCACATTGTCACTGAGCTGAGTGCCTCTGAGGTAGTGAGTTAGTGAGCGCGGCGGGTCAAAGTGCTCTTCCATACTTTAGTGTTCAATGTGCCAAATCCTTCGCCCACATTCTCCCTTTGTTGGAGAGAATGAGCGTTCCTTTCTGCTCAAGCGGCCTCGCGTCACACTGTGGATCCATCTTCACTCCGCAGTCATCATCCCTTCAAATGAGGACCAAAGCATACGCCAGCACACACACACACACACACACACACACACACACACACACACACACACACACACACACACACACACACACACACACACACAAACTGTACTCTGTTTCTGTATAATTATATTGTCATCCTAGCAGTGGAAATTGCAATAAAGAGAACGGTGTTTGAGCGTGTTTTCCAGGCAGGTAGTATCAAAGACACAAACACACGCACACACACACACACACACACACACACACACACACACACACACACACACAAACACACACACACACACATTATATTTCCACAATACACATTTGCTCATCACAACAAGGGAATCTGCAGTAAACTGTATGGAGCTGGAGGTTATTTTCTATGGGATGGGCAGGTAGTTTCCATGCAGGCTGAGGTTAATCTCAGGTTGTCTGGGCCAGAGGCTGATTGATCACAGACAGGAATGTGACTGACTGATTTCCTCAGAGACCCACTTGGCCCCTCTGGAATGTTGTTGTCTTTTGGGACGTCGTTGTTTGTAACCTTTGTTTAACCAGGTTAGCCCCCTAAAGCCCCCTAAAAAAGCCCCCCAATGTATGTGTCTGTGATGTGATGTGTGCGCCGCTTAAGTCTGTGCTTCTCTTTAGATTCTCTTCATCACTCACAATTACATTCTACCTTCATATATTTCATCTAATATCGACTTTGAGATGAGGCTTAAATAAAAGTAATCAGCTCGTGAATACATGGAAACATATTTTGTCTTTGTATCAGTTTTTTTTAGGCTTTAAGTATTTTTCAACAATACTCGCGTAACTGTGAGGTTGATGCCCAAGAAAACATACCGTCCAAAACAAACGTTTTTCCCCCGCACTGTGTCTCTGGCCGAAAGCGATGAACTCAGCTGCGTGATCACTTGTGGCCCCAACCGGCTGGGGGACGGGTAGTGAGTGAGGTGTCAGCTTTTAATCAATGGCAGCATCAAACAGGCAAAACAAGGTGTTTTGAGAATGTGTCCGTCACTGCAACCACCAGAGGTCCTTGAGCATGCAGCCATAAATGAGCACCCAAGATATTATGCCGTTTGGGACAGCAGTATGCAAGATTAGCTGTGGACAGACACAGGGATGCACACACACACACACAAACGCACGCATACACATCAGGCAGAGATAACATTGCTATTGTTAAGGTTTGGTTAGGCGCAGGCATAAAAACGACTTGGTTTTGGAAAGATCATGGTTTGGGTTCAAATATATTACAGTGGTCATGGTTAAAAGAAATCAATTTTGAGTGTTTGCAGGTAACAGGAAGTAAACAGGCGGCTCCTTAGTCAAAGTTAAATATTTTGTTGATCCTCCTGTAGATTTTGTTGCTCTGTAGGTTGTCGTGCTGTTTCCTCCGTTGCTCCTGACAGACAGCAGTAATAATTCCAACGTCCTCCAGAGGGCTTTGTCCCTTGAATTCAAACAAAAGTCACTTTTGGTCTTTTTTTTCTCTGAGCGACAGTGAATAATCTGCTTCCAAACATGTACTGCTTTGGTGGTTTATGATCGTGTAATCCTGAATTCCTCTTCCTCAGGGGTGCAGTAGCAAGAATTTTACACATAAACAGACACAGACAATTGGGGCTAAATGGGACGAAGTAGTGTGAGTAGCGTGCACAGATTTCTATCCACACCATCTACCTTTAAAAGCATCGAGGAACCAATTCTCGGCACAAAACAGTCATAAAAAATACGGCATATTGGTGCTAAGAAACATAAAGAGTGTAAGAGCAGCACCCGACGAGTAACCGGACAACGTGGTGTGTCAGTATCGCCCAGTGTGAGCGAACACGGAAAAACGATTGCCAGTACGCCATGGCATGCAACTTTCCATGTCGGATGTTTGGTGGTCTGAGATGAACTCAGCGTACCACACCTCACACACACACACACACACACACACACACACACTGGCCAACGGTCATAAATAGGGCCCAGGAGAGTTGTGTTGTGTGAGCCAGGCTTGTCGGGGATTAGGTAGCATTAGCAGAGCCCTCTCAATGAACCCGGTTTTAATGTGACCCATGCGTCTTCTCTGCCCCCTCTGCCTTGTCCCCATTATACACAACCCAGTGGAGCACTTCAGCTCTTCTTTCCATAACCCCCCCGCCCCCCCCCCCCTCCAAAAACCTTCACTTTCTTACTTACTTGCATGATCCCGCAAGTCAAATGATAATGTTTCAGTTGTGCTTTTACTGTTTATTTATCCAGTCAGGCGTGTGGGGAACATGTACGTCATTTTTTTGGGCTAATTCTGCGTGTCACACATTCACTGAGCTGTGCTTATTCACACTTGGATCAGTCCTGCATAAACAACCTGTAAAAACACTCTGACTCGACTTCAGTCTCATACAAGAAGTGCTGATTTGGGCCAAATGCAGGTTTTTCATGATTAAACAATCTGAGGTTGAGAAGCACCGCTTACGCCGTGTCAAGATTGTTTCAATCTAACTCTGTCAGAGAAGAGAGCTGAGAAGAACAACAAAAAACATAATCGAGCAATCATAAAGGCTTTAACCACCGACATAACTGGCCCAAAGTAAAATGTTAGAACCCTCTCTGAAAGGCTCAAGTGTGAAACAGGTGAGCCGTAATTACATTACACTTTGTCTCAGGAAGCAGTTGATACTCCTGCTTGGCCCTGTAAACTATTGATTTCATAGCCAGTGGTCGAAGAAGTACTCAAACCTTTTACTGAAGTAAAAGCAGCAATACCACAGTGTAGAAATACTCTGTTACAAGTACAAGTCCTGCACTCAAAAACTAAGGTGCAGTTGGTAAAGGTCATTTGAATTATTCTATATACTGCCGGGTAGCTTGTGAATTTACCCCCGGGGATCAATAAAGTCTCAGTTGTTAGTGAGCACATAAATCCTGTCATCCGTTCTACCCCACCATGCAATTGGGGCGACGCCCATTACACATCTCTCCATGTAAGAGAACCTCTCAGCTGAAGGAGGCAGACAGACGAAACAGCAGGCGAAGGCAAGAAAAGACCGCAGGTAGAGACACGGGGAGGCAGGAGGCAGGAGACAGGCTCCAGAGCCATTAACAAGTCTTCAGACACAGATGTTCTCGTACAACCAAACAAACAGTGGTTGCAGGGGATAGATTACTGCACAGATAAGTGAAAGCACAAACACAGAACCTCACAGGTCAAACAAAGCCGAGTCATGAAAAATGTTACCGTCTGTCGACACTTTCATCCTCCCGTGTCAGAAATGTTCTCGGTCACAACCCTTTGTAGTTCCTCCCTGTAACACATAACAGGACGGGTGCATGTATGAGTCCGTCTTCATCAGGTCTAGATGTGGGTGCACATCCTTGTGATGGATTTGACTGCATTTGGCTGCTTTTCAAAGGCCACACCATGGTTAGTGTAGATTAAAAACAGCAAAGTGTCTATTTAAAAACGGATCCCAAAGCAGCAGCTGACCACCTGGACGGGCAGTAGGCCCTCACGTTGCTGCGGCCTTCATCAAAAAACCCTTAAGACCCCGGTCAATACATTAGTTTTACCCCAGCGTGCCCTCAGTAGCTCAGGGGATTTCAAGCGTTTGTGCATTCAGGCCTCTGTTTCACCTTTCAAATTAGGGCTCCCAGAACTTTCTCTGAGCCGGATTGACAGAGGGAGCCGATTGCCCTCGTCCTCGCCCTCTGGACGACCCCATCTCTTTGGCTGAAGCCCCAGAAGCCCCCCCCCCCCCTCTCCCTCCTCACCAACCCCCCTCGGCACTGCTGTTGAACATGACTTTCTCAGTTCCTTGAAACGACACAGGCCTGAGTCAATTAGTTTTGGAAAATCTTGCCTTAACAAGATAAGCGGTTTAGTAAATACGGATGAATGGATGGAGATTATTTCTAGTTTGGTTTTTTTTGCACTCTAAGATGAGTTCATTATGTCAGGACAGTGACGAAGAGTACGCTAACGTAATGTCTAAACACTTCACTGAGCTCTTTGGTGCTCTTTCTATAGTGAGAACTCCGATCCATCTGCCACGTAAAAATAAATAAATGATCAAATTGGCTGCCCTGCTTTTGACATGTGACCAGGTCAATCCCTACCACGGGAGAAAGGACCCAAAGAAAAAAGGAAAGAAACATAAAAAGGGATTATGAGAAAGAGAGAAGTGGAGGAACAACAGCAGGAGAAGCAGAGTAACCCCCACGCCACTCAGGCAAAACGGGAAAGAGGAAAATTAAATTGTTCAATTTGGTGGTACTGGGAGAGAGCAATAGCAACAATAACAGAGGAAACCTTTCACTTTCTCCACTCAGCAGTTTCCTCTCTGCCAAAATAAAAAAGACAACAATGAAAAAAAATAAATAAAGGATGCTGCTGTGAAGTTTCTCTTTCTTCTCTTCTCTTCTCTTTTGCTTTTGAGTTTCTTCTCCCTCACATCACGGACAATTTCACCCGTCATTCACCAGCGCAGTTCTTTTACCTTTCCCAAGACATACGCTCTCTTGGCGTCTACTGGAACAGTTTAAATATAATATCCAACATATGGCAGAGTTTATGCGACGTAAATGGGATGAGAAATCAAATTTACTTCGAGAGTCGTAGCGGGACTGTGGATTTCTGAGGGGCGCCGTTGTTTGGGGAGAGCCTAACTGATGGGCAGCTGTAATTGAAGTCACAATCTGAGTGGGAGAGCTGGAGACGGAGGGGATGGGATAGAAGTGAGAGAACCAGAGGGAGAGGGAGACTGGAGGAGGAACGATGGGTGAGATGGGGAGAAGTGAAGAAAGAGGGGGCTCTCGGTGGATGGCTCTTTTCTCCCTTTTCCGCTTCGTTCTCTCCCGGGCGGCGCGTGCATCATGTGACGACGTGTAATTGGCCTGTGGTCACACCAGAGTTGTGCAAACAGATTAGCGGGGAAATATGTCAGCCTGAAGGGGCTGCGGAGGTGAATGTGTGTGTTGTGTGGATCACAGATGTGGGCCTGTGTGGGAAATGGTTTGATGGAGTAAAACCTTTATTAATGATGAACAGCCGGGGGCGGTTGACCTTGTCGCAGACAAATTTGTTGTCGTGGGCACGCGGGGCATGTCTGGAGCTCAAGTCTTTATGCTCAGTTGCACATGCATATTGAATATACATATTCATTCCTACACCGATTTTCAACGCTTCATTTGCATTCACTAAATTCAATTATGTTTGCTCTCCACTCATATATTCCAGAGGTTCTGTGCGGTTTTATGACACTTGAGGATACAAATCCTTGTTTCTGCCACAGTGAACAGAAGTTAATGTGATCCTGGTTTTCCTAAAACCTCTTACAACATGTTTGTGGCTCACACACTGTAGCCCAACTTACACCTTTTTTATATCATGAGGGGTATTGCTCGTTTTAAAGCAGTAGGCTGACAGTTTGGGAAATGCACTCAATTCAGTTTTAAGCTTAGCATAAAGACTGAAAATGTGGGAAACAGCTTTCCTGGCTCTGTCAAAAGATTTAAAAAATCTGCCTACCAGCACCTCAAGACATCACTAATCAACACGTTATATCTATAAAAACAGAGCGTAAAAATACAATTTGCCATTTTACGAGGGGTGATGTGCCGAACCATTTTCTTGGCTGCGAGAAGTGACTTTCTGAAGTCTTGCCATCGCTGCAAAGTCGCCAGGCAGCCAGTGGAGGAAAAAACTAAACGAGATATAACGTGTTAATCATCGGGCCTCATCAAAGGGTCTTAAAATTCCCATGAGGATTTTTCGAGGTATTCAGAGCACAGAAGAGAAAGAAACTGTCCATTCGTGTTCTCAGCTAAAGTTGACTCAGACAGATACGTGAGTTTAATTTGGCAGAAGAAAGTCGGTGAGTAAGCAGACACAGTTATTGGTTTCTGATGCCCCTGTCAGCTCTGTGCCAGACCACCTTCCTTGGGGTAATAATAGCATCCCATAATATACCACCCAATGTGGCTGGCAACTCTGAAATACTTCAACCCCTTTATGTCTTTCACTGTTAAAAAGAGACTTTTATTTTCAGCATGTGTTGAGTTTGGGCCACTTTTGTGTTACTTTCTAGCACAGGATTATAAATATTTATACTTTTCAAAAGTATTTTTGTTAGTTTTCTGGTACCACTTTCTAACAACATCAAAATATGCCCGGATAGGCCCAAATACTGATCCTATTCTTATCCTCTAACACATATCTTTAGATTCAGTGTGACACTTTCAGAGGATAATATTATCTCTGATAAACATTGAGTAAACATCCATAAATCTGCTTAGAAATCAGAAATTTTAAGTTTTCTTCAGAATCAAAGTAATTCACTGATGGGTGTGTGTACATCTGTAGCTGCATTGTAAACAAGAACTGCTTATCGCTAATTCAACGTACTTTTAATGGTGCTAATTGGGATAAAATAAAGAACCCAAGTTATAGCTAACAGCTGACTCCATGGCAGCATTATGCCATACATCAGAGAGATTACACAGAGTTTGCAAATTACTTTTTAAGAAGGCCCTTTTCCATCGGTTTTGTCTGGCTGCATCTTCATAGTTCACAGTGGGATTTGGTTTTGCCATGCATGGCATCCGTCCTTGTTGTTCCAGGCTTAAGTATGATGAGGTTCCGCCAGCGGTGAGGAGCTCCACAAAGATATTTCTTTGCCATTTGTCTCTTGCGGATGTGGCCCTCAGCGTCTTATGTCACGCTGCAACTTTACGGCATCTGATAATATGAAAAATATGGACCGGGCGCTTCGTGAGCCAAGCAATGTTCTGGATCGGCAAGAACAAATCCCATGTTTTTGATAGGTTTTTCTGCTGTTGATTCTCTCAGGTAGTAGTGTCAACGCCTCGGGCGGCCGACAGAAGCCTGACGGACAGATGGTGAAGGCGTGCGTGCCATTGTTGACAGCCAAAAGCTGGATCTTTGTGAAAAGCTCACAGAGAGCGAGCGAGTATTGGAATGGAAACACAAGTTTATTTTATCAGCTTGCCAAAATGCGAAGGGGAGAGTGCATGAGAGAGGCAAAGAGAGAGAGGGAGAGAGACGGAGAGGGAGGCCAGGCCTCCTCAAAGCCTCTTTAGTCAGCTCTGGTGACGGCCAACCCAAGCACATGAGAGCAGTGTGAATGGCTTTTTAATGCCCGCTAACAGCCGGGGTATTTAGTGGGATGGTGGGGGATTGATGAGGGGATACGGTGAAGGATGAGAGAAAGGATGAGAGTGATGACAATGTTCAGACACGAGGTCCCAGCTGGACAACAGCGCAACGCCGCTGCCCTCGCTATTTGCTCTACGGCTGCAGGACCGAGCGCAGTCTGGGCTCCACGGCGTTATTGATCACCGTTTTTAAAGCTGTGGTCTTTTCTGTGACTCCAACCTCATTTATCTTGGTCGTGTCTCAGTATTTTGCCTGAGACTGACACAAATGAAGTCTAAATTACATGGAAATCACAGGCGTAATTGCCTTTATAGCTCAGCTGTCTATAGATGAATGTCCCGCTGGCTGCTGATTATACACTCACTTACATAGGATTTATATGCTGTTGAGAAATCCTCTCCAATATAAGTATAATACATTGCCCAATATACAACCCTGACACATTTGCATCCTATTGTGGCAATGGCCTGAAGGAAGGCACTAGCGTGTCTTTGAATCGACTTGGACTTTTGTTTGGTCTTGGCCTTGACAAAGTTGATCGTGACCGCAGCGCTGATTTACATTTTCCTACAACTGTTCAGAGACAAAAGGATTCCAGCACAATAGCTCTGCCTGAAACCTAACACGCCTTTAGATGTGTCTGTTTGTTGAAGGAAGGCGTAGGAGTGTAACGATCACGAAATTACTTCCATTATTTATTTATTTTTGTGTCTGGAGAATTCAGTACATATGATATGACTATGAATTTAGACTAAAGACAATGGTGAGTGTGTGTGTGTGTGTGTTTGTCTGTTAGGCTTTCTGTGCTTGTAAGTATACGGATGTTGTATCTCCCTGCAAGAAAAAATAAATTGTATTGACCTTCACTTATGGGTTTATATAATAATAAAATGGTGTGCTAGCTGGACAAAACAGTACAGTATGTAATCTGTGTGTTGGGTCACGCGCGGCATGTAATGGATTAGCTTTGCGCTGCATCGCCAAGGAAGCAAGTTGGGCCAAATAAAAGGAGTCAATTGCTGCTGTTGGAGAAAGCAAACTTGCGTGTGCAAAAGGTTTCAATAAATGAGTACTTACGCTTTGACTGAACTACAAAGGATTAAAGGAGGATAAAGGATAAAATCACTTCGCTGGCCTCAGTGTCATAAAACTCAACATATGTAATGAATTGTTGTCTTGTATCAGTCCAAATGTCAAAAAAAAAGAAAACTAAGGAGAGACAGAATGCATTGCTTTCATGTTTATCAGAGGAGGAATACTAATGTAAGAAACTGCTCAGGTTGTATAATATACTTCACTATCTTACCTAAACCCGGCTGCTGTTTACACAAATGGCCCCCTGACTCAAACAAAAGCTGGAAGGCTCCACGGAAACTATGGGAAGAGAAGATGAGAATGATGAGGACAGGAAAGAAAGAGAAAGGAGGCGGTGAAGGAAGAGAAAGAAAACAAACGGAGAAATTAAAAAGTGCTTTTTCATTTTGAGTTCATATTTTTCAAAAAGAGGCTTCTTTTTACTGCCTACTGACTTTGAGATCCAGATGTCTGGTAAACTGGAAACAAATCCCTTTCTTGAGTCTTTCTTTGTGTGTGTAAATATACTTTTAAAGTCTTTCAAAGAGACTTCTATTCATTGTTTTTGAAGTATTTACTTTGTCTGTTACTTGTGTATGAACCAACCCCAAAGCTTGGCAAGAGAATGATCACTAATGTATCATGTATAGGCCAACACATAGCAAACCTGTAGTGGTCTGCCTGAACACCACAGAGAGACCAAACCCTGACCAACCCCCCCCCCCCCCCCCCCCCCCCCCCCCCCCCCATGCCATATAAGCTGCTCCACCTCACCTACACCCACCACCCCAACCACAGACAGATTGTTTCTCAAAACCATCAGCAGGTTCTCCGGATGAAAAATAACTAAAAGATTTCAGAAAGTGTGAAGTCTGGTTTAAGTCTGCAAGATGTTCCAGGAATTCCATCCGTCTTCACTCGGGCTAACCTGGCATGGTGCGGACTGTGGAGACGGGAGTTTTTTTGGTTGGGAATGTGCCAAGCTTTGGAGAAGTTTTCAGGCAAGTCTGTAGGAATGGTGGAAGTTCCCCCTCACTATGAGCAATTTTCGAGCTTTTCTTTAAAAAAAATAAATAAACGAAATGCTTTTCTTGGATTGGTTGTGGTCGTCAGTGCCCCAGTGATTGTGGATGAAATCATTTTGAAGGATGTCTGGTTTGGGTTCAGCTTTTCTGGGGCAGCACTGCCCACCCAGGAGGACCTGCTGATCTGGCTCTTGTAAAAAAAGCAATTCTCTATTCCACTTTTTCTCTCCCAGAGAAATACAAATAAATTCCATTTAATCAGCCGTGGGTTCTTGGAGGGCTCATTTGGAAGGAATGTAATTGAATCTTAAGGTAAAGTTGTTCGTAAGGTAAATGTGCTACGCTTGATTTCTCTGTCCCACAGCTGGCCTTTGATATACCCGAGAGGGATCTCCAACAGTTTAGATGAAGACACGATTATTAGAGGCGGCGTGGAGCAGGGCTTTGAAAGCGCTACGCTCTCCGTGAATAGTAAAACGTACGCAGCACGGGAGGTATTTCAAACAATGATTAAATACAAAATCTCCGATATCATGAGTGGTCCTTGGCTCTCACTTCCTGTCTGTCTTCTTTCCTTCTTGTCCGCTGCTCTCTGGAATGCTGAAGGGGGGAAAAGGTCCTGAGTTCAGCTCCTCTGAAAGAGGATCCAAACCGCGTGCTAACGAGAATGCCAAGCCTAACAGGGACTGACAGCTCATCGCGCTGAGAACTGCTGTGTGTAAATGTGTCTGCGAGGGTTTGGGGGTGGGGGTGGGGTCGGAGCATGCCAAATATCTGTGTGCATTTATTATGAGAAGGCAAACATCCCTGGTAAAGCTCAATAACTCACTCATTTTTTTTTCTCGCACGCATGCATGCAGGAATGCCCCCGCATAAACACACGTGACGACGGGTGTAGGATTGCGCACAATCGCACGGACACACTGTTCACATGCATCAATCAGTCAGTCTCCGACCATCCCCGTCAGCTAACTCCATCCTAGCCGCAACCACCAGCTCCCTCCGCTCCGTCTATCGGCGCTCAGATGAAAAGCAGATGGGTCAGAAGGGTAGCGGAAGAGAGACGGGAAGAAAGACATGAAGAGGAATACGATGGGCGTAAAAGTCAGATGAAGGCTAAGGGGTCGGAGTCAGGAGAGACGAGAAAGTGCTTCAGAGAAATTGTCCAGGGAGAGCGAAAGCGAGAGGCGAGAGGGAGATAAAGGCAGCTGAGGGGTCAGGCTGGGAGCGAGGGAACAGTCAGCCATTTTCACATGAAAGGAATCCCACCAATCCCCTCAATGATAAACATGTGTCTGTTTCACCCGTCCCAGGACTCGGCTCTATTTATGTGTGCGTCTGCGTTGTTCACCGCTACACTCTTTGACTGCCGACACCGGCAGCGCCGAGGACGATACACACTCTCAAATACACACCGACACCTCGTCCGCCATTGTGGAAAACATCAGGGGAAAGTGTTAACTGACACAAGCCATCACACCCTCGACACAACACCAGAGCCAGACAGCAGAGCGCTGCATCTCCTCACGTCTCTACTCCACTTTTATCCTGCAGTGCTGTCCTCACCTGCCATCCCAACTTGCTGCTCACTTACACCCTCAGAGAGCAGACAAAATAACCTCAACACCTTGTGAAATGGGAACCAGAAATGACGGAGTCCAAATTGCAAACAGAAATGAGCGGTGCAGGAGGTTTGGTGACATAGTGACAGCTTCCACAACACTGCTTGTATGATCACATCCTTCCATTTTGGACTTTACACAGGCAAGATGGTTTATAGGTGGTCAATGGTGCAAATCTGCAATGCATCATCAACAAAAGCTGCATCATCCCTGGTTGGAATCTGACTGAGGTTCTTTGCTGCATGTGCGTGGAACCCTAGTATATGCTGTATGTGTCCCTTTGTTTGCTTGGCATATTAAGTCATCATTTTTGACAATAGTTCTTTTGACTAAATAATTAAATCTGCCCGTGCATAAATGACGTGGTCTCTTCCGAGCTTTCTTATTTGGCTCACAGTTCTTTAAAAGGTCAGCCAACATGAGCCAACATTACAATCTGTATTTCCAGGCTTCGTTTATAGCACAACTTGCGACTGGCACTCGACCTAATATGACTCACATTTGAAGGAGGGTTCGCTGAGTTAATTGTCTTCTCTCTTAAGTGTTGACAGTATTTAGTCTTCTGGACGCTCCTTCCCATTTCACCTCCTCAGCGGTCCCCTTAATCTCCTCTCATACGTTCATTCTGGGATCTTTGCAGTAAAAGTTGAGGTCCCCTCGCTGCCAGAGACGGAGGTTGAGAGAAGGAGGTCTGTCGCTCGCTGTTGACTAAACCACCTTCTTGGGAGTGTTGCCATAGCCACTGCCAGCCAGCCTGGCCCGAAATGAACCACGTGGGGGTGCGGACACAGAGAGCAAGGGGGTCGGTGAGGGAGAGGAAATGAGGCGGAGAGAAAGGGATGGTGGCCTGAGGAAACGGGAAGAAAGAAGAGAAACTGGGAGAGGGAGCATTTTGTTTTGGCGGGATAAACATTCTTGAGCTTGTTCCTGTTATTTGAAAGATAGTGCCCCTGGCCTGTAAACGTCAGTTGTGCGTCTGAGGGATTTTGTTTTATATTTTAGGTCTGTGATGTGTTTGTATGTGTATGTAAGTTTATACCAGTGTGTGTTTAATTGTGCGTTACTTCCTTTATGGTATTTTCACAACAATGGCTGTGGTGGACAGGGTATTTATTTGTGGGAGCTACAGAGTACAATCACTCCTTTCCATTCTTCTGTTGTAACCCTGAACTGTTTAAGGCATCTGTCAGCGAGCTCTGACAGTGTGTGTGCATGTGTGTGTGTGTAGCCATTGAAACCACGGCTACTCACCCGTAACCACACACTGCCGATTGGGTCACTGGCACACACTCATGCATGCAGGCGAACACATAAACACTCACAGAGACACACACACACACACAGACTGTGGCACTGCTTGATGTGGCTCCATTTCCACTCAATTGCCTTTGACAGATATTGTTTTCAGTGACCCGCAAGTCGATAACATCATGTCTGTCTGTCTGTCTGTCTGTCTGTCTGTCTGTCTGTCTGTCTGTCTGTCTGTGTGTGTGTGTGTATGACACACAACATTTTAACACACTGGAGCCTCAGCCTCGACTTCAGCACTTAATTACTGTCACAGTCGATGTGAAGCTGTTACTAAACCAACAGTGATCTAGTAAAGTCCCGGTGTTAATTAAGATAGGCTTTGGCCCAGCAGGGAGTGTGGTGAGATGGAAACTGAGAGCTTGGTGCGAAAAAAAAAAAAGCCCTTGTATGTTTAGACAATACCACCAGTGATACACATATAAATAGACAAGGGAATAATGAAGCGATTATTGTTTTCAGTACAGGTTAATGCACCAAGATTAGGTTCAGTTTTGGTCAATTACGGTTTTATTTTATAGCACGGAACAAAGAGGGCATCTCTTACAATAAACAAAAAAGATAAACAGATCTGGAAACTCACAGCAGCTTTGGTAGGAAATTGTTTCCTCTGTGGCGAGACCATTAAGCTGAGGTGTGTGGATGCGTGTGTGGATGTGAGACAGTGGAGATTTGCTTGTGTTTGTGTGTGTGTCTGTGGCTCCGGAGCCAGTTCAGTTCAGACAGTTGGCCTGACGTCTCAGGGAGTGTTATCAAGAGAGAGAGAGAGAGATAACACTAAGGTTAGGCCAGGGTCACAAAGAAGTAGTGTGTGCACATATGGGCACTGTGCTCACATGAAGTGTGCTGTGGCTGCACATGTTGGGTCATCTCTGTTCTGTGTCTCCACACCATCAGACTGGCTTCTGAAAGGAACCGCACCTTCGATTTTAATCAGCTTTTTTCAAAGCTGCGGTTTTTCCAGACTCAAATTTGGAACTTGGCCTGTCCACATGTAGAGTGAATTTGCAATCCTGCGCTCTCAGTTTAAGAGTAAAGGTTTGTCTCAAAGGCGTGGTCGCACCAGCATTTTAAATGGGAAAAATTTGGTGGCGGATCCAATTCATTCCAGTGAAATTGAGACGGTTCGGGGATTCGCTCACGGGTCAAAGTAAATCCACGATGATTTTTTTGCATCAAGTTTAATTGAGGTATACTTTGACCTGCAAATTTGCGCCGCTGACCAACAGCAAGCTGTCCTGTAAGCTGACCTTTGAGGGGATGCAGAGGCAGAGAGTCCAAGATGGAGGATCGTTTATTGACTGTGTTGCACCATTCTCTTTGCTTTAACCTCGTCTGACGGAGTATAAACTGTTCCACAAAAGAGAAACTCTTTACAGACAGTTCATAGACAAGAGTTGATGGTACGAACACGTCTTTGATTAGCAAACAAGCTAATTTAACATGCTAATGCGTTTGCTAACTCAGAGCTTCATTTTCGCTTCTCAATAACATTTTATTGAACAAAATGTTGTACAAGGGTGAACAAAATACCAGAGGGAGTAAATGAGTGGAGATAAAATAGAGACAATCTACTGCATTGGACTAGCGCTAGCCCAGCCAGCTAGAGCGTTAGCAGTTAGCCTGATAGTTCACCAACTATATCGCTGTTGCACTTTCTGGTGTGGCCAGGTATTAAGATTGAGGTTACTTAAAAAACTTTATTTAAAGGTTTAGAAACACTTTAAAAGTGATCTTTGGAAGAAAAAGTCTCTGAAACTATATTGGTCAACAGCCTAAAATGTCTGAGTTAAGGTAAGAAAAGCATATATTTATTGAATTCCATGTCACAGAAATTGTTTCGGCTATAGACATTATACAACACTTAGCATTGTGCTGATCCCTGCCACCTCCTTTACTAGCTGTTTTTCCAAAAGGTTTTATTCTTTGCGTTCCAGTGAAGACAGACTGCAGAAGTTGTAATCTTATTTATCCAGCACTCATTTAAAGCCACAATCCTGTGATCTGTTGACCACAAACCCTCAGTATGGCTGACCAAGTCTGCCCTTGAGCAGTGTGGGTTGCACAATCACATGCACACACACATACCCCCCCCCTCCCCCACACACACACACACACACACCATAAGTCTCACTGACAGACACAGGAAAAGCACAGAAACACACACATACATAGACAGATATATGTGTCCATATATGTACACCTCACACCTACTGTACACACACAGAAACACTGAATTGTGGGTCTTTCCCATAGGCTGATCCCATCTGTCAGAAGCCTATGCTGAGCTGTGGTCCAAACCCAATGTTTTCCTTAATAGAGGGTATGGGGTGCTAAAACTATTAGAGGCAGCAATCATAGTCTTAATCATATTGGATTTCTTCATACCAAGCACTTTCCCTGGGAGGCTACAGGGCTGAGAGCTCTGGGCGGCTGGAGGTTGCATGAATATGGAAGTGTGTGTGCGTCGCAAGCAAGCCAGCAAGAAAGAAAGAGAGCGAAACAAAGACAGTATAGTTAGACCTTTGCCGTAGACATCTAATTATGTATACGCATGCTCTTGAGTAGTTGGTGGCGGTTAGCAAGCTGTGGTTCAGTATTTCCAGACATGGAGAGGCTTCAGGTTAGCATGCAGTAACATCACCACAGTCCTGATAACAAAGACAATACAGAGATAAAGGAAGAGCCAAGAATGTGACAGAGAAAAAATAAAACTGGTAGTGGAAATATGTGTCTCTTGATTCATGAAGGAATATATTCACATTTGCACCAGAAATTTAATTCACTGCTTGCGCTGTACTACAATTCAGCTCCTGTTGGTAGGCGCATGCAGACACACACAATATGCACGCAGCAGCCACGCAAACAACAAGGGAACAGAGAATAAGACTACTGCTATTTGTGTCCCACATAAATCCAAAAGTCAACAATAACTTACTTTAAGTTAGGTAAAGTACTTAACTTTTGGAACTCTAACCCCCGAAAAAGCGTCCCGACGTGTTGGGAATGAGAACGGGTTGCTCTCTCTCTCGAGCACACGTGTACGCACAGAAACATGAATCAAGGTTGTAAATAAATTAAAGAGATAAAACATTCTTTAAGCCTCGGCGTAGGCTCAAATCAACAGAGCCGAGTGCCTAAACTGCAGCTTTATGAAATAATGAGAGTCTTATGTAGGAAGTAAAAAGCCCCCGTCTCTGATGTGACAGCCAGCACTGCTCATAGTCAAGGCCAGCTAGAGGAAGAGCCAATAATCTACGGCCAGCATTACTGTATCCCCTCCACCACAGGCCGTCCAAACCACTGGCAGCATAGTGGAGTTATTTCCCATGTCCTATCACTGGGCTCTCTCTCCGCCTTCACCGCCTCTCACTCGCTGCTTCTGTGAGTTTTGCTGTCTGTTTGTTTGTCTGTTTTGCTCTGTCTCTAAGTTGGCTTGGCTGCCTCTTTTTCTGGCCTCCGTCTTCCTCCAACACAGGCACAAATACCGTCTCTATTTCCTCTCTCACTCGCAAACACAAGCAAACACACTCGTGCACTCACACAAACCCCTGTTTTCTCCTACTCTCTCCCTCTTCCCAAATTGATTTGCTCTGGTGATGCAGGCCGAATCATTTATGGGCTTCTCGTAAAAATGATTAATTCCTTTTCAGTTCGGTTTTCAGCACAGGCCTGATGTCTGTTTTAGTTGTCAGTATATGAACAGGTTCAGTTAATTAGTTGCAGCATAGCGAGGCCAAAACTTCTGAACCACAGTAATTAAGAGAAGCACATTGGAAGCCTGGCTACTGTCCTAACTTCATAAATCTCATTATTCTTTTCAGTTCATACATGTTTTTTGTTGTTGTTCTAGTCCTTTTATCCCAAAGCTCTTGAAGTAGGGCTGGGTATCCTTTTACCTGGTACCAATACCAGTGCTTGTGACGACTGACTGTGAGTAAAACCATACGAATAGTACGGCAAGTGAGCAATGATGAGCAGTGACAGGTGAGGAGCGGCGCTCAAAGCCGCTCAAATTGCTCACTGCTCGCTCCAAAAAACAGACAAACTGCGTTGTATTTTACTTATGGCTGTTAGCTACCACATTCAAAGCTTCTATTGGAGTTTTTTCGGATAAAGCTTCAAATGTCCTTGAACAAAATTCTCAATTTGATTAAAGTGTTTCATCACTTTAAATGAGCTTCTTTAATAAAAATGAATTGTTAATTTTATTTGATTGCCGCTAGACAGCCCGGGTAATACAGGTGTGTCCTTTCTGTGCGGCGAGAGCAAAGAGTTTTTGATCGCAGTGAAAATGTTTGTGAGGGCTAAATGCCAACAAATATGTATCGAATAAATTTCAAAAAAGAAAAGAATTTGGAGCGGATTGAGCTAAAAGAAAATCTCCTCTGCGCTCCGTACAAAGTCCTTTTAGTGTTCAGGAGTATCAAGATTCCTCTAGTCAGTCCAGCACAGTATCCTTATAGACTGACTGTGAGTCTGCTATTCATCTGCTTCTCATTCACACGGAAAGAGAGTGAAACAGAGGAGAGAAAGAAATGTGTGTCTGCATGAGACGCACCGGGTTTTCAAGTATCTCTTTGTTATTGACAGGTCGCTACCATGGTGTCCGGGGGTTGTCTGTCTGATCATATTAGAACTTTAACCCTTTCACAGTGTAGTCTATGTTAATGAGAGTTAATTGTAACATTTTAGTGGCCAAAATGTCTTATTTTGTCTTATTAAGCATTTGTTTGTACTTGACTCCACCATCTCATGTCACCTCTGGTTGGAAAAAAACAACAAAATGGCGATGGCAAAAAGGCTGAACTCAAGGCTTCAAAACTAGTCCGCAAACCAATGGGTGACCACCGCAGTCTATGGTTCACACACACACTCCATCCCTGAACAAAACCCAGCCTGTTCCTGAGCGTGACTCACCAGTAGCAGAATACAGAATGTGGCATGGCAGGGGGTTAATCTCCCACTCCTTACTGTAAGAAAGGATGCAGCCATTAAACATTTTCCAACACTAAAATTACTTTCTATATCTGTCAAACATATCAGAAGTCTCTCTGGTGGTCCCACAGTTAAGTGCTGGCAATAGTTGGGAAGGTTGTATACATTTGTGTGTGTGTGTGTGTTTGTGTGTTCTTTTCCGCACTTCATCTGAGGCAGCTTGTTCTCATCAGGGAGACAATTTGGACTCTGCTTCCTCATGGATGTGCTGACAAAAGCTTTTGAAATGACAGAGCAGCGTGACCCTCACTTATAGTGTGACCCCCCCCCCACCCCAAAACTCTTATTACACTCACTCCCACACGTATACTTCTTGTTCACAGGCTGTATCTCAAGGTACACATTTCAAGTTTGCTCCGTCTCTCTCTCTGTTTTTCTGCAGGCTGAATGCGCTTGCGTGAAATTGAACATTTCTCCCTCTGATTTGCCGTGAAATGGTGTGCTTGTGTGGGATTACGCCGCTTTAGCTTCAGTATTGAGTCTTTGAGAGGAGAGGAGAGGAGAGGAGAGGAGAGGAAGTTTGGTCCACTTACTCCTCTTTCTGCAGCTCCATAGACAGAGCACTGTGCAACTTGGACAAACTCCTTAGTGAAGACAGACACATATGGAAACACAAACACACAGTGTCCACATGCATGCGGACGGGCAGTGAGCTACAAGTTTGTCTGTGTGAGTGTGTACCAAGTGGAGCACAGGAAGGAGGCAAGACATGAAAGCTAAATAAACAGAGATCAGTGGCAGTGGTGGAAGGAGAGCCGACCACCGAATGAAAGAAAAGAGAACGAGGGACGGGTGGGAGAGGGATGAAGGGCATACTCTGGAGATTTGTCCTTGAGAGCGCATAACCTGGGTGGGGAAAGGGAGGAAGGCTGGTGATTGAGGGTTTGAGAATTGATGGAAGACGAGTTGTTTTCGGAGGGACGGGGACAGGGCTGAGGATGGAGGGGCTTCGGGAGGATGAAGAGGGGAGGTGGTGGAGGGCATAACTGCCCAGCTGTGTTCCAGACCTGTTAGACAGAAGAAGAGGAGGAGGGCAATGGGTCTGCTCCCTCCTCTCTTCTTTCTACCTCTCCTGGTTAACTGTAAACATCTGGCCTATTTTTATCTTTTGGAGTGTTATGATACTTTTACATTACCCCCCCCCCCCCACCACCACCACCCCACTGTGTCTCTTACATTTTTTCCTCTTTCTCCCTCTTGCCGCGTCTCTCATTTTATTCCATCTCTCTCACTTAACGTTTTCTCTCCTCCTCCTCTACTGGAACACACATGTGCAACATGCAGATGTTAACTCCTACATAAAACCTTTCAATCGTATCCCTTCAATATGAAATATGCTTCTTTTATAGCTGAGGTTACACTCAATGCTACTAAAGTGTCCACTCCTCTGCAGGGGAAATCCAGCCTGCCTGTCAAATAGTGCAAACAAGAACAATTCAGTCTTGGATGCTGGCTGAGGTGCTCCCACAAACTCACAGAGGAAAAAATCTGTTTGACAGACATTACATCATTTGAACATTGTTACGATGATGTGTGATGATTGAAGGCTGCATGAGTGCTTGACACGCACACACGGAAACCTCAGCAAGGATTTCTCTCTTAAAAAGAAATGAGTTCAATCACCTGGACCAGCTCCTACTAACAGTTTGGATGGTTGCTGTTTCTCAATCTGGACCCAGTTTTTACCCCCATTACATAATTTATGTTCATGCAGGAGATTATGTGCTGCTCTCGTGTTTCAGCCGGACCTAAAAACAAAAGGACGAATCATTCTTTGGGAATTATTCTGTCTGAAGCCATTAGTCCGACCAAAGCAGACTGTGGGAGATAAGAGAGAGTGGTCGGACCCTGGTTAGGGGCCGCGGAGGCATGTTTTAAACATACACGGCTGTTTCTGCTCGCTCCTTTCTCATGCTGCGGAGAAGACCCGGCTCATCTGGTTTGGATAGCATCACACATCATAATGGGAGCCGGATAAATCCGATGGAATTCAATGAGTTTTTCCTCGGGAAAAAAAAAAAGAGCCGACTGTGAAATGTGTTAGGATTAGAGGAGGCCGTGATGAGGACTACGAGCTTTGAGGGAGATGCGGTGAGAGTGACCTGATCTGGTGTAGATCTTAGCAAGTTCTTTAATCTTATTTGCCTTAAAACAGCTGAATAAATCTGATGGATCTGAGGGCGGGTGAGATCATTTAACTTGTTTCAAGTGCAGTTTATTTACATCCGTGCTCTCTTAGAAAACCCCCCCCAACAGATTCTTGAAATAAAGCAGATTACACCATTAAGAATGATGAAAATGATACTTGACACATCTACTTGATACTTTTTTTAGTTCTCCTTGATTCTAAGAGGATACTTACCCTAACAGCTAAGGGACTGTTTAACCATTAATAGCCAAATTATATTATAGTCACACCAAACATAGGTAGTGGAGGGAAAAAAAGAAAAGGCTGACCATTCCCAAACATTTTGTTTAATAGCAAACCAGGACTCTTAAGCCTTGGCCCTCTGACCCCCCTTCAGTTGTCGGAAAAAAGTGAACTACCAGCCCAACTTACTGCGTCCTCTCCTATTGTACTGCAAAAGTTACTTCTGAAAAGTTACCTCCTGCTCTGAAACAACAATCTGTTGCTAACTCAGTCCAGCCAATGCAACAAGTAAACAACACGGTGCGTTATCACTACAACAAACAGCTAATTCCTGAAGCAAAATGTGAATCCTCCTTACAAATAATCACATCATCACACAAGCTGTGTGTGCACTTCAGCAGAATATGGGGGCATTACACAAAATTAAGCACAACCTCCTTCTATAGTTGTCCGCCACTCTTTCACACCTTCTGCTTGTGGGCATTCACGGCGAGGGACCAGCTGTGTGCTTTGTCCGTCCGGATCAAGTGATACTTTATTATTTTCTCTGTTTTCTGGGGAGGCAGGAAAGCTGGGATGACTGGCGCAGCGGCAGCACTGCCAAGTCAAACAGCGGGGTTTATTTGTGGACAAGTGTTGGGGCGACCCCCCCCCTATTCACTAGAGACTCTTATTAAGTCTGGGGACTGGAGGGGCGTATACAGTATGTGGTGTGTATGGGTGCAGATAGGTCTGGTTTTTATGGATGGAAAGAAGATAAACATGCAGAGAAGAGCAAGCGGAGAAAGGGGGAGATGGTAACGGATAGGAGCAAACTTTATTCAGAGGAATGAAGGATGAGGAAAAGACAAGGAGGTGATGGATGTTTAGAAGAGTTTTACCATTCCAAGCTAAAAGTGGGATACTTCCCATCATTAGACACTCACCCCCTGCCTCAGAGAGGGAATAAGACAAGACGGAAGGAAGCAGGAGACGGGGGGGGGGGATAGGGGGCTTTCTGTGGAAGATGGGAGCAGCAGGCCTCTGCCACTGGGATTGTCCCTCTGGTAATCCCTGGATTTCCTAAACTGAGACAGGGGGTAGACCAGGCCCGGTGAGAGACTTAGTGAGACAGAGAAAGAGAGGGAATGAGAGAAGACAGAAAGGAAGTGGACAAAGGAGACACAATATTCACAATATCGGCGCTGTCTGAGATGTCTTCTCATTCATTTTCTGCAATATGTGGTTTGTATTCAGGTTATTGCCCAAAGAGGAATGTGGCGTGTACAAGTATTGGCGTGTGTGCTTATGGGTGGTTGTATATACATTTGAAAAAAAGCAAGGCTCTGGCTTGCCATAGCTCATGCCAGATGTGATAAAGTTGAAAGCGGTGCTACCTTCAAATAAGGAAACGATACACGCAGAAAGGCGCCGAAGGGCTGTAAAACTATTTTGGCAACGCTCCGACGATGGAGGGCGAGACGGATTACACGATTCCGTCGGAGAGAAATGCGAAGGAGCGGGTTGTTGATAGCACCGTAGGACACAACAGTGAAGCTATCATGTGAGACTGTCCAGACAACTTTGATGTGGTCTTGTGTGACAACGTCTTTCGAGCCTAATGTATTCAAGGTGCTTTTCAGTGCTAGCGTGAACTAAAAGGTCAGACAACGTCAGGCTTTTGAAATACCCACTGCCACTGCTACATGCACGTCTAAGCGTGAAGTCATACTGAGATAGCACAGGGTAAACAACAATGGACACATGGGTGTTTTTTAATGAAATCTCTCATGACTCTCGGCGGTGGCTGTGGAGGGGACAGTACACTCACACAAATTGGTATCCACCCTTTTTTGGGGGGTTGGGGGGGGGGGGGGGGCTGCTCTGCGGGGAACGGGGATGAGCTATCGCACTTCTCCTATTCTTGGGTTGCCCGGGATGTTATTTCAACTCCCTTTCTCCCTTTCCGTCAGTCACCCCAGGGTGCTGTGAACCCAATCCCCTCTTATCGTCTGCAGCCCAGGTGGGGGAGGCTGACTCGGCCCAGAGGAACCCAGCAGTGCGTGTCCTGGGTCAGGGGTCTAGATCCTCTCTTTTTCAGGCGATGAAACACAAGCGGCTCTCGGGGAGACGAGAGCGCTGGAGGGGAACAGCACAAACCTTAAACTGTTTGTACTGTTCTTCTTCATCAGGGGCTGATTGGATGACCAGAGATAAAGACAGAGAAAGAGCGGAATTCCCCATTATGTTTGAATGGATGGAATTCAGAGATGCCAGAATATTTTTTCAATGTTCCATATACTGGATTCAGAGCATTGATATAGCAGCAAACAGCTATTTGCAAAGATATTGTGGAGTAAAGTCTACCTGAGCAGAGAATGAAGTCTCTCTCGCTCCGTGTGTGTTGTTATCTGAGCGTCTCTGTGCTATGGTGACATAGGCGGGCCGGCCACGGCTGCATTTCAGTGCATGTGAGTCTCAGTGTTGTGCACCATCGGCTAGGTAATGGCCCCCCACCTCTGCACTGCACTCGTACAGCGTTACCAGTGGTACGCTGCGCTAACCCACAGCATCTTCGCGGAAGAATGAGCATGCTAACATTAACATTTAGCTCAAAACACGGCTGTGCATAACTTTAAAGGTGCTAAGTAAGAGATTCAGAGCATTTGTATTGAATCACAAAGAGTGGCGGCCATCGCTGTAACGCCACTCATGGGACTTCCTATAGTGCCAGCCATTGTGACGATTAAAGAAAGCAGTAATTTATTCCTGTCCTATGTTACACATAACACCTGAGAGGACACAAAGTGAAGTGAGCAAAACAAGGAGATGGATGGATCTACTGAGAGAAATATCTTGGGTAAAGCTGGGAGAAAGAGGGAGCTGTGTGAAGGAACAAACCTTCTCAGATCTCCTGCCTGACGCTGGCACGCACCATCGTGCTTTCAAGCACCTGACTGCCTGGTAATACCCGGTGCCCATGCCGGGCCTACACCCGAGCTGTAGATGAATCACCTCCATCTGCACAGCACATGCTCCTCTCATAGAGAACAAGGCTTTGTTTGTCTTATACCATTCTTTCACACTCTCACCTCTCTCCTGCTTTTTGTTCTCTGCTCCTGCTCTCCTGCTATTGCTCCTTTCTTCTTTCTCCATCAGTGTGCAGCATTGTGTTTTAGTGTCTCATTGTTTTGCCTCCTACAGCTGTAAAGGGTACGATATTTTCAGTGTTTGGCCTCCACAGTCTGACACTTCCTTCTGTTGTATCGCAGCTCGAAAGCCCTTTAGCACTCTCCATCACTCACATTCTCCGATTCAGATTAAGGAGGTATAATAGGGGGGTGATGGAGTCGACAAGAGCCCCTTGTCATCGGCACCTACTCATGCTTCAGACCCGTTAAAGCTTCAAACAAGCCGACACTTTTGCAAGCAAACAGCCAGGATTTAACGCACTTCAAGGTCAATTGCTGCAATGCACACACATGTTGATAAATCACATGTTCTGAAACATAAAATATCTTCCTGATTTCTTCTTCTTTCTTTTTTTTATATGTTACTCCTGCCCTACCCCTTTTTTTTCCTGTTTTCTTTCCAACGCACGCTAATGAATTTTTGGAGTGCTACGCCTCAAGATCGCAGGTTCCAAAACCATCCCAGTGCTCGGCTCCTTCCAGCTTTGTTCTTACAAAGCTTTTCATTTAATTACAACGGTTGTTTCTCACGCATGTATTAGAAGAGAGAGGAGACCTGCAGTAGTAAACTATGTGGTGAGAGAAGTCAATGTTAGTTACTTTGAAAAGGCCGGGCTGTAAAAGAGTGAGTGGACCGCTCCAGCATGAGAACACCCACTCCGTCAGCCGACACGTGCGTGCACACACACACACACACACACACACACACACACACATATCCACGCGTATAGATGCGAGCACGCACACACTGGGAATGTTTGCATTTTTTCCTCTCTCCCCCCTCAGCCTCTCCCGCAGTGATTGACATGCTCTTTCATTCAGCCCAGCACACACTCAGGCGCCATGGTTACAGCTGCAGAGATGTTCTTTCCCCGGGAGACGGACAATATTGAAATAACAACTCCCCTAACAACACAATCATTCACACACAACCCCTCCGCTCTAACCATGCATCCTCTAGTGCGCCCTCTTGTCTGTCATGTCTGGTGCTGTTTGCCGTGTTAAGGGAAACTCCCGGAGCTGGGAGTAGTACAAACAGCCTGGCAGGTGTGTGTGTGTGTGTGTGTGTGTGTGTGTGTGTGTGTGTGTGTGTGTGCGCTCTGCCCGCTCCAGCCCTTCACTCTACCCAGGGCCCGCTCTGGTGTTTCCTTTGGAAAAACCGTTGAGCCGTGGCAAAGAGCCCCGTGGGTCAAGGACTCGGGGCAGTGGCAACTCATTGGAACAGAATCAGCGACTGCAGAAGCAGAATTAGCTACTGTAGCTAGTTAGCCGCCAGGCAGAACGAACAGTGTTGGCTTCGCTGGGCACTGGCATCACACCTCAACCATGATTTTAGAGCTTTAAAACAATCTGGCGTGGGATGGAAATAGAAAATAAAATGAGGTATGGTGCCATAACTCACTCAGCAGGGGGGCTTCTGGGTTTGGGAAACGGTCACAGATTTGATCGAGACTCTTTCCTGGATTACGCACCTCTGGCCGAGAGACAGCGTGGCGCTGAGCACAGCAGCAAGATGTCAAAAAGAATAAATAAGATCAGACTTTCGGTTTTCGGGTTGGACAGGAGGAGGAAGGAGCTGGCAGATGACAAGAGAATGAGCACTCTTCTGAAGAGAAAGTGGAGAAAGAGAGAAGATGAGAGAGGATAATGAGAGTGATGTGTGCCGTTAGCTCATCCGTTGTCTCTCTGCATTATGTGGAAAAAGAAAAAGAAGCTCACTAAAGCAAAAGCTGAGCCTACAAAGACTGGTTAGCAATGACCTCAGAGAGACGGAGAGAGAGGGAGTCACAAGGTTGAGCTTAGAGCTTGGTTGTGATTATCCCAGCGTGAGGGTTACCTGGAGTTGAAACACTCAATATGCACGATATGGGCATTTATGATTAAGAAAACATAACATAATTGTGTGAATTACGACCCAGACTTTTGACATCGGGCTCAATCAGTTGTGCAGCTGTATCGGCCTTAAGCTGCTCCACAAATCATCTGGGCTGGGATGCTGACGTTCTCCCTGCAGTATTTTTCCGAAGCGCTAGTCAGGGTTTCTTGGTAATTAGGATCATAGACATGGATCAGTCGGGTGCTGTTTGAAGACGTGATGGGCTGAGTCACTTGTTCTGATCAAGTCAACGCAAACCGTCTCACCGGGTGCACTGTAGAACAGTGTGAAATCCGTAGTACACACAGAGAGAAGCAACATCTCCTGTAAGAGAGCTTAACAGTGATTGACAACTCGGTCCCGCCTGCTAGGCCAGTCAGAGGTGGCGCGGGATTGTGGAGGGCGGGAGCAGCTAGGTTAACCCCTGGTGCCGAGGACTGCTGCAGAGTTCTTGGGCTGGCTGGCTGGCGGCTGCACACTATAAATTCTCTCTAAAGAGGGTTTACTTTTGATTTTAATGGCTGCTGTAAATTTACAGCACCCTGGCCTGGTGAAAGAGAAAGAAGGGTTGTTTTTAAAGGCTCCCTCTCTCTCTCTCTCTCTCTCTCTCTCTCTCTTTCTCTCTCTAGCCCTCCCTTTCTTCCCCTGTTTTCTCCTTCCTACAGAAGAAAGTCAGTGGCGTTTTGCCATGTCTCTTGTGGTCTGCTTTTACCTGTAGTCAGCCTGAATGGAAAGTGTATGAAAATATCCTGAAAGAAATGAAAACGCTGCAGAACAACTTATATTTCGCCGGCAGGAACAGCGGCTTCATTGTGTATTAACGTCACATTAGATTTTAAAAGAGGAACACTGGCCACGCTTGCACAGTTGCTCCCGCTCCATGACAAATTCCTCTTGAGCGCAGAGCAGAAAAAAAAACTTTGAGTTTGTGGATGGAGAAAGTAACAGCGCCCTTCCTGTCTTCCTGTCTCTTTCTCCCTGCAGGTGCTGTTTGCGTTGAACCAGACGCTGCTGCAGCACGAGGGCGTGCGAGCGGGCATCCTGCAGGGCTCCTACACCACCGAGGACCTCATTACCCACTACAACTGTGGAGACCTCAGCGCCATCATCTTCAACCACGACACCTCACAGGTCGGGCTCCTCCTTTAGATTTTGGATGACTAAGGTTCATCCCAAAATAAAAAAAGAATCACTGCCTGTTCGCTTTCCTTTCAGCTATACGGTCCCTTTTGCAGCTTCATTAAAAGATTCAATTAATAAAAGAGCCAGTTTCAAAAAAGGCCAACGTGAAGATCGTAAAATGAGTATGAGCGGCTTGCCAAACATAATACAAATGATCTAACGCCATAGATGCACTTTGCCAAAAAATCCTTAATTTTTCACATTATCTCCCATATTTTCCTACTTACAAAGTTGTATGTGGTCCAACAACAATCCGCTGTAAATGTCTTGCTGTTTCTTCAGATCGTTTCCAAAAACGCTTCACATGACGGCAATCAGACACGTCCATCCATTCTTTGTAGGTGTTGAGTAACAATAATCTGCACAAATTGACAAATACCTTAGGTGCGAGCAGTTTGGGTTAATTGATGACTCTAAATTGCCCGTAGTTGTGAATGTAAGCATGAATTTTTGTCTCTTAGTGTCAGTCCTGCGATAGTCTGGCGACCTGTCCTGGTTGTGCTCTGCTTTCCCTTTTTTATATTCACTTTACAGGGACAACCAAGAGCAGCGGTTTAGCCTCCCTTCGCTTAAGTGTTGTGAAAGTGAATCTTTGTCGCTTTTTGGTTTTGTTTCGTTGGACATAAGGGATGGTGAGGTTTCTGATATTATAAAATAGTCACACAAAATACCAGCTATACTTGCAGCTTAAGTCCAAAACAACTTAACGGTATTCAAAAACCCAAATCTGTCAGACCCCTGATTTGAGCTGGCAGCCCTCTCAAACCCACTTCTCTGCCATTACGCCATCGTCACCTCAAACTTTTAGGCTTGCACATCAATTCCGCAAAACTGCACATTGCCCTCTTAATCCCTCTCTCAGGCTCGGGTTACTTGATAGTCTGGCACTTTAATAGCTCTGGACCCAGCTGTAAATACGCCATCTGACCTCCTCTAACTTTGTGCTTCCTAACATAGCCTCTGCTCCCGCGGCGACGGCCTTCCTCGTCGGGCTTCACACCCAGCTCTGCTGTAGCTGTCAAAAGGCCACTCGATATATAGCACCCACTGACACACACAGTGGCTCTCACTCCGTCTCCACCCTCGAATGATTTACTGAAAAGCCCTCCTCATAAGTCACTTATGCTGGGTCAACCTCCCTCACTGATCCTCAAGTGTCATTAAACCTAACGCGCCATGTAACCTCCGCTCACCGCTATACACTGCAGAGATTCAGCATCATTTACACGAGAGACACGTCTCCTCACGTTTTTACCATCGCCGTCTCTCTGGGCGCCGTGACGAGCTTGTTAGCCACAGTTTCACCTGCAGTCGCGGCTACATTTGTCTCCTGCATGAGCGCTTTAAATCATACCAGTTTGCCTCCTGGTCCTCATGTCATGATAACATGTATTAACATTCCCCAGCACATGCTAGAGCAATCAGACGCCTGACTGTGGTGCCATGTAGACTGCTGATCTATAGCAGGTTTCTGTGTGTGTGTGTGTGTGTGTGTGTGTGTGTGTGTGTGTGTGTGTGTGTGTGTGTGTGTGTGTGTGTGTGTGTGTGTGAACTTCCAAGCACCATAAAAAAGCAGGTGTTTTTTGATAGATAGGACCGAATCCAGCACCCCTGGTGCTCCCCCAGTTCAATCTCCGTCATATTAGAAAGCGGTTGATGATGGGCCTCTGTGCAGGACAGGGTAACGCTTTCCATCACAGAAATAAAGTCAAAGGTGGACAGAGAGAAGGAGACAGAGAAGAAATAAGGTGAAAGGTAGAAGACAAGTAGGAAAAAAGCAACTTCAAAGAATTGCAAAATGTTGCAATCGAATAGTTCACTTGAAAGTTGAAAGTGCAGTTGGAGCACCAAGATGAAAGTTGATAGAGAAGGAAAGGAGGAGGCAAATGAAAGGACAAGAAGGGAAAGGTAAGGAAGGGACATGAAAAGAAAGGAAAGATAAGATAAGAGAACAGAAGGACTTCAAAGAGCCAAACCATCAAGACAGTAAATTGCTGACAGAGCAGGGGTACCAGCGGTGAGGAAGGGAGGAAATATTTCCCTGTCACTCTACATTTCCTGTGCGGGTCGGGATACAGAGCAGCTAATGGCCTTCCCTGCGATAAGTTATCTGCGTTTACCGCTACACTCCCACCTCGACCCGTCTCCGACCGAACATTTTTTGTACCTCGTCATGAAACACTCACGCTACCCTCACTCGTTTAGAGCAATGATGAAGCTCCGTCTCTCTCTCTCTCTTTAACTCGGCTTCTTTTTACTTCTCCATCATGAGCCCCTGTCAGTCTGAATGAACCCGGGTCATGCACCCTGAAAATACACAGACAGACAACACAAGGCTTCAGGCTATAGATATCTGTGTGAATTTCTTTCTTTCTGGCTTTTCTTTCCTCGCCGAGTAAGTATATGTAGAGAGCAGTGAGCAATGTGGCTTATGTCACACAAACCATTTGGATTTGCAGGTCTTTGAAATGAACAATCTGCCAAATGAGAGTGAAACTGTGGCAGAAAACATCGCGGTCATTCAAAAGTAATCTTTGTAAATTGCAGAAGCTTATCCTAATAATAGGACATTTCACAGAACTTGGAGGTCTGTGATCATTTTAAAGCAAAACTATGATAGAGCTTTTCTGTGGAGGCGTGACAAAGTAGACAACAGAGCTGTTTTATATTCCCTGACAAAATGTCACCGTCCTACACGCTGGTATTTACCGACCGCACACATTTGGTGTGAATGTGTTTAATAAGAGTACTCCACCAGGGTTGGGCCAGTGAAAATATTTTCAGATCATTTTGATGTTAAACCTAACGCCCGTCTTGACCGCCATTCCTAATTTTACCACTAGGTGTCACATTTGACACCTCATCACCCAAAAAAACACACATTAACTTTATAGAACACAAACATAACTTGCGGGCCGCGGCTACTGAAATTCCGTCTCCTTCATGTTGCCGGCAGTAAATTGCTCATGGCCTGTCAGACACTAGTGGCTCTGTTAGTCCGTTTAGAATGTTGTCATATGTCTCGTTACTAACTCAAGGCCAGTTAGCGCTGTGACGCCGTCGCCACATCATCACAAATGCCAGTTCAGTTGGTTTGCGTAAAATCAAACCAGTTCACGTTCACAACGGACCAGACTGGCAAAACCGTAAATTGACTCAACTCTATCCTCTACTGATACAGCATTGCAAAATGAATGCAGCAGAACCAGAGATCACATTCGTCTTCTATGGCATGGTGCCTACAGTACCCATAATGCCACTCGACTGCCGACAGTCGGGTCAAAGATTCTTGCCTTAGTCAGAGGCGCGGAGCGGTACTACCGAGGGCCGGTGAGCTTCAACACTGACTCAAGTGACATCACTTGAGGGCAACATATCAAGACGTCCAGGCTTCAAACTACTTTTTCCACATTATGCAGTTGTGCTCCACAAAAAAACCCGTAAACGGACGTGTAAAGTTCGTATCTGTTCTCCTTTGATGCACATCCTGAATGAAATAAATAAACATGCGATGCAGGTTTGAATTAGAACCTTTCGACCATCATGTGAAACAGACTGAGGGGCGGTCGAGGGAGTGAGAGAAAAAGTGTCAGATACAAATTATGAATGGATGCACCTTGTTCACATGTGGTGCAATAAATCCCCCCATGTATTCAGTATTCAGACACACACACACACACACACACACACACACACACACACACACACACACACACACACACACACACACACACATATTTAGGCATCATTTGTGGCACCACAACAGTAAAAACAGTTAAGCCAAGAGAAGAAGTAACAAACCAAATGAAGCATACTCTGGCGTATTGGGATTTCACCTATCTCTAATATTTCATACTTTATTGCATATATATATCAAGAGAAAGAGCCAGAAAAGTCAAATCCAGTCACAACGATACCATGACAGGAAGTGAAAGAAGTAAAGACGGACTGTGTGTGTTTAGGTGTGTGTGAGTTGGACAGACCCCGGCTACCCCCGCCGCCGACCCCCGCTCATCCTCACAGATTAACAGCCTGTTGAATCCACCGATGCAGCCAAGTGTGGCGCAGAGCCAGCGTGGTCCGCCTCCGCCTGCCTGGCTCTTAATAAATCACGCAGCAATTAAACACACATTCACACGCTCACACTGGTGGGTGCAGTGCACGTGCCTTTCGTTCAGTGCGCCCACCTCAGACGCACACACACACACACACGGAAACGCCGTCACATACAAAAATGTGCTGAGACAGCCCGTCCTCCTCCCTTCCTCTCCTCGTTTATTGATGCTTTCTCATTTTAAAACCGGTAGAGCACTACATTGGTCCTTTTCTGTCAAGCTGTCACGTCACAAACACTCCCGGTTGCCAGGTCTCTCACTCACACAAGCTTGAACATGTTGCCAGGTTGTCACTAACACCGTCCTCTTCTTTCTTTCCATCTCATTTTTTTTTTTTTTATATCCCTCTCGATTTCTTTAACATCAGTTCTTCTTGTGTTTGATGTTTGCTTTACATGATTCATGTGCGTTTTATTCTCCTGTGGATTTTTATCATAAATGTTTTTAAATAAAAAATGTTTCCTTCTTTGCCTTTCTCACTCTCTCAGCTGCCTCACTTCATCAACAGCTCCCTGCCAGCTCATGACCGCACGATCGCCCTGCAGATCGACAGCTACTTCCGCCAGGAGCTCATCTACAAACGCAACGAGCGAATGGCTCGCCGTGTGTCCGCCCTGCTGCAGAGAAATCCCAACCAGACATACTTCTTTGCTTTTGGTGCAGGTAAGGGAGCCTCAGATACCGCATGGGGGATGTTTAGGATGAAGTAGTTTACCTTCAAAAGGCCACGGTGGCTGACCTTTTGTCGCGCTGGTTATGTGATGTTTCTTTAAACTGTCATCAAGGCAGCGACTCCATCGTGAATGTCTATTTTGCATTAAATGAGGTCTTTCCAAATACGTTCTGATTGGAGCTGAGAGTGTGTGTTTGCATGTAATTGTGAAGTGTAAGAGAGATCTAGTTTGCTTTGGTCTGGAACACTGATTCTGTCAGCACTAATGTGTGTTTATGGCCAACAATTTGCTCTATTTTGTGTTTGAAAGCAAAGCTGGAGAAAAAACAGGACAATAATAGTGTTCAATGGTTCCCAGATCTCTGGCACGAAAAACTGGGTGTCTTTGCAAGTACACACACACACATACACACACAGAGACACAGAAGTCTCAATTACAGCCAGCTCCCACCTCAAAAATGAAGAAACCATGAGCTGTTTGTTTCAATTAGCATTCCTGGCTAATGTTGCTAATGTTTCCTGAATGGTGTAGTGTGTCCTGAGGGAAGTGTGTGTGTTTACATGTAAGTGTGTTTGCCCACAAAAACAGGTGGTGGGTGGGTGTCTGTTTACTGTATGACTGTGTCTGTGCTTGTGCATCTGAAAATGGTTGGTACCGCCTCTAGGGTGTGTGTCCGTGTGTCCATATGTGTGTGTGTGTGTGTGTGTGTGTGTGCCACAGTGTGTGATTAATGCTGAATGCCTTGGTCCCTCCTCTGAGCATTTCTTGCTCCCTCTGCTCTTTGTACTGTTTGGACAAGGCTGTTGTTGCACCATCCAGCTGCTACGTGTATGTATATATGTGTGTGTGTGTGTGTGTGTGTGTGTGTGTGTGTGTGTGTGTGTGTGTGTGCACGCTCATGGACTGAACACTGTAAGCTAGCATATGAACTATGACTGCAATGGAGGAGTGAAATTGTGCAATAATACTTAAATAAGTGGTCCTCTGAAGTGTGCGTAGATGAATAAATAAGGACCGTTGATACGTCCCTCTGCTGTCCACTCTGTGTTTATGAAACAATGAAAGTCATGTGAACCTTTAGAAAGCAAATGAACCCAATCCAACTCCTTAGGCTAAAAAAAGCAGTTGGCGAGTAGAGTAGTAGGAAAGTAAAAAAAAAAACATATTTCCTATGACAAGGTATTAGCCATGCTTAATACATGTACAGATAAGATATGACAGTATTTTTCAAAGGCAATAAGCTGGAAGATATTCTTTTGGCTTTTGTCAAAAGCAAACTGAAAATACAGAGGATCACTTTTAAGATTAAGAAGGTGTTACATTATAGTTTTATGCTTTATTATTTGCAGGATAGCATCCATATGATTTCTATACTAATAAGGCAAAGTTGTAAGCTTTGATGCAGCACTGTACTGTTTGGTGCAAAAAGGTGGAAGCTCGAATGGCCCTACCTATAGCCAGTGTTTGGTTTGTCCGTTCTGGGCTACTGTAGAAACATGGCGGCCGGCTCCGTGATGAGGAGCTGCTCTGTATGTAGGTATAACCGGCTCATTATAAGGTCATGAAAACACAACTATTCAGGTGATTATACACTATAGAAAATATGATTAACATTACATTGCATTTCTGCCAATAGATCCCCCGTAATACTACACACTGTTCCTTTAACTACAAATGAACGTCCATGGCCTCTGCCATTTCTAAAAAACGTCAGCCATGTCAGCCACAACTCGTGAACTCGAGATTTTGTCTCAGGATGTGTTTTCTTCTCATTTCTCTTTCAAATTAGTAAAAAAAAAGAAAAGAAAAAGGATTGTGTCCCGCCAATAAAAAACTCTGTGGATAAATCTGTGACTGTGCTTATGTCTGAGCGTCAGACATTGTCAGCTTACAGTAAGCAGACTATTAACAGCTCCTTGCAAAGCATTTCAACTTGGAAAAGATAGGGAAGTGATTGTATGCAACAGTATTTAAAATCCAAACTGAATGTACATTGCTCACCTGTTCTGCCTCATAAGAATTTACCATTAATATCTGTTCAAATGCAGCCTCGTGTTTTGCAGATTGCCCGTCAGTACGGCAGCTATGTGTTCGCTTTGCAGTGTGTTCTACCTGGCCTGTAGAGACCGCAGGGTGAACATGTGTGTGGGGTCACCTACAGGCTGCAGCGCTGTGTGTAACACAACTGACAGCTAGTGTGAGGTGATGGGAACCACTACAGTTATAGCCCGCCATGCGCACACACACATTCACACACACAGATTCTTACATACAGTACTCGTACATACTTTATAACATGAACAAAACTATCACACACACACACACACACACACAAACACAAACACCTAGAGTTAACACAGAAGTCTCAGTAAAAGCCTCAGGAAGGCAACGAGGGCCAGATTCACGAACATAAAAGAGCAGAGCACTTTCTCTCTATTTTGCGCTCACAATCTGCATGTGATTAGTGTCTGATTTATTACGACCGAGGCTAATTACGCAACTGGGGCTGCCCTCTAGGTTCATTCAAGGAGAACTTTCAAGTTATAAAAAGAAATAAAAAACTAGTCTAAAAATAGAAATGCATATCAAATGACTTTAGGGCATTTAAAAAACACTTTTAAAAACTTTGATTATTTACTGATCAAATGATAATCATTTTTAGAGGTATTTAAAAATACAATTATTCAAACCAACAACTGAAAAAAGAGAAACTCAAAACTGATGTCTTGAATGCTTTCGCCAATGCCACGTTAAGTTCAAATTTTATGACCACACACTTAAAACGTGTCACTAATTCATCGCAGATCTAGAACACAGGTTATTAAAACTGAAGCTTTTCCACCACCACGTTTCCTTAATAAACCAGCACAAATGTTCTGCCACTCCTATAGTGAATCCAGCTGAACGCGTGTCTCCTTCTGCACCAGTAGTTCAATCTTTTTGTAAATGCACAGACTCAGTTTGCTGATTAGACATAAGTTGAGTCTCAGGGGTCAAACTGGGCCTCCGAGGTGTTTTGTCAGCTGACACGCACACGTCTCTAGATCCAGATGTACCGAAAAACAAGATGAAAAAAGGGCCTCGTAAATGAGGCATGAAAAGTCTCTCCCATGCTTTAATCACAAAGCTTCCTTTCTCTCATCTCTTATTTCTGTCTTTAAGACGCTGACTCATGTCTTTACAGACCTGTAACTGTCCCCGCCGGTCCCAGTTTCCCATTGGCCGTAACCAGCCATGACATTTTATCATCCAATGATGCCAAGAAGTATTAAGTGACGGCCCGGGCCTCCCAGAAATCTGACAGTGCTTTTCGAGATTTCAAGAAGAAGCCCTGGAAGGGGTCAGGCCCGCTCTGTGAAAGGAGTTCTGCTTATAGTCTGATAACCATCTGACCGCGATGCATATTTTAGAGTGATGAAGAGAAATGAAGAGGATCGGAGGTGTGAGGGTTAAGATTGTCCAGACATATTTCTTTTAAATAAATACAGCCTGGGGAGACATATAACAGACATTTTCAGGCCAAATGTGGGCGTACATTAATGTGATCACATAAAATCTAATCTTTATGGTCAGATCTCAAAAATCACATTAATATGACGAGTGTAACGGCAGGCAGCACATGGCTGATTCTCGTGGACCATAAAACAGAACAGTCATAACTTTTGATCTCTCTGTTACTATAACGGTGTCTGTTTATGTCCGTGTCAAGTTTTGTGTTTATCACGTTACATTTCTGCCGTACAGCAGATAAATATTAATGGCCCCTCTAGCTGCCTCTTTCCTTGGACCCGTCACTTCCAGCCTGAACCATGTCCAGAGCGCAGAAGGAAAACAGGGCTGTCGGGAAAGAGCCGGGGCGGCGCTCAGGTCAAGGCCCTCTAGAGTTACCGATGTCGAAGTCCGTCCAGGAGTTTTTTCACAGGGTAATTAAACGTTACGACGTGTGTATAAAGTGGTTCAGGCAGGAAATCCATCTCTGCTCAGCTCAGCACCTTACTTCCCAGGCTCCCCCTTTCCTCTCGCCGTACACCTACACCTTCCTGCAGCAGAAGTACTTTTATGTGCAAAATGTATGCTTTTCTACTTTCTGAAGCAGTTTCTTTCTCTTTTTTCCTCCATCCTGCACACACATGTTGTAACAGACATTCTTTATTTTCTTCACTTTCACCAACAGGCTATTAATGCAAATTACAGACGTGAAAGAGGTCCAGCAGGCATAATTGAAGTACCCCAGGCAGTATAGAAGAGACTGACTGAGTAGTATTACTCTCTCACTGGAGCTAAGATAAAGTAACTCAGTCGACTTGAGTCTCTCGGTGTCATATGTTACAGTCATATTTTCAGATACTAATGCAGATTCTTATGCAGTGAGAGAACATTTCCATGAGCCTCAGATACATCATTAAAACTCCAGTCAGTATGTTCTATTGCCATTGTATCAAATGACTACATGTTAAAGGTGTTGCTTGCAGTCATGAACCTTGTCACTGAATCCTGCAGCTCCAGGCAGATATTTAACCTCATTTACAGTCAGTGACAACGAACCTTCTCGATTATTTTTTTCCTACTGGAGAAGGCATGACCATTGCCTCTTATTATTGTTGCCTTTGTTGGTTTGTTTGGTTAGGTTTAGGCCCAGAGTAGTGACATTAGTCAACTTTAGGTTAAGATTATCCAGGCAAGCCAACCAGAAACATAGTAGGGCAGGTCATGCCTTTGCCATGGTAGGAAAAAAATGGTGTGACCGGGAAGGTCTGGTGACTTCATTTTGCATAATAATTAGTTACAATATGTTCCTGTTTGTTGCACTAATAATTTGTTTTTTGGCAGCAGTGGACCTTCAGAACAATGGGAGTTTGTTTTCTGGATAAATGGGCTTTAAGAGCTTTTGGTAAAAAGGGGATATTTTTTGGACACGCAAGCCTAGGTTTCGATATAATGGGCCATCACAACATTAGCATGATACTACTATGTGCTAATGTGTTAGCCATAACAACTTGATAAGGTGATATCAGTGCTGCTATCTGTCTGACAGCTTGTTTGACATTTGGCGAAATAAACTTAATGTCTTTCTTGCTGAGAGTTTGATGAGAATATTGATACCACTCTCATAGCTGTAAGTTAAATATGAAGCTACAGCTAGCAGCCAGTAAACTAGCAGCCAGTAAATTAGCAGCCAGTAAGCTAGCAGCCAGTAAGCTAGCAGCCAGTAAGCTAGCTTAGCGTAAAGAGTGGAAATGGGTGTAAAATGTCAAATTGTCTGTCTCCTCACAGTCTCCCATCCTTTTCCTTTAAAACCACTGTGGTCACTACAGTATTATGTAACAGGGACCAATCAAATGCACCTACCATGGCATGACGTTAGTGTTCTTTGTGAGGCCAAGTGAACGCATCACTGTTTCCCATTGGACAGAATGACACGGCAGCACCAGATGATAGCGGTACGGGGAAAGCATGCTTCCAGACACGTTGTACACACATTGGACACTTGCTTTGTTGCTATTGTAAACAGATACAAGCCTCAATGTGATGTTTTCCATCACTCCCTCAGCTAAATATCCATTCTCAATTGCCCTCTCTCTCCCAATTACGAGCAAACAACAAACGTACACTGTCACATTCATACACGAACACACAGAGTTAGCATTGCTGAAGAGTGGAGGATTGCTGCGAGGTTACGATCGTGTGTTGTTGGAGCTCTGTGGTGTGCTTCAGCAGGTTTTCATTTGCCAGTTCCTTGGCTGCCGCTGCCCGGCCTTATTGAAAACATCCCGTGGAATTTCCTGACGCCGCCGCGGCCTAGACACACACACACACGCACACACACACACACAAACACACACTTACACGTGTGTCTGTGGGATGTTTGCGACACAAAGTCATATGATCTTCAGGGATTTCTATCACCAAAAAGAGTAGTTACTGTCAAAAATACACATGTAGCATTGTTTGTTTTGAAGTCTGAGCCACTTTGGTTCTGAAAGTTGTTGCATGGGCCCATAATATAGCCCATTGTGCAGGCAGAGTGGGCACATGTGTTTTGCAGTCGCTTGCGGTGCTGCGGTGTTGAAGTGATGACTGAGGGAGAGAGCCGGCTTGGCGTGCATGTCACTTTGTCTCTTCCCCAGTTTGTGCATATCTGCATTTCTCAACCTTTTTTTCTGCTGCCGGCTCTAATTCCATCTTTCCACCTGTCTCCCTGCCAGTTTATTTGTCTTAAGCTGCTATCTCTCTGGTCCGTCTCGTCTTCATTAAAGTCACGCCACACCTCACTGCTGTCTAGCCGCTTCTCGTCTGCTTCTGCTCTGCATGGCGCGGAGACATTTTATGAAGTGACGGAGATGCCGTATATGTGCGTCATGTGCTGTCTTCTGCTCGGCGGAGAAGACGGATAGAGAGGGAGAGATAGAGAGATACCATTAGTGCTTTCCTACTGACGGTTTGGACTTAGCACACATTTAAATGGGTTTTTAAATGGAGTGTGATTTGGGTTATTAGCAGGGTGATGGTGTATATGTGTCACTGCATAGTGTGCAGTATACAGGGCTGCTTCTGTCCAATAGGGTGAAAATATCCCTCCCAGCAGTACTACACGCTTCTCACCTAATGTCATAAAAACTGTTTTGTAAGTACCACTTATCTTCAAGAACTCAAACTTTATTGTTGTGTTCATTTATGGATGGTCACCAAAAAACATACACAAATGCGCTGTACTTTTCTTCTTTTCTGGCTTCTGCTTCTACAGTATGTCTACAGTATAACAGAGTGCACTTTAAACTATATCTTGCTGAATTTTGCACAGACCTTTAGTTATTTACTGTATTTTTTGGAAAATCATTTTAGCGATGTATTTAAAATTAAATTGGGAAAAATACAAATTTTAACAACATAGTTTCATTAAATGTTGTGCAAAGAAAAATTTTCACTTTGCCAACTTTTGAATGTCTAATGCAAACACAGTACAGTATGCATCCAATCTGAACCACTTGGGTTGTGAATATAATGAAGTGCATTACCTGACACAAACACACTGTGCTGTTTTTACATATTTAACAAATGTAATACATTTTTTTGTTATTAATTTAAGTGCCATTTAATAGTGTTTTTTTAATTGTCTATGCGTTTGCTGGATACATGAGATTTTCTCTCTAAGTTAACTGGTAAGTAAACTGGTCTTTGTAGAAAGATCAGATTTTTCCCAACAGGTTATGTACTAAATATTTGGATAGAATTCAAAGCATAGTTGACTTGAGATGAAAGCACACATACCGTATAACCTTTGTAGCAACAGAGTTGGCTCTATCGTGATGCCCATGTAAGGTTATCATCTTGTAAACGTTCAGGAATCTACCTGAGGTGAGTTTTTCGTGAAAACATCTTCTGGTAATTCTTAGCTATACGCTGGTTGGATTCCTGCCTTTAATGAAATCAACACAGCTCATTAGCTTGTTCAAAGATTACACACTTCGTTAGCAACTGAAAGAACATCTCAGATTCTTTTTAAAGCCAATAAGCTTCATGCTACATGTCATAAACACGTGGATGCTTCGGTCTGGCTTGCTTTAATCTTTTGAGCATCAACATTGCCCGACATGCACACAGCGCAAACTATGTAGACCAAAGAATACAACAACACAAAAGGTTCACTTCTTGGGATCTATAGCGCTGCGGGTTCACCGACTCGGTAGTTAATTGCATTCACCTGGTGTCCCAGGTGTAAATCAGACTCTGATTAAATGGTAAGAATGAAAACCAGCCGGCCTCTGGTCCTGAGAAACAACCGATGTGAAGCATTGGTTTCCGCCAGCGCAGACACGGACTCACGCTCACACTTACAAAAAAAAAAAAGCACACACATACAGCAACATACACAGTCGCATGCCTACGCACTTACTTTTATCTCTGCGCTCATGCCTGCTGGGCAGCATGTCTGGGTAATGTATGCCACACACACACACACACACACACACACACAGCACGTCATCAACACATGCACACATAAACAAGATGTTGTGCGTGTAAGCGTTGGTATTTTGTAAAGAAAAGTGAATAAGTGATTATTTTCGACATGCTCACATGAAAACTCCATGCGTCTCCTTTAACTTTAACTGAAGGGTGGAGGAGAGGAAATGAACCGACGGTGCAAGAATGAGATGAGAAAGATAAAGGCCGCCATGAGACAGAGCTCGGTTAGGACACCACGTCTTCCATCATGTGTGTGTGTGTATGTGTGTGTGTGTGTCTTTCTCCATTGACCAGCTGCTCCCTATACTCCTCTCGTCCAAGCAGAGAGACATGCAGCTGACAGGAACAAAAACAAACGATGGGGACAATTTTCACTAACTTTTGTTGGCTCCACTCAGCTCAGCTCCCTTCCTCGCTCTATTTGTTCCTCCTTTGTATTCCTCCTCCACTTTCCCCCTTTGCTTCCTTCTGTTTTTCCCCCTCACCCCCTTTCTCTCTCTGCCCACCATGATGAGCGCTCTGCAGACTGCAACGGCAAGCTCACACAGTTTAAATATTTTCCACGTGGGGAATCACTTTAAAGCTTCTAACACTGAACCGCTGAGCGCTATTCTGACATGGAGCCGTGTCAGGCCCGCCGCCGCAGGCAGCAGTCGGCCTCTGGATCGGATCCCCCCCCCACCCCCCCTCCAGCTCTCTTGATCTCCGTATTTGACCAGAACAAGGATCAGAACTTGGACGGGAACAGCCCCGTCACTCGTAACACCTCAGCGTGGTGCCGGGAGACAGACGGACGTGGTGCCGCATGCATAGGAAATGAAGTCATTATGGAGATGAGGAATGACTGAGAGATGTGGGAGGATGAGGGGGAGGAATCCAGATTGCCATTATTCCCCTTCTATAAACCCACGAGCCGAGCCGAGAGATGGAATTTAACATCCTGAATTGTTAGATTTACACATCAAGTTTAAAGCGGTGCTTCATTTTCAAGGCAACGGTTCAAGTATTTCCGAAGTGCCGTGGGTAGTTGTTTCTCCGGCTCCGCTCTGTTAATCCAAAGGCTGCGGTGTGATTTATAGAGGGATCTTAGTACTGTAAAACCTGGAAGTGGAAATGCACAGCGAGGCGCGGGGATGCTGGGCCTATTAAAATCTTTGTTGCATTACTCATATGTTGTTCTAGGAAAGAGTGGTAGTGCTACGCAGGATAGCACAGAGAGAGTCTTACCACATCCAACAGCATCCGATAATACAAGTAGACAACAACAAAGGCCGGCAAATTCACAGGTGAGAAACTGAAAGAAAACCCTCCCCACCGGACGTCAACCCAACTGACCCTCAGCAGAGCTCAGCTCTTTGTTCTTTCATGGCACATACATACGAGTACAACTGTGGCAAATTTAACACTCGAAATTTGCAATATTTCTGAAAACAGTGGTACTTTGATTTTTTGAAGTACAAAAAAGTAGGCTTTTCACTTCTAGCCGGCACCAAGCATGGATTTTGTTGGCTGAAACGACCACTGTCCATGGCAAATTTCGTCAGCTGTGGCGAGATAGCGTAGGCTAATGCTAACTTTAGAGCGGGTTGAAAATTCAATCTCCAGCTGATCGGGCCGATTTGTTTTAACATGAGAACCACGTAAAAACGAAGTGCGACCCCACATTTTGATGGTGATGGCATGAATAGCAAGCATGCTGATACCGTTATTATTACGCATGATCCATGATGATGATAGAGAAAATTAGCAAACTGTCATTATTTTAGAGAAAGAAACTTCAAGCTCTCCCTGGCTCCCCTGTAGTTCACACTGCTGTAGCGGTATGCAGTTGCTAACAACTGATTGGACAGTCTCAGTTTGGGGGCGGGAGTTAAGCAAATGGTCAACTAAACAACTACGGGAGATCTCGGACTGAGGTCGTAGGCGGCTTTCTCCTCCACCACCATCATGAGGGGATATTCTATGAAAGAATGGTGATCATCTGAGACTCACGGTGGTCCAACACCTTACGTGGTAGTTTTTCCTTTCATTTGTCACCTACACACACACAACCACATGGAGATGAGGGGAATTTTCCCCCCATCATCTCAGCCTGCGCACACACTAACAATGGAACACCTTTCCTAACAGATCTAAAGAGGAACACACCCTTTTGTCAACTATAAAGTTGAACCCTGCTGTTTGCCGGGGTTCTCTCTTCACTGTATTCTCTCTTTCATCTGTTGTTCAAATGGCTGCAAGGCAACAGCTTGTGTTTGTTTGGATCATAATGTGGCAACAGCACCCAGCATGCACTCTGGCCAGTAGAGGATGTACGTCAATGCAGTCCCTCTCCGTCTATCCTCCACCTCCATCCACTCCCTCAAGCTATTCTCCATATCCATCTATCTTGTCGCCGTCCCTCCTCATTTTACACACTCAATCCATCAGCGAACTCTCCTCCGTCGTGTTTTCTTACCGTTTGTGCTCTGATTGCAATTTTCATATGAGGTGGTCCGCTTGCGAGCCACGTGGGTTGTTTTTAAACCGCAAGCGTGCATCAGTTGATCCATTGTTTACACAGTGTAATTGCAAACACATTTGTTTGCGCAAAACTGAAAACTAACATCATTTTCTTCCTGTGCGTTTTGGACCAATCTCCAATGCTTAACATGCTCCCTGTTTCCATTACCTTTGTCTTTGCACGTTGTCCAGAGGGATGAAGAAAGGTGAATAGACATAAAAGGAGGCATAAGGAGACTACGCCTGTGGAGGAGAGAGGGGGAAAGAAAGGGGGCTCGAGAGATAGAAGGAGTGCAGGCCCAGGCTGGGTGTTAGTAAAGAGAGAGACATGCTACAACACCTCCTTTTTTTGCAACAAACACGACTGCATTCATACACAAACTGACATGGAGAGAGAGAGAGAAGAGAGTAAAAACTGACAGACAAACAAATAGAGGATGGAAGACAGAGCCGCAGGGACAATCGGACGTGCGCGGACGCTTTAAAAAACACACGATTGAGTCTGGAAAGCCAGACAGATAAAGAGATAGGCCCGAGACAAGAGGTGGCTACTGTAAACACAGACAGAGTGGAGTACAGTAAGTCGCTACTGTAGGTGGAAATCAGGATGAGAGGTTATTAAACAGAGTAACGGGGTCTTTAACTCTGCTCTCAGGAGGGGAAACACCCTGTAAGGTAAACACACATACACACACACACACTGCAAGAAGTCACTGTTGCTCCGGAATCTTCTTATTTTTATTATATTTAAGACATATCTGCTTCATTAAGAGTGATGACAGCAGAGCAGTGAGAAAGACCGGAGGCTTGGGCGAGATGGGAAAGTGGTTGGAAGTGGTTTAAAGCCACTTTACCACAAGTTACTGAAATGAAGCCACACGGCACGCTGCAGATAAAACACTGTGATGCAGATGATGATGAAGACCGAAGCCTGGTCCCAATTGCGTATTACATGTTAAAGTGGCAAATAATGCAATGGTGACTGAGTCTGTGGCTCACTGATGAAGGTATTGCAATATTTACATATACAACAAACTGTGGCAAAATCCGAGGGACAAAAATGCTGTATTACAGTTTTTCTCCATTGTATACACACATAACATGGGACTATGCACACAATTCTGAAAACTCAAGACTCAAACTTAACTAAAGAAACGCAAAAAAAGCATTTATTTGATCGTTTTTAAATCAAAATCCACATCACACAAATATTCGCTTCACCGTGGGAATGCTCACAGTACAGAAGCTTCTTCCTTCCGTTTCCCTGGGATGCATGGATTATAAGTGGGCTGTTGATGTCCCGACATACACAGTGACATCAGAGCATCCCAGGTCCAGCGTGTGGTTAGGTTTAGGCAACACGCTCTCTTTGGTTAAGGTTCGGGGAAAGATTGTGGTTTCCATCAAACGTTAGGAAGTAAGTCAACACGTCCTGTCTCGTGCTTCAAGTCACTTTGGATTTTGTCAATATTTAACCAAGACCACGATGGTTCAAACCTAAACTTAACCAAAGGCTTAGTGAGGGCCTCAACAAAAACATAAAAACGTTAATCGTGGAAATAGAGGAGCTTCTCACAGCTGCAACACATTAAAACAATGATTAAAACTGATGGTGGTGACACAACATGAGGAAAAAATAAGTATCACGTCTTTTGAATAATATTTTGCCTTCTCATTGTTCAATTTAATTGGTAGAGGCCTTCCAAAGTCATGTGGTCAATGTTCTATTCAAAGTCTGTGAGCAGAAAATAGAAAATGACTCCTATTGTTCCTCTTTTAGGAAAAAACTACTGCAGATTTTCTGTCAAGTTAAAGGAACCCCAAATTCACCCCAAAAATAAATAAAAAACAGCGATGTCTCTTCATGACCCGGTTCCTCGAGATAATTCACAGGCCTTGTTGTGAACTATAATTAGTTCCGACATACGGAAGATTGTGAAATGCGTCTCCATCGCTTGATATTTAAACTGTAAAATACCAAATCAAGAGACAGTAATTTGTGTAGAAAATGTCAAACATTAGTACTTTCAGTAACTTCCACACACAGAGCAGCATGTTTTGTAGTGTACTGCAGCACGCAGCAGGGGAGCAATTAAGAGTCAGCTGACCTCTCATTACCTCTGTGCTAATGGAGCTGTTTGTTGGGCCGCCTCTCTGGTTACCGTCTGGATACTCTAAAAACAAAAACACACAAGCCCAGCATCCCCCCCCCCCCACACACACACACACACACACACACACAGTCATCTGTCACACACAGGGATGAACCACAAAAAACACACAGCAACAAACAAACAAACACATGCCACTGTTGTCGGATGGAAAGCTTGTGAATGAACTTTTTTCCAAAAAAGTCAAAATCATCAGGAAGTGACATAAACATTTTTGTTCGTTTGACAAATTGTGCCAACTCATGGGGAACCGAGCAATCCCTCAATTTAAGTTCAAACATCAAGTTACCGAAATTTGTGGTGGGTTCCACCTTGATTAGGACAGTGTGTGTGTGTGTGTGTGTGTGTGTGTGCGTGCGTGCGTGCGTGCGTGTGTTTGTAGCTGTGGTTTATTCGTGTCTCGCAGACATAAGTGTTTGCATGGCTGCCGTGTTTGTTTGTGGATACGGCATGTTGCTTGAGAAGTGGCTGCATGTTTACAGCATCCTGGAAACAAAGAACGGGGTTTACTGACAGAGATCGAACGCTTTAAAGAACACGTTTACAGCAGGTGTGTCTGGGAAATGAAAAACATGTGGTCCGCTGGCTGCGAAGAAAACAACAAAAAAAAAAAAACTACAATTTCATCACACAAATGAACAAACACAGACACACTGCTCTGTCTGAGTGTGCTATTGCATGACGGCAGAGCGGAGGAAATCAAGTCAGCAGCACATCAAACAGTCAGCTTGACCTCACACACAGGAGGTGTTCTTCTCTGCCGCCGGCCGGCAGGAATTAATGAAATAGCTGCTTGACACAGATATGAGGGTGGGTTGAATCTATCAGCATGCGGCCACTGAATGAGCTCTGGCCCCGGAGTCTTTTTAGGAGAAAGGGATGAAAGAAAAGAGAGAAGAATGAGTGGTAATTACAGTATCTGTGTAGGGGACTCTTTTCATGTATCATTACGTTTTAACTGTAGTATTATAGGCTATACTTACTGTTTGTTATGTCAACCATTAGAGTATATTGTTTGCAGTTTCTCTACAAGCATGGCATCACACGCTGGCGACCATATTTGGCAAATGTGGTGTTTGTCAGTAAAACGAGATTAAGAGCAGATATGCTCGCGGCTCTGGGAAGCTGTACTACGGCACTGCAATGCTTCGAGCTAAATGTTAGCATGCCAACACGCTCACAATGGCAATGCTAACATGCTAAAGTTGTCGGTCAGAATGGCGGTCAGTACGCCCCCAGTTTGGAGAAAGGATAAGAACTTAAAAAAGAACAAACTATCTCTTTCAGCGATCACCAAAGTTATTACAATTCATCCTGAGGTAAACGACAACACATCTTCACGTTGTGGTTGTTGAAGGGATGCAATTTGAGCTGCATTGACAAAGATCACTTTAACTGTCGTACGTTTCAGTTTAAGTACACTAAACCTGAAAAAGACAAAAGGATGAGAAATGCATCCTCAAATCTGCAATTTGTGAACATATTTTGTCTACACATGTATCGCAACACAAGAACACACACACACACACAAATACAAACTCCCGCCGCTCCCCCTCTGTGCAATCCCATCTGATCTCGCCGACACTCTGCTGTCCGCGGCCTATCCCGGCGCTGCCTTTGAACTCGGCTGCCAAGAAAGTGTAACAGCGCGCGCCTCTTTCTCCGACTCTCAGGAATGATCAGGAGCATCGTAATGATAAAATTGGCAGAGGTGGGTGAGGAGCTGAGTGGGAGCAGAAGGCCCCGATGGAAAAAAAAAAAGAAGCCAGCGAGAGGCTCGAATATTGTCAACGTGTCGTTAATAAGCTGCGGGAGAGAGCTGAGGTGTGTGTGTGTGTGTGTGAGAGAATTCCTGCGCGTTTGCAACATTTCTGGATGCGAATTCTTCCGTTAGGGTGTGTGTAGCGGGTTGAGTGACACGCAGGATTATCAGCGGATGGGAGAATATATATATGAAAAAAAGAAGCAGCTTTTATCAGTGTGGGGCATGTTTGATGTCGGTCTGAAGGAATCGTATACAAGGAGAGGGGACAGGAGGTTGAGTGCTGACAATATGGGGTCATTACCAAAGTGGGCCATGAAGATTCGAACAGTCCCTGTTATCTCACAGATCCTCCACAATCCTGTTTCTTGCTTCTGACAGGACCAGAACGGCCACACTATAAACATATCCCTACACCTTGGATGGATGGATGAACATCTTCTTTGGTGGGGCGGAGGTCTGCTGAATGTCTGGCAGTGGGTCCGATGTTTAAAGACAAGCTGCTGTTAAAAGCATCTAAATGTTTATTTTTCCCCAGGTTATATTCAGTCATTCAGACAAAATGCGTGCTCAGCTGAAAACTTCAACTCCGTCTTGCTTCTCTTGGATCCGTCGTGACTTTCTGGCCTCTTGTCTTCCGTTAGGTCACTTCCTGGGGAACCGCAGCGTGCTGGACATCCTGAGGCAGGAGGGCTACGAGATCGTCCAGGTGACCCCTGATCACCAAGAGCCGGTCCCAGAGTGAGTGTGCAGAGACGAGCGTAACGGACCACAGAGCATGTCATTTGATTTTAAGTGCTGTGGTTACAAAGATGCAAACAAGATAAATCTGTTTTTGAAACACAAGAGAAGTAGATGATTGCTTGGGTTAGTAAGTGACAAAATACAGTGATTGTTTGACATGACCGAATCTGACGAGGTTCATAACAGTTTAGTATTTTATTTTGGAGGCTAAATAATTCAAACATAATCTAATCACGAGCAACGGATGATTCAAATTTTGAGCATGCAATCAATTCCCGGTTACACTTTAGATCCTAAAAAGGTGATGAATGGAAAAAGACAAAGAGGGCGTTGTTATGCGCTAGCATCACACAGTATACGGGAAACATGGACTGTGAGACAAAACATTTGTGCACTCTTAAGTTTTTTGGCAGGCGAGCAGATAAATGTGGACATCCGTCAGCTCAGCCAGGCAACATCCGTCTCATTCTCTCCAGAGTGGAGCAATTTAACCTCAGCAGATTTATTGAAGCGCAGCGCTGATACGGTCCAAATTGTGCTCTGCAACAAATAAAACTAAGCTATGCAGGAATCCTTTGATATTGTACTTCATCAACTCCCTCACCTTCCTCCCCTCCGCCCTCCCTCCCTCCCTCCCTCTCTCCCCTGCTTGCCAAAGGCGAGCTGCCAGTGGGGGGGGGGGGGGGGGGGGGTTCTGCTTGTTTTCAGCCGCCGCTGGTACCACGGTCAACACAAACACACACTCAGCCATGTGTGTGACGGGTGAGTGGAGGGATGCACCGTGCCAAGGAGGGTTGTGCACACACTTAAACTCATGGAGGCTTGGCGTCCTGCAGCAGTACTTCACAACAACCTTCCACAATCCCTCTTAATGTCTCAGTGTGCGTGTGTGTGTGTGTGTGTGTGTGTGTGTGTGCAACCCCATTCCTTGGCACAAAGAAGCTCCCCTCTCACCTAAGAGTTGTATCCATGGTCCCACGATGAAGTAGTAAAGAGAGTTTCTTGAATTAGGGCGGAAATTGGAAACAACATGGGGCACTCCTTTAACAGTAAATGCATCCATCCATCTGTGCAAACTACAGCTGTAAACGCAGCCTCCCTATCTCCCTACGCCCTGTTTGCAGAGTTGTGGGCAGCCAGTTCTGGCTTCAAAGCTGACAAGTGGACTGACTTACTGTGGTCATGAAACACTCGCGTACACACGTACACACACACACACACACACACACACACGACCGCACACTTCTACGTGTGCGCAGCCACGTTTAGCTCCCTGATAGAAGGTGACAAGACAGGCCAAGGAAAAACACCACAAGATGGCTGAATGAGAGGTGTTTAGGAAAGCTGTTAGCCTCAGAGCTGTGAGTGTTACGGCCCGTCTGGCAAAAGGTCTTAAAGGGTGTATTATTATATGACTGACAGACGGAGTGGGCTGGAGGTGGGTTTGGCTCCACAGTAGCTTGACCGCAGGCCTGGAGCTATCATCACCCTGACCGACGGGGGGAGACGGGGGGGGTTCATGTCTGTAGAAGTAGAAGAGCAGACCATCAAATGTATGATGACCGGAGGGACTAGACCAATAATGAGTGAGCTGTAGGAATCATGACTAAAAGCCTTCCCAGGATCCATATCATGTTTGAGAATGATTGAGTAACATCAACGTTTGACACGCGCATAAGACATCCTGTATTTTTGACTTTCTACGGCTCGTTTCAGTGCGACCGCCTTAGATGACGTGTGCAATAGGCTTTTTGTGATGTCAGCTTGAAACACAAAGTCACATGCGAGCCATATTGACAGTTAAAGGACGAGACGAGAGGAGACGGTATGAGTAATGGGTGGAAGAAAGAGGAGCACGGCAGACGTTTTTTCAAAAGGAGGTCGGCGATTCTGGGTGGTCTGCTTTGGGCAGATGTCAGTTTTGATGCAACAGTACGGTCACTTCCTCTGATGTCGCCTGCTGGATATTTCTGCCGTTCAGGGCAGCGTTTGTAGAGCAAGACGTCCACGTCATTGATTGAAGCAAAGAGATGCTGAGTGGAAAGCAGTAGTGGTCAGAAACCACAAACGACAACATTTAAAAAGTCTTATAGTTTCCATCTATGAGTCAAAGGTTTTTAGTGATACCTTTGCATACACTTGTGGTCTAAAAAAAAATCCTGAGCGGGCTTTCCATGAGTATAAACTGACTCCATATCCTCTCCATCTGGTTTTTTTTCCCCCTGCAGGAGCAAACCGGCTAAAGAGCCTTCAGCGCGGTCCGGCGAGGAGGGCGCAGACAGCAGCACGTCGTCTCCGGACAGCTGGCTGACCAGTCCGTCAGAGCTGGAGCTGGACTACGCAGAGAGCGTGCCCGGCTTCGGGGACGACGAGCTGCCTCACATTCTGCTCCCCGACAGCCTGAGCCAGCTGGAGGAATTCGGGCGACAGAAGCGGCCTCGCAAACCTCACCGCGGCCACGGGAGGCCCCGGCTCTTCAGCGACCTCTGGGTTCGCATCGGGGACAGGTGAGATATCGTTTTCTTTTTTCATCAGTTTACTGCAGTGATTTTTCACTTAACGACACCACACCATGCTGATTTCTTGTCCTCTTCCCACCAGCACTACTACGCCACCTAACGTGAGGATAATCAATGGCTACGTGACAGTGGAGCCTCCGATGACCCATCAGGAGCAGCACAGACGGGTGGAGATCTCTGCCACAGAGCAACAACCAAGTCCGGCTCCCTCCACCCCGGCCAGCCCCAGCTCGGCCTCAGTCCTCCGCGCACTCACGCCGTCTTGCATTCTAGCCTGGCTGTTAACACACATGCTGTTCACCTCCTGACCCCAGGACAGCGTTATCTCACAGACAAAACACTGCAGACACTACTGCCTCCATACCAGATTAGTGGACTGTGATAAACAAGGAATGGCCATCAACACATTGCGGAGAGGAGACGGAGGAGCTGCCTCCGTCTGCGGGGAGGGATTCGGCTCCGGCCCGCCGAAGTCTACACCAACTCGTCGAGTCTCAAAATGTGCGAGATAAGCTCTGAGCCGCGACGCAAGCAACGAACGGACTGTGTTCTTCGAGCCCCGTGAAAGTATTATGGTAGAATAACAAACACATAGCACTATGAAGACATGCGTTTGAGCGAATAACAACTGTAATACTGTGTAGAGAAGTAAGAGGTTAACAATGAGAGTAGGACGTACTAATAACAGTCAGAACTCGGTGATACATGAGTTGAATGCATACAGTCACACGGTGCTGTGCAGGAGGTGGAGCACTCTGTTGCCACCGTTTTTTGTAAATTGTGCATTTTGTTCATAAAAAAAAAAATATTGTATATTTATTATTTCTGGAAGAAAAGAATATATTTTCTTGCTTTTTTTTTTTTTGAAGATAAATGAAAAACAAAATAAACTTTGGAAACTTATGAATTGTTTCAAGATTTCTTTGGGGTTGCACCTTCATGGTGCAAATGTTAGAATAAAATATTTGTAATATTGATTAATCACTGCGTCGTTATTCATCATGCACATTCATGAAGCCCAGGGTAAATGTGCCAGTGTTAACAATCAGTGTGTGTCATGCTTTGTTTAACACACTGATGCTTTTATTGACTGCATTAAGAGTGTACATTATGTTAGACTGTGATTTAAACAACTCGTTTACACAGTAAATTCCCATTAATGATGTACTAAAAGCATAACTTACAAGTTAAAAGCACATGTGGTTGAAAGAGAGTGCAGAAGGGGGGGGAAACGTGTGCAACAGGTGATCTCAATCTGCCACCTGCTGGATAAAACTAGGAAAACACCATTCGCCTTGAGCCTCTACTACAAGTACTACAGTTGCATTAGACAAGTGCCAGTCAGGGTAATAGACATCAGGTCGCAGCTTTTCCTTCAGAGAAACAGTAAGTTAAAGAAGTCAAAGAGCGATGAAGAAAACGCTTCTGCTAACTCAGCAGGGAGCGTCAGTCAGCAACAAGCGGCCATGATGTTCTGCTCTTACATGCACAGCTTTTCTTAAACTGTATCGGCTGATTTGAGTCCGCAGTCACGACACTCTTGATGATATGAGCTTTGATTGTAGTGACTGGCTTTTTCACATCGCTCTTTGAAGTCAAAGTTGTTGCTTCTGCGCGTGATGAAAAGTGATGAAGGTTATTTGTTTAAAGCCACACAAAGATGTGCGAGCAGGAGAAGAATAGCTTCACTTTCAGGTGACTCAACGCTGTAGAAGTGCAATGAAGAGCTTTGAAACCAGTTGAAACTTTTTTAAAGTAATTGGCCGATTTTACTGTCACTCAATATTTATTCAAAATATTGTGCAACAATGTGAATTTAGTTCCCAGTCTCTCACAGCTCCGTGGTCAAAACCAAATTGAACTGAAGGTATAGTGAAGTTATTGATGATGTCAGCTGATTGACCTGCTGTACATTACAATATGTGTTGGTCCAGTATGAGTGACAGGTAGAGGACTTCTGGCTGTGATCTGTTGATGAAATGCGGTTAGCTTGGAGGAGTCGCCTTCCGATAATGAACTTCATTGCAATGCGATTCATAATAATGTTTATAAATTCTCCACGTCTCATGGGAAGCTGAGAGTTCATTAACAGAAAAAAGCATGACTTTACGGATTTTAGTTTGCCTTTATTGGTCTGAAGCTTTACATTAAATCAACAAGACAGCTGTTTAGTATCATCCAGCTGCCTCTGTGTAAGACACTTGACCCCTAAGGCGCTCAGGTTGAACTACAAAGTGGTTAAAAGCAGAAGGTTTTCCTTATATAGAATTGTTCAATGTGTTTAACACAAAATATAATGTCAACATAGTGACCACTGAGAGAATTTTAAAGCAGGTGTAGTTGTCCCTTTAACCACTAGGTGGCGGTAGCGTCACACAATAACTTCAGCAGCAGCACAGACAGCACAGAGCCAGCCGGTGCACCGCTGTTTACAGGCCTCATTACCAGAGCACGAGACCTGCAGAAACAGAGGAAGGTATTACTTTATGGATATACCATATCTGAATAGAACATATTTATATTTAAAACCAAATATTATACAGTTAAATACGACGTGATATTTGATCCAATAAATAATCTTTCATTGTACAGTTTAGATAAGCCAATTAAAACTGGACCTACTGATCTGATTCCAACTTTGTATTCCTCATAGTTCAGAGCTTGTGTTTATAATGTATTTCAAAGTCATTACAAAAAATAGAGATATTAATATATTCACAAATATTCTATGATTCCTACATTTATATAGAAAAGATTTATTTTTAATTATTCAAGCATCTTTTGCAATGTTTATCACATTATACTGATCACTGTCACAAAATATCAGAGACACAGAAATACTATATTGTTTTAGGTTGTGTTTTTAATTAGACATTTATAATTTATATTGAATTTATGCCGACTCAGGTAAAATTTCTGAGCACTTTCAAAACAAGAAAGGACATTTATATCCGATTGCGTAATAACTCTTAATAAAAAATGGAAGGAACATTATGGCTTGTTTTACTCCCTTTTATGATCTGGGGTAAAGAGTTTTATCATTTCTGTTTGCCTGAGTCACTTAAATGCATCAGCTGAATGCCGTATGCTGAGGTCAGCCTTGATTCAAGATACATTTCACTGACTACACTACACGATGTCTATGAAGCAGACAAAACCATAAAAAAATGAAAAGATCCATATCAATACTTCAAATAAATAGTCAACCCCATAACTAATGTGATTGGACACATTGGACACAAATAAACTAGTAAAAACAAAGTGAAATAAGCTAAATATGTAGTTTAACTATGCCTAAGGTACAGTGAGTCTAATTCTGACATATAGCTTTAAACTGATGCTGCCAAAACCTCTTTAGATGTTTGAAATAAATATTGATTAGAAGCATTTAATTAAGAGCTAATTTTGTTTCAATTTCAACTTTACACGTATCTTTGAAGAGAGCCTTCGTCTCTTAAATAGTTTCCTCTTTAACAGTGAGAAAAGGGAGCAAGGGCAAGTTTTTTAGAACAAACAGCCTTCTCGCCCCTTAAGCCGAGACGGGACAATATTTGCCTTCGCTAGAATACCATTTTCCCTGGACTTTGGGGTGTTGTTTGACGGAGTGGGGGCCTTGACAGGGCGCTGTGAGGGCTGACCCTCACTCTGCCGGGGACACGCCGCCCGCCGCATATAAATAAAAGATTACAGTGGAAAATCAATTTCTGAGCAAACTCATTAAAAATGCCCCTCGCCTTAAATGATTCCCATTTCCTTCCATTCAACCTGTTAATGCCGGGCTGTCCCTGAGACCGACCACCACCACCTCGTCCCGTCCCACCCTTCCCTCCCACCCCTCCATCCTTCCTTTACCCTGTTGCTCTCCCCCGGTGGTAATTACTTGCACAAGTCGTTTTTTGCCCTTTGATTTGCACCGTTTCACAAATGAAGGTTAAGTTTGTTTAACCGTGCTGGATTTGCCAGTCATGTTAAAGCATATAATGTGGCAGGTCCTTGGTTTCTCCACACACACCTCCGACACCCCCTGGCCTGCCTCCTCCCCCCCTTCCCCTCCCTCCCTCCCTATCTCCTTCCCTGTTGGCCTGGGCGTCTTGGGGAGGGGAGGGGAGGGGGGGGCTCCAAGGTTAAGGCTTACTGAGCCTGAGGAGGCCTGCAGTGGATCAGGCTTCAGACCCATTGACTTGACTGAAAGGGGACCAGGAAGTTGTAAAAATCACCTCTGGTAACAGGATTAAGAATCAAACTGCTGTGTTTGCCCTGCGAGGATGTTAAGGTGCTGTCAGTGAGCCTCTGGGATGATGGAGGGCAAGAAATAGGAGCAAGATGAGGGATCTCTCCAAGGTCTAGGAGCTAGAAGCTATTGTCTTATACTCCTTTACAATTACTGAACAAACAAGAAATACACAATAGTGAAAGACACACAAGTGCAGGAGTGTTTTCACATTTCAGCGCCTCGTCTTTGATCAATACCTGACAAGAGAGGGAAAGTCACCGGAGCCAAGGTGAACATTGATCCCAGGCAGCTGGAGCCGTTCATAGCATTTTAAGTGTGTGCGTGTGTGTGTGTGTGTGTGTGTGTATGTGTGTGTGTGTGTCGCTTTGATTGCCGAGCTGCAGCTCACAGCAATAACACACTGAGGAGTGTGTCATCACACGGCCAACACAATACAGGACTGGCATTCACCGCGACGCATTGTCTCTCAGCTAATCAGGTCTATTGTGGCAAGACGTGCACTGGAGGAGCGTGGGCTCCGCCTGGTTGTTGCTGAGGGATGTTTACCAAATGTCTTCCTTTTCTTTTAACACTGGATCTGTAATTATGAATTACTGGGAACGTCCGTCTCCCCCCCACCATGTCCTGTGCGGTGGATGTCTCCCCACTGAGAGCTTTGATTCCCCGTCTAGCCGAGGGGCAGCCATAAAGCTTTGGGAAAACAAAAGTGTGTTTAGCCGCGCAGATAGCGCTTCTTCCCTTTTAGATGATCCCGCTGATAGCGGGAGGAGAGGCCAAGCGTAAGGTGTTTGGTGAGCTTCGCTAACTCGCAGCTCATCCGTGTTTGTGCTGGTTGAGACATTATTCGCTCCCATTGTCCGAGTCCCCTTGAAGATGTGTGGCTTTGAGCCGTGGGATTGAGCTGTGGCCTTGTGGTGCTTCAGCACGGGTCAGGTGCAAGTCTCCAAGAAGAGACGGCATCTGGTGGAGGTTTATCAAAGCTCATAATAAAAAGATATATTTCTTGTTAATTAAAACGTATGTAAAAAAAATGAACAAGGGACAGTAATTAAAGGATGAAGCTGCTATTTTATTTCTCATTCATCAATTCCGTTTGAAAGACCAACGATTCATTATTGTACTAAAATGATTGCCTGTATAGCTACAGAGTAATATAGCTTTATTAATGCTAATGTTAAAAAACAAACGGGCCATCCTGGTGCACCGGGTGACTTATTCTAGCTACAGAGATACATGACCAGCGTTGTTTGTTCTGAAGCAACTCAGCCACCGCATTTGCAATCTCTGGAGGACGTCACTGAGCATGCTCGCCGACACGGCTCCATGTTTACACTGCCTTAATTTAGCAGGTCACTAAAGGAATATGTCAACCAATGAGACAGTACGGCTCTTTTATGTGCTTTTAGTAGTTTGCAGATAACGAGATAGAGGAGTAAGATGTATCAGGCTGTGGATATGTGACTTATTTTGACCATTTATGGTTAGTTTTGATCTTTTTCTAATGGGGTTCTAATAATACAGACAATCGTGATCATATCATCCCCCAAAGATTGTGTGTATTGCATTTCATGTGCTGTAGCAAATAGAAACTGTGCGCATATATTAATCAGTTGGAAATAAACTTAAAGTACGAGAATAGCAGAATACAGATATGCTGCACCGCTGGTTCTATATTTCAACATGCAGCGAGGCAAAATAGTTTGTTTTGAGTGCAGAGGTAGAAGGAGCGAGTGTGTACCAAGGAGAGCAAAGTAGGTACAAAGGAGAGAGGAATACCGCGTGCGCTTGCGTGTACATGTGCGCGTGTACACGTGCGTGTGTGTCTTTGCGTGTGCATTGAAGGATGGTGGTGAGAGTGTTGTGTTTCACAGTTTTTTGCCATGATGCACTGCTTTATTATTCTGCACAAGGGGCACTTCACATGCGGAATGGGTTCTCTTTGATATCGACAGCAGCTTGAGGGAGAGAGTGCACTCAAAAACAGGCGCGGGCGAATTTATTCTGGGAAAAAAACAGATAGTTGTGTACTTCCCTGGCAGTGGTTGCCGCACATGCGAAGAGCCAACCGCTTTGATGCTCCAGCGGTGACACTCCACACGCTAATGAAATATGGTAATTACAGCCACATGAAAGCCCTCGCACACGGAACCGGAGAAAGGGTATAAAAAAACAACAAATATGACTTTATCCAAAGATACCCACTGTGATTAATTCTCCTTTTCGTAAACATATATTTTATGCCGTTCACTTGCGACAAAGCAGTGTGGGCCATCAGTTGACCCAGGAACTGGCGATGGGGGGAAAGGTCCGCTGATTAAGAACCCTATTGTTCCCTTTCAATAGTCGACCCTGTCTGCTAAATAGCACAGTGGGGGGAAAAAAGAGGACCTCCAAAGCACTGCCGCTCTAATTTAGGCCCATTTCTCTACAGCAGCAGATATTTTTCCCTGATTTGAAATGGACCTAATCTGGACGGCAAAACCGACTCTCCAGCCCAAACCTCTGGCTCCGTCGAACGTCCCAGGAGTCACATTTGTGGAAAAACTGGTAACTTGAAAGTGGGAGGTAGGGGATTTAAAGGAAGGTATTATGTTTAAAGTTTACACAATGGAAATTGGAGCAATATGCTTGCATTTTCCAGTCCAGCTCCAACAGTCCCCCAGATATCACCCAGAGAAACAAATCACAAGGGAAAGGACCACAACTTGATATGCCGTCAGTTACTTTTTTTGGGGGGGGGGGGGGGGACGGAAATAGTTGTATGATTGTGCTGGAAGCTGGTGAGGGGGGCAGATTTGGATGGATGGTAAATTTGGCGGTAGTTTCGTTGGAGATGAATGAGGGACAATTTGGCTCTGGAGTCCTAGTGGACGGATAGAGACAGAGACGTCCCGTCAGAGGGACCTGGAGGAGAAGCAGAGGTGGCTCGGCGGAAGGATGTGAAAAGCACGGCATGGCTGTCACCATCAATTATATCTTTCTGTTGTTATTATAACTACATTTTTTTGCAACCGTGGAGAATGAATAATAAAGCTAGAACATTATAAAACAGTTTTAGTTTTGTCAGACAGTAGGAAATCTGTTGCTACAACGAAAGATAATGTATTCTTGGAAGCAGCTATATATGGATTTTACCTACAGCTCGGTGCAATAAAGAATGACTTCATGAAGCTGGCGCCAAAGTCCACCGAACACATATTTCATTAACAATAAAAACTGAAATGTTCCCTGTATACTTGACACATAAAAACAGGTGGAGTGACACGACGCACTGCTCGTCTCTGAGGAGGACGGAGAGAGAATACAAGGAGGTGGAGGAGGCTGTGTGTGTTTGACCATCAGTGTTTGCTTCCAGTCAGACGGCAGAGCAGTCCCCCATCCTGTCACACACACACACACACACACTTTCGCCTCGCTGACCCGCTCTCCCGAGGGATGCAGACCTCCACCCTCTGGAGGTCAGGGAGAAGGTGGAGGTCAAATGGGCTCTGATAAGTCCCGCTAATAGGACGGTGTACGTGTGTGTGTGTGTCTGAATAGGGCGTTGGGGGTCTGACCAGCTAACTGGGGCTAAGTGGACAAACACACAGCGATGCAATGCGCTGATCCACATGAAGACAAAATATACACACACACACACACACACACACACACACACACACACACAAACCCATGCACGCCGTATGCAGGCATGCACACTCTTTAAGGTCAGAGCACAGGGTGAGAATGTTAAATGGCCAAGTTGGGGACATCAAATATTTTCCTACCCATCACTATCAGCAAACCACCTGCCTGAAATCTTCAAGTGTGTGTGTGTGTGTGTGTGTGTGTGTGTGTGTGTGTGTGTGTGTGTGTGTGTGAGAGAGTTTGTGCATGGAGGAGAGGGTGGCTGAGAAACATATATAGGCTTAGCTGACTGTTAGAGCACACACTGAGTCAGACAGACAGGCGGGCAGACAGACAGACAGATGGGAGCTTTTGGGGGCGGGCCGCGGCCGCTCAGATAGGGAGATCATTCCCCACCCTGCGTTCGTAACACCCCCGGCCCTTTTTATCGCTCTCCTCCAGGTGTATCCAGGTAACTCCAAGGCCACGGCGCTCTTAAAACCCGCGACAGTCAAGGTAACGGGTAATTGCGGAATGGTACTCGTAAAACAGCCTGTTTGCCTTCAGCTGAACTCCGCCCTGCTCGCTTTAGACGCCGAAAATGGAGAGGCAGGAAGCGACGGATCACGGGACGAGGTGACATGAGCGTGGTGTTGCTCCCTTTTTTTTTATCGCCCTCCATCAAATCTACTTTCTTCCCCTTTTTGCCTTCAGACCAATCCTCACTCGTCCTCCTCCCTCTGCTTCCCTTACTTGCACTCTTCAGCCTTTTGATAGCAGTTCCCTTATTTTTATTCTATTTAATTCCCCCAGGCTGCTTCTCACCGTCTTTATCTCTCCCTCTCCCCCTCCAGCGCCCATATTTCTCTGACTTTATGAGCGACTCTGGCTCCCTCCCTCTTTTAATGTTTGATTCCAGGTGATAAGAGGAGACCGGGAGATGAGTCTGACTGCGCCGGTTAATGTGGTCAAAGGGCAGAGGCTGTGCTGGGGGGCGAGGGGCCGGGCCGTCAGTCAGTCAGTCAGTCAGTCAGTCAGTCAGTCAGTCAGTCAGTCCAGACTGGACCGCGCTCGCCTTTTGGACCGCGAGCTGTGGATGGTGGCGCTTAGCACAAGCAAGGAAAACATACATATTGAAGCAATTGTCCATATCTGCCCGATGAGTCACTATCTGACAATCTATCAAGATATTGATCAAGAGTTTGTATATCTCTACTGTCACATGTACTTACCCTCTGAACAGCGATAAGAATGCTACTTCTCTTTGCACACGGGCCAATAAACACATACGCGCACGCAGAAACGCATGCGTGCTGCAAATATGCCGTGTGTATATTTGTACACATAAACGAAACCCATTGTATACAGGCAAACATGAATGGATGTAGCCTCACACACACACACACACACACACACACACACACACACACACACACACGTAATGTACAGTTCACTGTCAAACACAGTCACAGTCCATCTCCTCACTTTCAACAATCACTTGTTTGTTTCAGACCACAAACAAACAACTCACTCCCCCACATAGTGGTCATTGACACGGACTCTCCTCTCGCTCCTCCATCTTTTGCTCTCTTGTCCTCCCTCACCCCTCTCCCTCTTTGTCCCCTCTCTCTCGCTCCCCGTCTCTCTGATTTCATCCCTCGCCCGGCTCCGGCCATTATAAATTCATTGTATGCTGTCGTGGCTGATTGAAGTGATGGGCTGATTCCTCAGAGCTTCCTGCCTGATGGAGGGTGCTATAGCAAATAGCCCAATGGGTCTGTTTAGATAACACTGACCTCTCGCAAACCACCGCCACGTCTGCTGTGAGTGAGCTCGGTGGGACTCTCTGTCATCCATGAGTGGAAGGACGAACACAAAAAAAAAGGGGGGGGGGGGGGGGGGATAGATAAAAAAAAGAAAGAAATATTTATTATTTACAAATGGGAAGATAGAAAGAAGAAAAGAGAGAAGGAGAGATACAGATGAGGGGTTAAAGAGGGAGAGTAAAGGGGAGATCTCGGGTGGGTGATTTGAAGCGTATTGTAACTCCCACCTGCCCTCTCCATGAACAAAAGTGTTAGTCATCATCAGGGTGGATTGTGAGGGGAGACAAGAGGCCGCGGCGCTGGTCCCCCTGATCTGCATTCTGCCCATGGGGTTACCAGGGTAACGAGTACAGTACACCGAGGGGGGGGTGGGGGGGTGAGGGGGGCATGGAGAGGGCACTCACCCTTTTCCTTGGAAATGGATATTCACGCCTTTGTTCTGCAGGAGGTTACGATCGCGTTGATTATGAAAAAAAAAGAAAAAGAAAGAAGAAGAATCTTGGCTTCAGACACCGTGTGACCGCCAGATCAGCACCGATACACCACCACCGACAACACGGAGATAATGCAAAGCAGATAAATAACCAGTGAACGTAAATGCATTGACCTTGTCTGTCTGTCTGTCAGACAACCCTCTGTCCAGAAGCTACAGTATATGTTGCACAAAAATGCTCATATTTCGTCTGGATAATATCTCTCTGTCTCTTGTCTATATATATAAATTCACATGTGTTTGCTGGTAGTGTGTTCAGACCCATGGGTGCAGCATTGTATCCGAGTCCATATCTGCGGCCTTGTGTTTAAGTACCCACTTTATGATACGCATCAGAACACACATGCTCCGTCTTGAAGTGTGCATTTAAAAGAATAATGGTCCTTGGCATTATGCAACGCTTTTGCACACACTGGGCAATATTATGGCTCATCTTTTGAAAGCTGGGGGGGGGGGGCCGTAAAACATCATTGAAACTCCCGCATGTGACGAGATGTTTTGCAATCGCGCCATTAAAAAGCTGTTGACAGAGCACGGGCCGTGTAGAACAGAGGAGGGTAGAGCCAGCAGTGAGTGTGTAGGTGGCACACTCTCCTGACTCAAGGCATTCCTCACTGCGAGGAGTGCAGCTGCCCTAAGATAATGTTGTTCTTTAATTAAACTATCTCTGCTGTGCTGTGAAACAAAAAGAGCGGGGGGAGAAGGCACGGAGCTACGGTAACCTTGGGCAAAACAATGCATAATGAATTCTGAGTATTGTAGGTTCTTTGTGTGGTAGCAGTGTGTGTGTGTGTGTGTGCAATTGGAAGTAGAAGTGTGTGCAGTAATAATTAGTGTGTGTGTATGTGTGTACACTTTCCACACTGACAGCCAATTAAAACAAGCCTCCGCCCAGCGAAAACATGAAACTGACTCTTTCAATCACAGTTTTGAATCAGCCATCAGGGCTCATTACAGGAATCAGGTGATCGGCCTCTGAAGCAGCTTCACTTTACAAGATTAAAAAACGATTAAAACACCGTGCATGACCCAGCACTGTGGTCTCAGCAGAAATAACAGACCATCATCATCACTGAAACAAATACGCATGAGATTTTTTTTTAGATATTTCAAATAATATTTTTTCCCCATATAGTCTAGGCCTTCTGCTTGTTTTAAACAAACTGCTGTATGCAAATCTAGATATCAGAGTAGCCCACTAAACCCACAAAAAGGCTGAATTACATTTAGTCTACAATAATCCAATAGGCTTGAAGGAGCTGATAAAGTTGCCTTCCCCCCCCCCATACATTTATTGCTTATAATTACTAATAATATTATAGATAAAACCTATACGTGCAGGCTAAAATGTCACTCCATCCCTCCATGAATAAGTCTCATGTTGATCCACGAAGCCTGAAATAGTCAAATATGCAAATCAAATGTTGCGGAGGCTGCAGTTTTTGTCGCGGGTGTACGCTTGGATGCAGTAGAGTAACTTGATCCGGCAGCTGCTGCCGTGTGTGATATCTCTCGGCCCGAGTGGCGGTGGGTCAGAGCGACTACTGCTGAGATTTGAGAGGAACAATTCCGCTATCTCCGCGTCGATCCGCGTCCTGCGGTTTCGTCCACGCGGCCTCAGGCTGACAGAAAGTTGGCGCGCGCGCGCGCAGTGCAGTCCGATTTAACCCGAGGAGCCCCGAGTCAAAACGGGGCCGATGATCCGGCGTTGTCCCTTGAACACATCGCAGAGAATGAACCGCGCTACTGTTCCGTAGAGACAGGCTCTGGTGTAGGAGGCTGCTGTCCTCCTGTAGTTCACCCCGCCGTCGCTAGGGGGAGGTGTGCATGAAGAGAGAGAGGACTGAGAACTGCAAACTCAGCTTCAGTGAAAATCATTAAAAGGGTGCACGCTGCACAGGGAACCGAAAGTGAAAAGTGAGCCTATAAATAAGTGAATAAAGAAATGAATAACATGTAGGGACAAGTAAAAAAAAAGTAGGGTAAGAAAATACATATATGTCTATAAATATTTAATCTCACCTTTGGTCTCTTCGTGAGAAAAATAATCATATTATGGAAAGGGAGTTTTAGAAAAAGGGCCACGAGAAGAAAAAAAAATGTAATTTAGGATTCAAGATTTCCATTTGGCCGCCTGAAAGAGACTTAACGCCAATTGTCCCCGCTGGTCATCTCGATAGAATGCAAATGCGGAGGTCTATAGGGCCCGGTGCGGGGACGGCCATTGATTTGGGATGAATACAGTGGCTACTCTCAGGCCCTTCACAGTTATTAGGACTAATAGAGAAACATAAAATAGTGAGAGAGAGGAGCACGGACCCGCACAAACGCCCTAAATAGCCGGCTCCACAGGCCTCTCGGAGAGTTTGGCTTGCAATTTGCATTCCTTTGTGTGACAACTTGTAATCCTCCTCTCAGCATGCCAAGAAACACACAACAGATTTATTGTCCCGGTCAACAAATCGTTTAAGTCATCCCAAACCTATTACTCCCTAATGCAGTGGGAGCCTGCCCCCCCCACCCCCACAGCTCTCCATGCACCGCCTCGTCTCAACCACCGGAGGCTTGCGAACACAGACCCGTGGCCGCGCAAGCGGGGGGGGGGGGGGGGGGGGCTTTGTTGGCTCACCCAGAGTTTGATTTTCTTTTCACCCTGAAACACTCAAATGTAAATATAAATCAGTATTACAGTATTCACACAAACCGGGTAGTAATTTTTATTTTTATTTTCATAAAACATGTTGGGTATCAAATGTCGCCCACATTTGGGATTTATTTCCCCTTATAATTAGTCCTGTCTTGTCAATGTTGGTGTCTCATTCTTGCTACCCGTTTTCTAACATGAGGCATAGCCTAAGTAAATCATCACGCGTCATATTGTTTTTGGACAATGACCTAAGCATGACAGTTGTTTGGTCCTGTTATTATATTTGATGGAGCGCGACCACATCCTCACGTGTCTGCATGGAAAGCCAAAACAACTCTGTATTTTTGCTCGTCTGGGACATCAGGCGTGGACTGACTTGTTTGTTTGTTGTGGGAGGGAGGGAGGCAGACAGGAAGATGCTTTTGTGCACTTTTATCTTTTCTGTTTTATTCTAAAAATATATTTTTAGTTCACTTTAAAAAAAATATAGAATAATCACACCAGGATTTGAGGCAAACACTATTCTCATCGACGCGAACTGAATCGAGTTATTGAGTCGAATTAAAGTGAATTCACATGAATCGAAGTGGGAGTAAAATACATAATGAAAGAGGGAGAGCAGCGACAGAAAGAGAGACTGCAGCCCATCTGTGTGTCTCGGCCTCGCACCGCAGGACTCAAACGTGGGGTCAGCCCAGAGAGAGAGAGAGAGAGAAAGAGAGAGAGAGAGAGCGAGAGAAGGGGGGAGGGATCTCTCCCCCACCAGTCATCTTCCCACAAACACAAACGGGCCTTTGATTCGTTTGTTTGGACACACACATTCATGTCTAATTGTTGTTTTTCTATTTTTTTTCTACTTATACCCCACAAGGCGCACATGCATCATGCAGGACAGGCCGCGCATGTGGCCTCGGAGCTCCTCTGGAACCACAATAAACGGCTCCGCACAGCACCGGCGCTTCCCATCGCATGCAGAGCGGCCGCTTCGGGCTTGTGGCCCGACGAGCGTCATTTTCCTCGCTATGGAGATCAACACAGCCATAATTATAACGGAAGTCAATGTCCGTTTTAGCATCAACGAAGAAGAACCGGGCGAATAGATCCCGCATGCATAACGAGTCACTTAAGACACGCAATCACTCCCAAAATGTCACTTTTTGTAGAATATTTAAATGTTGGCAAAGGGAGCGGATTTCGTTTGAACGCAAATATATTTTTTTGTGCAAAATTGGCCAGTTTTCTTGACCCTAATTTGGTGATGTGACACATTTGCTTTGCTTGAAGCAAGAGGGAGAATCACCACTTCCATGTTCACTCAAGGAAAGTTTAAGGCCAAACACAGAGCCCTGCAGTGATAGACTCTGAGCCTGTACGTTTTTAGTCTGATACACCAATGACACGCGAGGACCTGTGAGGTAAATTACAGCCCCTAACCTGCTTGTTGCCAGGCTGCACAGCAAATGCTAATTTGTCATAACTCCACTCCGGCATCCAGCATTTCTCCTGCCAACAAAGGCTGATCTGGCTATTTAACACCCGTTTTCAAGGTCCAGCAGAAGCCGGATTTAACTCTTATTTCCCCCCTGCCCTAATCCGCCTTTAACCTAATTTAAACACATTTATTGTACTGTAGAAGAAGAAAAACATTACAGGTGAATGAAGGGGTTAAGAACATAATTCTCCATTGTATTAAGCGCACAACTGCACGAGAGCTGCATCATGCACTCAAAGCTGAAACACATGTTCTCCATTTCCATACAGTCACTGACGCGGAGTGTGATTCATGGACCAACTCCTGCGCCACAGATAACATCATCCATTACATCATTCTAAAGATGTATCGGGATTTTATCAGCATACTTAGCTTGAGATAATTGATTTAAGAAATACAATTTAGATCCAAATAGTCGATTATTTAATTTAATTTATTGTTAAATTATACATTATAAGGTCAAATTAAATGGTGCTAATAAACAACAAAGGTTGAGCTTATAGTAGAATAAAATATAACAAAATAATTATTTATCATTATTATTAGTAGTATATCATTCAGAATCAAAGAACTGTTTATTGCCAAGTATGTTACACATACAAGGAATTTGCTGTGTGAATGGTGCATAACAATAAACAGTATGAGACATAATTAAAAAATACAAAATATAAAAATGTACAATAAAATATGCAAATGAATAAATAAATAAGAGCACATTAAAACAAGTATATTATTAAAGTGTCATGTGTATATTAATAGACAAAATATGTGCAAGGGTGTGTACTGTAAGAAATTGTCCTGGGGATTTAAGAGTCAAATTATTATTATCATCATCGTTATAATTAGTTTTGTTGTTGTATTAAAAAATTCAGTCCCTCTCTTCCAAAGAGGAAAAAGTCAGACAACATATTCTACAAATGCTCTCTAACAGAATGAGCTGCCATTAGTAACTGATGTAGGTTGCAGTGCGTATACATTCATTTATTTTGTCACATTTAATTTGTCTCAGTGTGTCAGGCCCACTGAAGTCTGGATGTTTGTAGCTGAGCTTGGCGCAGAGAGCTGGCTTGTTTTCAACACGGCCTTGTGTTTCAAAAACTATACTTCTATGAGTTTATTTCATTTTTAAATATAATTTCTCAGCTCCAGAGCTTGGGCAGAATTTCCAATGGAGCGAAACACGCTATGAATACCACCCTCTATATAGACCAATATTCATTATAACGAAATACTCAAATTCCCAGCAGTGTGAGGCAATGTCTCCTTTGATTTCCGTGACGTTTTCATTAGCAATAAATATGCCTTTAATGTAAAAAAACAATGAAATCAAAACATTTTGAACATAAGTCGTACCCCTATACTCAGGAAGCCCAGAAACGCAAAATGAAGCAAGAGCTCAGAACGAAAGCGTTTTATTTTGGAAGAAGCGAGGGCCTAAATGAATCTCCCTCAAGGCAAAAGTGAAGCCAGAATGACCTAAGCGACGCGAGTTTCGTCTGCATACATTTGTCTGGCCACATGGCTCCTTGCACACATGCCCTTGGTTAGGTCGTCTACTTTTTGCGAGACTTCCCACAGATTTCCCCGCGTAACTCAATCTGTCGCCAATCAATACGCTGCCCAGAGCCATATTGAATAAATACATTATTCAATCACTTGGAAAACGCCGCAGCATGCATCCTCTATTTTTTTCCTTCTTCTTCATCTCACCAGAGGAGGAAATCGGAATCAGAAATGGAGTCAGATCTGGCATGCTCTCAGTGGTTGCTGCAAATGGTAAGAAAATTACATTTTAGTAGACCTTTGGCACTATTTTGTACGAGTTACAATATCTGAGTACTGCCAGAGGAGTAGTGCGTGTATTCCAGCGTGTGGGGTGGCAGCAGAGAAGCAGGTGTTTCTCCTTGCTGGTTAGAAAGTCCCACCGTGAGCTTAAGGACGCCGTCATCCCCGGTCCTCCATTCTGCAGCCCTGCTTCACCTCTCCTCTCTTCTGGACGGCCTGCTGCTCCCCCCCCCCCCCCCCCCCCCTCCCCCCACCTCCTCCTCTTCTTCTTCTTCTTCTTGGGCCTTTGATCAAAGCTGGCCTCTTTGCCACAGCTGCCCATCAGGGGGCTCCTCACCCTCACCTACAACAACACGGCCTGCTGGGCGTCCCTCTCTGATGCACACACATGGGTGCAAACACACAGGGGCTAGAAGCAGGAACCCACACACAGATTCACACACAGATCAGCCCCCCCACGAGTCACAGAAAACTATTATTAATTTCTAAGAAAACAGCGAGCAGGACGTGAGCCAAGTTTAAAAAACTTGAATTACTTTTGCCAAGGTGCGAGCGAGCTACAGAGGAGAGACAACAGGCCTTTGTGTTTCTCTGTTTGTGTGTCGGTGTCCTGAGGTCTGCACACGGATTCACAAATTCACACAGTGTTCATATGTGTTTTTGCCGAGCGAAAAGGGGGACAGGGAATGTTATCCAGAGTACATGCTATGCCTCGACTGAGCAAACACATTATGCGCTGGGAGCTGCATTTTCCACATACAAACAGACACCAGAACAAACAAGCAGCACAGCTTGCTTACACATGTAGGACTGCACTCAGTTCCACCTGTAAGCTTTTATCCAAAGGCCCGGTGCCGGAGTTACTTCCTCTTCTGTGCTTGACCTCAAAACTCCTCTCATTTGGCATGTGCACCCCCAATTATAGACAAAAGAAATACTTTGGTCTGCCTTCCAGCACAGCATCTTTATAAACTCTGGTGTTTTACTCGTCGCAGCGGCAAATGTTTGTTGACTTCTTCTTCTTAGTCGTTGTCGATGGAGCGCTGTTGGTTTCTCTTTGAAAAAGTCCACTGTTCGTCTCCAGAACTGGAAGTAATCCTGTTAAAACATCTGGTGATGACTCAGGCTGCATATCAGATACACATCACATGTGATTCATTATCCTGAGGTTGGCCTGTCCCGGGCAAATTGGACTTTGTATATTTTCAGACAGTCCCATACATATACATGGGACCCGGCTGTGATGACACATCGGCCCCGATGAAAGTGTTTCCAGTGTTTGTGTCCCGGTTCAAAGGGGCTGATGGGTACCTCCACTGGGGATGTGACACAGGAAGCACCTTGGGCCAAACCTCTCCACGCTCACCTGCGGCCCCCATCACCCCGTTTACTCCCCGACTCCCAACAACACCGGGGTCAATTAACTAATTAAGTGCCAATTAAAGCATTAACTGCTTCCCGGAGGTTGTGAGGTAGCAGTGCGGTGGGACGTGGGGCCACGGGGCTGAACCATGAACAAGTTCAAAAAGGGTTTGATGTCCTGAAAACACGACGACAAAGAAGAAGGTCGGCGTGGGGAGTGTGGGGAGAGCGGATGACTTCAGCATATTTAACTATCACTGCCTGGTAACAGGTCTCAGAAAATAAAACACAGATTCTCTCCAACCATTTAATTAGGCTTTCTTTAACGATGACTCAAAAATGACATGCTCAATCTATAAATAAATAACTTGGTATTACGCCAGCATTTTTCTATTCACCTGCCACAAATGGGTAAAAACAAACACTGGACTTCATATTCCTGTCTACGTGGATCTATGGTTTGGGTGGAGGTTACCGCTTCGTGCCAACAAGTTTAGACAAACATGAGGAAGTGTGTGAAGTTATTTAAGCATAGACTTATCTTCCCGATACCATCAGAGTCATTCTGGCTGCAACCCGCCTACCCGACAGGTTAAAATTCGCTTTAAGAATTATTTCTGAATATTTGACCCGAGTCTCGCTGCGTTATCCCTCGCATAGACACAACTACTGTTAACACCTCTCGCTCTGTGCTGAATACAGTGTTCGCTCTGTGTTTTTTTTTCTTCTTTCTCCCACGATCCCCCGCTGCTGGCCTGGACTGTGATTAAACCTTAAAACGGTGAGAGTTGAAGGGGGAACGGAGAGTCAGTGAGGTGAAAAGCATGACGGGCGATATCCATACCGCTGCGTACAGGACGAAGGGCGGATACATAAGTAGCAGTGCATGTCCATGTGGGGCTCAAATGTCTCCCTTGTAGAGTTGGGGTCAATTTGCTCTCAGTTTAACATGTAATATAAAACCGCAATTCATTAAATGACACACTGGATCCTAAATCACTTCCTTATAGGTTATTGCAGCAATTTTATGGTTATTTTCAAATTTCATTTTCAAGAAGATCTACTTGGAAGGTTGACTTAGAAGTGAATTAAAGTCTGCTGAGCTGCAAAATGGGATACTGCCCAACTGGAAAGTGATTTCCTGTTTGCAAGACCCAGGTCCAAATCCCGTCTGTTACCTATACGTCCCTCGGCGCAGCTGCGATCCAACTTCACTCCTAACGCCTGCTCCTTCTGAGCCTGTGTGAGGGTTAGCTTTGGCCCCGCTCGCTTCCCCAAAGGACCAGTTATTGCACATTTTCCCTCCACGTTTAGGACCAACCGGCTGTGTCCCTGGCTCTCCCTCCGCACTGTGTTTACCCAGGCCGGACGCCACCTCCCTTTCAGCAGGTTCACATGGAGTTCTGGGGCTTTTCAACTGGCCGAGCGACGCCCGAGTCAAGGAATCACATCACACCATGACACCGGCAGAGAGGGTGGCGAGAGGCAACACTGCTGCTGTCGTAAGCTAAATGCAAAAAAAAAAACAACGTTTAACTTTGCATTCAGCGGGCAAACGGGCGGCTTTATAGGAGACCGGTGGGAGGAATGAAGGGCAGGAGACGAGACTGATGAGAGTACAAATAATGTCTGAGATTGTGATGACTAAATGATGCAATTCTCGCAGAGTGAGTTACGCTTTAAGATGCAATCTATCTCACCTTTGAGGCATTTTGTTAAGACAGGGGATAACTAATGGGAGGCAAAAGTTTTCATAAGCTCTGTGGCTTGCGAGGCATTCGTACAAGTGTTATGCGAGACAGGAGGAGAGGGGAAAGAGACACCATGGGAGTGGAGGAGCGACACAGGACGGAGGAAGAGTTGGGGTGGAATGTCCAGGAAAACAACAACGCAACACAAGTGACTGCAACTGTTCGGCATTATCGGCCTTTTGCATGGCCAGAAATCTCTGCAATGCACATAAGCAATGCAGGGACATGCATACAAAGACACACACACACACACACACACACACAAATGGACAATCCAAGGAATGCTGACAGCAACTGCTCCTTTATGCGCATTCAGTGTTGAGAGGGAATCTGAGGAATGGTGCCGCGAGGAATTTCAGATATCTAAAGCAATCTTTCACTTTCCTCCTAGAGGAGGAATTTAAGCTCTTACTGCTTCGCCAAAGCACTGAACATCTGAGACTCATTCATCATCTAACTCTGCCCCGAATCGATGCTCCGACCAAACCCAAAACAAGGACAAACGCTTCTGTTCCATGTGCAGGAATACGGCAGGCCGCAGGTTAACGCTCAAAACGCAGCAGCCTTCTCTGAAATATTACCCTCCTCCCTCTCTGGGTCCCTCTATCTCTCATCTCTCCTTCGCTGGATGTTTCTCCTGGCACTCGGCTCCCCTGTCTGTGTGCATCAACAAACACACGAGGAGGAACTAGCAACTGTATTAACAGATGGCCAGAGTCAATAAAACACACACAAATCAAGCGTCGGACACATCTGTTGTGCGTGGAGTCCGACTAATCTTTCTGTGTGGTTTTTCGACGGGAGTGATGGAATCGCAGCAGCTCGGCCAGATTAGAGGGGACGGGGCGGATCACCCAAGGGGGCAGCAGGCGGCTTTGTAATGGATCGTAGAATGGAGATAAAGCCCGATAGAGGCCAGGGGGGACGTGTTTCAGTCCGATAGAGTCAGTAGCGTGGATAAGAGCCAGGAATAAATGTCCTATCATGTGTCCATTAGCTCGCTGTTGAGAAACCTCTCTTTAAAGTGTTTATTGAGCTATTATCTGAGTCACATGGCACTATTTACGAGACAGCAGCAACACAGAACGTATCAGACGTCCTTGACCACATAATAAAGAAGGAGAGGGACGGTGGATACGATCTAGCGGAGTAAATTATATTTTAGAGTGCGATATAAACAAATTTAGAAACAGAGAAATGTCTGGAAAATGATTTTAGAAGTCGTTTAAGAAGACAAACCCAGAGGTTCACGGGGCTGTTTATTAGCAACGATCTGTGGATACAATACAGACCAAGAGACAGGAGTTATGATTCAATATAGTGCGATACTGTAAGGAAGGCGATAAATTGCATTTTTATTAAATATTAAATCTAATTTGAATTCATTCATGGCTACTCCAACAAATTTCATACTTCCTAATGAAGCTATTTCATCACTTTGATTCAAGAGTCATGTTAAGCCAATATCGCCATGTCATGCTAATAGAGCCCTTCCAAACCGGGAGATATTAAAGCGACAGCTACCACAGTACAAACGACATGGCACAATGTCCGATAGCATTACGACTACTAACCACATAAAACACTAAACGCATGAAAATATGCAGCCGCTCTGCTGCGTCACGGACTCAGTGAGGATTAGGGATTCCTTGTGCAGCTGATGCTTAAAAACCCCAATAAACCTAAAGTGGCAGAGCAATTAGTCTCAAACAGTCCTAATGGCCGTGTCAAGTTTGTTGAACTATTTGGGACAACTAACTCACTAACTGTGTGACATAGTGAAGTACTCTAGCTGCTGGTTGCAGCTAATAAAATATACATGAAAGACAGTGATTAAGAGAGAGAGAGAGAGAGAGAGAGAGAGAGAGAGAGAGAGAGAGAGAGAGAAGAAAGGACTTCGAAATACTTTACAGAAAATCATGACGAGACAATTTATTACTTTATTATTATTATTAAGTGTAAAACATTAAAATAATCCTGATGAAAGTAATGACGGTGACTAAAAGATTCTTCCGAAGTCATTATGAGTCGCCAATTTCTTGCATATTTTGTGATCAACTGTGATATTTCATTCGTTATGTTGTGTGCATTTTATGTAAATGATCTTATCATCATAGATTATTCTTTGAGAGAGGCTGAGGATTTAATCACGGTCTCCTTTTAATGCAACGCACAACCACTCGGGCAGCCTCTTGCGTCACTGGAAAGTCAAACATTACCAGTGAGATTTAATTGGGAATGAGCCATTATGGAAAGGCCAGCACTGCTGTGACTGGAGGAGATGTGTGACAGTTCACGGAGGGTCTGCTGCTGCCGGTGATTAGAGGCCAGGTTAATGCTGCACAATGTTAATCCTCCATTTGTCTGAAAACACATCAAACAGAAACGTACAGCAAAACCGTGAGCCGGCTGCAAAATAATGCTGAAAAGCACAGCACCCAAACATCAAACAGATGTAATCAGATGGGGTCGATAAGCATTCGGGCTCGGTTAATTCCCAACAAATTATCTAATCCAGATGTTGCACTCTTAGTGTAAACACAGTGCCCTGCCGAATCATAAAACAAATAAGCATGAAAAAGGTTTAAAGTTTCAAACAGAGCCTAACCCTGGACCGAGACCTTTCCACTAAAAAAAAAAAAAAAGAAAAGAAAAGAAAAATCCACACCACACACTCCCCCTTTGCTGCCTTCTTGAAACAGGAAAATGTAAATATGGTAATATTTAGCACGTGTTTTAAAACAGATCGGTTTTCTCAAGCAGGGAGAAGCACAGTGAGAGAGGGAGAGAGAGAGAGAGAGAGAGAGAGAGAGAGAGAGAGAGAGAGAGAGAGAGAGAGAGAGAGAGAGAGAGAGGCAGACGGGGAGGAGAAGAAATGAGAAGGAAAAAAAAAAGCGGGCCACACACGATAGAAGGCCTCCCCAGATTTGTGTGTGTGTTCCAGCCCGTGCGATGTGGACAGACTGCGGCTTCCTCTGTTTGCACACAGCTCCACCAAGAGCTCAGGCCCGGTGCTGATGGCCTTGACACACTCCAAAACACCAAACTGGATCTGTCACACTGCGAGTCTAGAGAGTCAACAACAACTTAACAATAGGAAAACACCACTCCAACGGGTCACATCATCCATCTGTGCGCCGCAGCCATTTTTTTCATGGAAGGAAAATAGGAGGAAGGTGGAAGATAGAGGGAGGGGGAGAGAGAGAGAGAGAGAGAGAGAGCAGAGGGAGGAGCAGAAATGGAAACATATGGATGTGTTTAAGGACCACCAGGGAAGGGAAACTTGTGCATTTTCGCATAAACCCCGATAAACTCCAAATATGTAATTACACGGGGTTTAGGGTTTGTCTGTTGCCGATTCATTCAGGAATTTCTGGTTACGTCTCTCTGAGAGTTCGGGTGTAACAGGGCTCTTTATCGTTCTCAAGTGGCGGATCTGCTGAGCTTTAGTGCCGGCCAAGCCTTCCACACACACACACACACTCAGCCCTGGACCCGCTCAGTGTGAGAGTGCCATTGTCCCCCCCACCCCCCCCACCCCCCCCCTCCACCACCACCTATTTAACAAGGCGCTGTGTTAAAGAAGAAAGCAGTCAAAAGAAATACCTCCAACTGCATAAAAGGCAAAGGAGTGGCAACATCGTAAAATACCTGCAGCACGTTTAAAGATTTCATCACGTCGCAATATTTATAGTTCTTCAATTCCTTGTCAGTGTTTGTAGCCAATTTGTTGAGCTCCAATAAATAGACTGGCCTATTTATCAGCAGACCACATGGCAGCCATTTATGGCGCTTAACAAGAGGCAGATGTGTTTTGTATATGTTTTCACATGCAGGTTTGACGCGCTGACAGGCCGAGACAGATAGCCGAGATGTACAACCCTCTGTCCTGACTGCAGTGTCGGCTGTAAACAGCGCCTCTGATTAGAACGGGGTAAACACAAACATGCCTGTACGGCCGTCCCCGAGCCTTATTTGTCTTCGCATGGCAACGGTCTTTGATTCACGCACTGGCTTGAGTCACTTTGACTTGCAAGACAGACGTGCACTGAGGGAGTGTGCACCTTCTCTGCAGCCTGTGAGGCCTGTGCATGGCGTGTCTGTGTGTGTGATGTCTGTCCCTGAGTGTAAACACAAACTCTGCCTTACGTGTGTACGTTTAAAAGTGTCTATTTCTTTGTACTTCCTTGTGTTTTGTGTGTGTGTGCGTGTGCGTGTGTGTGTGTTGCCAATTACCCCAGCTATAAATACAAGATCCCCATCCGTCACTGAGTTTCTGGGTGGCTGCAGCGCCGCCATAATTGGTTTCAGATGGTCACCCAGATCTTTCTCTCTCTCTCTGCTGCAGCGCCATCACACCGCCCGTGTGTGTGTGTGTGTGTGTGTGTGTGTGTGTGTGTGTGTGTGTGTGTGTGTGAGAGAAAGCCGCAGGGGAAGAGCGAGGCTGAGAGAGGAAAAAAAAAAGAAGAAAAAAAGATGAGTGACAGGCGTGAATAAATACAGAGCGAGCACAGGAATAAACAAGCAGACACTAAATGTTTCTTTTGTCCTGAAATTGTCCCGAGCGTGGGGAGCGTGGGAGGGAATGGAGAATGTTACTTGTTAACTCAGTAAAAGCTCATGGTTTTGGAACCGGGGTTCTCATTTTTGGATGTGATTAATTAAAATCAGATGAGGTTTGGGAGACAGGATGTGATATAAATGTTGACATATTTGTTATCCATAACGAATGAATGTGGAAACACAAAATTATATATTTTCTGCTCATGTCAGCTTGACGTTACCACAAAAAATGCAATAAAGCTTAATTGTTATACATTTTGAAAGCTAATAGTATTACATTATGCCACTATAACACAATAATAACTGATACTTAGTTGGACAAGAACATTTAGTGGTAACATATAGTTTCTTAATGAGGCTGTAATTTATTCATTCAGTTATAATGGCTTGGCTCAGCATGGTAATTTCACTTGATGGTATTTATTTGATGTGTTACTTAAGGATTTAGCTGAACTAGGCTGTGTGTGTGTGTGTGTGTGTGTGTGTGTGTGTGTGTGTGTGTGTGTGTGTGTGTGTGTGTGTGTGTGCGCGCTGTTTCTCTATCTGGTCCCAGAGGACACTTGATCAATGGACATATTAACAATGAATTAGCCGACTAGGCCTATCGATTAACTAAGCAGAGGACACAGCGACTCAGTGACAGCTGGTGAGTGGCTCAGTGTGAAAAGGTTGCAGCTCAAAGAGGAATCACAAGCCAGCAGACAGAAATAAATTCAAAGCCCTGCTGGCAGAAATATAGGCTAAGTTATGGTAATGTTGTGGCTAGTAAAATAAAAAAAAACTGCAGGACGACCTGCAGTTGATGAATAAACAACATTCCCCAATATAAAGCAAATTCATTTCTCATAATGCCTCGTCTGTCTTTATTTCATATGCAACTTAAAGATGATATATAACATTAAAGAATTTTACACTCCGCTAGATATTATAAAATAATACATCTTCAGCTTATTTATTAGAGCTGCACAATTAATCTAAATCCTATCAAGGTCGCAATATGGCCTTCTGCAACTTCAATCCCTCTATCAGTCAAAATAATCATTCGATATTTTTTCAAAATCATTCAACCCGACTATTTATTAGGAAAAATACGAATAGAGGATGTTAGTTTCCTGCCTATAATAAACCCGACTACTGCATGCTAATGTTGATGCTCACCAGGTAACATACTGGTGTCATTAGCTGCAGAACTTCTATGGAAAACCACGTCCAAATACAAAATGTGAGAAAATGACCTTCATTATGAACCCTCACGTGTAACAAAGTTTTACACATGTTCACACTATACTCCCACAATCCTCTCCTCACTGCCCAGCATCTGTGTTTGGCCTCGGCTACCTGTTTCCATCACGGCCGTGGGAAAGCGGTCGAGAGGAGATGCAGTTTTTTCTCTCTCTCTCTCTCTCCCACTCTGCTTTGTGTTAATGTGGAGGCGGCTCACCAATTATTACAGATGTTGTTAGTCGGCGCAGCCAAGAGCATGCGGACACGCAGGAATCCTCTGCTGTAAATCCATTAAATCCCTCTCATTAGAGCGCGAGCCTCGTCGCTGCAGAACAGGGCCTTGTGCTGTTTCTCACACCGGTGTCGCCCTGCCCTCGTGCGCTCCCTCCGCACCGCACTCATTACTGACTCGCTGTGGCTCCAACTGCCTCACTTTGCCGACAACAACAACAACAACAACACCACGATGTCAGCACAACAACACACGCGAACGCTCATCTCAACAGAGGTCGGCATAGACAGTGGCGCTGGAAGGATTTAGGTAAAAGTAGCCAAAACACCACAGTAAAAGTTAGAAAATAAAAGTTCTGCCTTAAAAGGTAAAGTAAGTCTGATCAGCAGTTGATGCTGTAAAAATGACCAACCTGTCCCCGTCATTAGATTCTTACGAGAAGAAAGAATATTTGTGTTGTAGTTTGTAGAGATGCTACTTTTTTATTTCTTTTTACACCGTTTTTAGACTCAAGTCGAGTACGAGTTCCACGAAATGTGTTCTTAAGTTACTCAGATGTTCTTAGTCACATTCTACCACGAGCCCCAGAAAGAGAAGCAGTGTTTAATAGAAGGATTGAGTAAACTATGACACTGTCAAACCGCTATATCCCAGCATGCATTGGAGTAAGGGCAGAGAACACCCTGGACAGGTCAGCAGCCTATAACAGGGCTAACGACTCCAGATATAAACAAAAAAGTATTTTATTTTAAGATAAACATCGCAGTTATTATTGTTAATTTGTTAAATACTGTAGCTATCCAACTGTGGGCTAGAAGACGCATTCAGGGGAGCTATAAATGAGGGTATTTCTTTACAAGCAGCAATCTTAGTACGGTCCAATGCAGTGGAACGCTATTTTATTATATTATTCAATTTCCTATAATATAGTATGACACGCTCTTACTTTTTATTGTTCGACTGGCAAGCGAGTGAAAAAGGAAGCTAAAATAACAAGACCCATATTTTTTCTGGGGCAAATTTATTGCAATCCAACACATCCAGCAGGATCGGTGCTCCACTTTAAATAGGAAAAGTGAGTTGCTTCTATAATACAGTGCAGCCACAAACTTGATTTACACCCGGGTCCATAAATCACTGTGACACTTTCAACTGTGTCAGCTGAATCCTGTTTTTCACGGTGTGCTCTACGTCATCTGTCAACGACTGACACATCTGTGTCAGAGGGGATTAAGACGTCGGGAGCCACGCAAGTTGGTCTTCACAGTGAACATTTGGATGTTTGCGTTCAACGACTGGAGGAGTTGAGAGTGTGGACAGTGGGAGTTAAAGTGGAGGAGAGAGCGAGAGGAGAAATATACAGAGAAAAGACTCCGCTGGAAGATGGAGAGGTGGTGAGGAAAGTGAGAGAGGAGAGAGAGGAGAGAGAGGAGAGAGAGAGAGAGAGAGAGAGACGGGGAGGTGAAGGAGAGGACAGCAGGCTCTCATCAGGAGGAGAGCCGAGACGGGAGCGGAGGCCACGGCGTGGAGAGCGGGGCCCTTGTGTAAATGGAGATGTACTAAACCTTTGCTAACCTGGATCGCCCAAGATAAAATATTTATATATGCTATTGTGTGACGGAGCGCCGGGGCTGAGGAGAGCCTTAATTTGTTTTTCTCCCGGGTAAATTAATTCCCTCCCCATCGTCAGCGGAGTGAACCCGGAGTGATTACCGCCTGGTCTCCCTCTGGCCCCTCCTGCAACAAGCACTTGAGAGATTTTAACGGTCAGAGTCCACCTTACAATTATACTTCATCTGCTCCACATACATTTCCATAGATTAAAGGTGAAGCAGGAACACTTAAGGGGGGATGAACGCTGATCCCTCACCGCCTTGTCTCCTCTCCTTTCACGTTTTCCCGTCGCCCCCCCCCCCCCCATCACTCCTTTCTTTTCGCCACCCTTATCTCATCGTTGGGTGTCGATGGCGAAAAACAATTCAAAACAAAAGTGCTCACCAATGAAACATAACTGATTTGATGAGTGCAGACATTTTAAATGTTTACCTTTTAGATGTAGAATATTGCACCAAGTGGGTACGCACACGGAAGAAACGCGGATCGTTATTAACAGTGTATATGTACGTACTGTACATCATCTGAATGGATGTGTAAACAAGCTCGACAGAGTGGAGCCCGGGCGACATCCGTGTATGCTAACCATATGTAAAACACACAGGCAAAGCACATGCAGTGTGAGCAACGTTTTGGCGCCCCGGCACAGATCGACACTGATTGTCATGCTATTACAGGCAAATAGCAACACTTGCTCGCCGGTCGACAGGGCGTAATCATGTGTGACTAACCGTGATGGAGAGAGCGCTACAAAGGGAAGGCGAGATGGTGGAGGTGCGGGCTCTTTGTCTCCCCTGCCATCTTCCTCGTCTCTGAGTAGCCTGGAGGGGGCGAGAAAAAAAATAAAAGAACCGGGAGAAGATAAAAAGATGGAAGCCACTCAAAGTTCAAGGCAGAGATGAAACCCTTTCATCCATTTCAAGACAATCACGTTGGATTCTACATGTACATTACCACAAACTACCAATCTTTGCGACTTACAGAGAGCGCGAGAGGCAGGGAAGAAAGTGAAGAGGTGGTGGCGCAACTAACTCCTGCATAATACTTTTCACTTGATACTGAGGTGGTTCTGTCTGTGGAAAAATACGTCAAATATAAGTCAAAGGGAACTGTTGCTGCTGTGTCATGTTAACTTTGTCAGTGTTTATACATCGACAGAAACATAATGCCACAGGAGTTATGTTTTTAATCAACATAATGAGGAAACATTTAAATTTAAAATAAAAAAAAAAATCTACCAAGTTCCAAATGCTCTTTCCTTACAATATCCACTTGGAGCCAAAGCATTATTACACTTTGTTGTTGTTATGTTTAGGCACAACTTGTGCAGGGTTTTTGGCCTTCAGAGCCTGTTCCACAGTGTGTAGACATGGTATCATATGAAGGACCTCCAGCTGCACCTCTGACTCGGTCACACGCCCCTCGTGTACATATCACATAACTCAGGTCGAGCGCTGTGAAGTAATCCTCATTCTGGCTCCGTCGTACCTCACAAGCAGCGACAAAAAGGAAGCCGTGGTGAATCAGCGACATGGATTAGTCAGGCCGACCGCCGCTCAGTCAGACATCAGGTCGGTCAGGGAGCCAGCGAGTCCACCACATGTAGTCATTGTCTTGTCCTGCAGCATTTCCTCAGCAGCGGTGGACCGCCGCAGCAAGAAAATGACCAGCGCTGAGTCCAATTTCCTCTCCTACAGCAAGTAAGTACAGGGCCCGACGGTAAGAGCTGTTTTGATGCCGCTGCATGCACCAGAACCGCAACTGGAACTGATGGACAATGAACCTTAACTGTAATTAACCCTGAGCCAGCACTGCTGCCCAAATGAACTGGAGAAGCATAGTTGTCCTGCGTTACTCATTATGATGAAGGCCTTTCGAGAGGCTATTTTAGAACCCAGAGAAGACATCTGTATTTTTGCTCCGAGTGAGATTCATATCCCGTCTTTTGATCTTTCGGTCAGCCACCCCGGCTCATCAGGTAATCAGTCATCCGGCAAAGCAAAGAGTCAGCCGGTGCACCGGGCAGGAAGTCAGACTGGACGCGGAGTTAAGTGCAAAACTGCTCCCGCCACGCAGACTGATAACGTGTGCATTACGCGGTCACAGTGGAGCAGCAGCCCGCGGTTTAATGAAGGTAACCCGAGCTCCCCGTTAAACAAACAGGCCCAACCTGTGAAGAAAACCTCCACATCGCCCGCTCTTCATCTCTCATTAAAATCGCCTGGACCTGCAGAACCAGCCAGATTCGATGGCCGCCTTCCATTTCTTTAATCTTTCAATTACGGTTACTGTTACTGCTCTGCATATTTTCATAAGGAAACACGAGAAGTTGCTGCTGATGGGTTTTTTCCCCCCCTTTTGTGAGAACGAGGGTGAATGACCTCACTGATTCATCGTGACACCAATACGGAAGGGAAAGACTGATATAAAGATTTCACTTCACGTCTGTCTGCCTCGTTCTTTGACCCTTCTCTTTTCTACCCTCAATGGCCCCCTTCAAGTTCAACCCGGTTCCCAGGAGAGGCCATCGCAGTGTTTTCGGGGAGTAGCATACTTTTCCTGGCTACACACGCTGCCTTTTAAAACTACAGCAAAACATTTGAATTGCAGCTTCAGTATGACAGCCAAAAAAAAAATTGCTTTGCAGCTCCAGTTTTCACTCAAGTGGAGGGAAAACATTTGCTCACTATTTGACAGTCAGGCTGGAAATCCAAAATACATCTCCAAAGAGTGGATTTTCACCTTCCTAACACCCTGACAGCTTACAGTGGAGCTTACGCTAGTTACTGCAGGAACAAGGGGGGGGGGGGGTCATGAATATTTAGAGGTTGAGAAAAAAGCCCCACAGATAGAAAATGTTAAATGTTTAGAGAACGGAGGGAAAGAGGAGCGACCATCGGGCTATGTGGCCTGTAATGGGAACAAAAATAGGACCCCGCCCCCTTACTGTGTGCTTTGCCCCAGCTGCCCATCAAAAACTAATATCCTCAAATTTGATGCCGGTGTTGTCCTTTGAAATTAGGAAGAATCTGTGTCTAATGCAATAAGCCAAACCAGGCTGCTGTGAACTCTAACCTCCTTCCCCTGATTTCCATCTCCCTCCTTCATCCTCCCTCCTCCCCAGCAACTCCCTGTCCACTAAGTCCGAGAGGGAGACCCAGGATTTAGGGACCAGCAAACCCCTTCTCCTCCCCACTGCAAAAATCCCCCTCTACCCAGCCTTCATCTCTCCCTCCTTCCATCCATCTTTCCTCCCCCTCTGTGCCCCCCCCCACCCCCCCACCCCACCCCACCCCACCCTCCTGTTTCGATCTCCAGTCATTTTTAAATACAGTAACACAATCTTAGGGAAAGCTGATATAATCTTTTCTAAACTATAAAAGTCAGTCACCCAGAGAAACATCTGCACGGTCAAATTTAAAACAAACTGTCAGGGAGTCCGGTGTCCCCATAAAGAGGGAGCCGAGCGGGAGGAGAGGTGGGGAGAAGGAGAGAGAGAGGGGAGAACGTTGGAAAATAGAGGGGGGGGGGGGGGGATGATTTTTAGGAGGGCGTTTTAGTGCTTTCCACTTGGCCTTAACTTAAACACAAAGCTCCCTCAGGCCATACGGATGCTTGCAGGCTAAAGCTAACTCACGAGCAACGCTACCAGTCTTTACGGCTGTTAGCATTACAGAGTGATTGTTACTGTTTTACTGTCTGTTGACACGTGAAACAGACAAATGTGTTCCAAGTCTTCATGTCTGACGTGTTAACAGGCTGACATCAGCACAGTTATGTTTATTTTGATGTGTCAGTGATGAAAGACCCATCTCCTGAGTAAATGTACAGTAAACCACAGGGGGATGGTTTGTATTGTGAACTATTGGGCAGTTTAATTTAAAGCAAATTACCTATTAATAATAATAATACATTGCGTTGAGTTAATCATATATTTTGAATGTAGAATAAGAAACTACAAAGACTAGACAGTTTGATTTTAACTCAATTGTAACTATGCAAAAAAATAACTGAATCACTCTTAAATTAATTTGCAAAATTAACTACAATATTCACAAAAACAAGTCCCTCTTTCTGTGGCAGGTGTTTGGTACAGTCCAGGCTCCAAGTGGAGGCATTTTAACCTCTCAGCAAGCTCCCTGTTAGCATTGCTACTGAGTAGAACTTGAAGGCATCATAATAGAAGTAAATGCTCTCTCCTTTAGCATAGGATAGCATGGGAATGAATTACAATATGATAAGTGTCCGATTAAGTTAGTTGTTCGAAATGCTTTTAAGGGTTTTCCTCCACAGCGTATTTTAGACTTGTAATTACAAGCACTATGTCTTCTTCCCTCATGCTAAACAACTTCCACAGCAATGACGTGTACGTGTGTGTGTGTGTGTGTGTGTGTGTGTGTGTGTGTGTGTGTGTGTGTGTGTGTGGCTGTGGTGTTACTGTCTGTGCCGCTGTGTGTCGACGTAAAACTATCAAGCAGCACATGAGTGTAAATGTGACTGGCAAAAAAAAAAAAAGGACAAAATGTATTATTTTGATATCAGTACAGCAGATTCACAGTTAGAACCAGATAGTACGAGACTGAGATCTGTCATTCATGATCCAAATAATCTGGATCGACCATACGACTGTAAAAAACTAAAAATCAGAATGGACATATTGATATTCATCTCAAGGCCTCAAATGTAAGCGCGCCTCTACAGAAGGCATTATCCTGGAGTGAGTATAGCTAAACAATCCAACACACTTCAGTCCAATTCCCATGGGTTTTAGGTTAGAATGCCACTGAAGTACACGTTGAACAGGGGGGCACAGTGCCTGCTCCGCTCTGCCCCGTCTGTTTGGAGCTGAGTGTTGGATTGCTTTAATTGATTTAATGGGAGAGCATGGAGTCACAGTGGGAGATGGGGAACACAGGATGCTTTAGGGGTGTCAAGTGTGTCGCGCTACCTCAACTCGATCTTAGACAACCCGTGTCAGCTGGCAGACACAGCCGGCGGCGATGATACATGTCGGCAAAACACGACACAAATCTCTCTCTCGTGTGTAGAACGCACACAAATTCACACACACTTGTTTCCCAGCCGAGAACACACCGCGCTCACTGCTAATGGTTTGAATAACACCCAGAGTGGCGTGATGAAGCCTTAGCGAGATGCGTGTGTGTGTGTGTGTGTGTGTGTGTGTGTGTGTGTGTGTGTGTGTGTGATCACACACAGTGCGAGGGACACGGTGGCAGCAGGCCGTGCTAATGCCACCCTGAATGGTGTGTCTAATTACTTGGCCCAGAGATAGCTTTTAGCTAAATCACCCCGCCTTCTGAAGAGCCTGTATCAACAGTGACAAGGGCCTGGACAATTACATTAGCCCTCTCCCCATCCACCAGGTCCAGCACCAACAATCAGTGTGATTTGCAGCCGCTTCATTGTTGTCATCCCTCTCTCCATGACAATGATGTTTCCCCTGCTGGAGAGACAGAGAGAGAGAGAGAGAGAGAGAGAGAGAGACAGAGAGAGAGAGAGAGACGGAGAACAAGGGAGAGATTGCAAAAAATAAAAAAGGCTAAAAAGCGAAAATGTGGAGAAGAGGCCAATGTGAGAAGAGAGAGAAATAGAGAGGGAGAGAGTTGTCAGTAGAGGGCTTACTTATGTTAATGTTTTGCCTGCTGCTGTGTTGGCTGCAGAGGAGAGCTGGGTAAACCTGGGTGACAGCAGCAAGTGGAGAGAGCTGGTGACTTTAATTGATACTGGAGAGGGGTGCCAAACACACACACACACACACACACACACACACACACACACACACACAAAGCCCCATTACACAGAGTACAGTAGCCACCCACAGAATGCACGTACAAGCCAAAGCTTTAGTCACATTAGCGTCAAAGCAGAGATTTCATTCAGCTCTACTTAGTGGCTCTTACATTTGCCAACTATAATGTAAGTAAATGCAGAATAAGGCTCCTAAAGTGGCCCTTTACCTCAGGTTTTCTGAACATTCCTCCTTTTTTTTTTTATTTTCCCCCTTTTTCTCACCGCCAGTGCTTCTCGCTTACACGCGACGCTGCGCGCACATGAAGTGCACACAAACCCACAAAATAAAGTGAACCCAATAGTCGCCAGGGAGCAACTTCACGGTGTCTGAAGAAGAGGTCTTGTGGAGCACAGGAAGACACAAAGTCAGGGGACCTGGGGTCACCTGATGAACTCTGAACTCCAAAGACATGTCTTAAGTACCAGAAGTTGTGGGGAATGCCGAAATACCTCTGAGAGACACTAAACATCGGCAGGAAGTTTAAAGCAACGAGAAGAGAGGCAGGGAGTTACTATTACTGGAGGGGAGGCAGAAGACTGAGAGGATGTAATCATTAGGACTTAAAACAGGCTGGTCCTCCTTCTTCTATTACCCTCTGAATATTTAACGTCATTTAATATAGTGTATATATTATATACTATTTCAAACTGACTGGCTTATATGCTGCATTGTTTCCTGTGAATCCCCTGTGTGTGTGTGTGTGTGTGTGTGTGTGTGTGTGTGTGTGTGTGTGTGTGTGTGTGTGTGTGTGTGTGTGTGTGTGTGTGTGTGTGTGTGTGTGTGTGTGTGTGTGGGCAATCTGAATGCTGGACTCTGCCACTAACAATGAAAACGTATATAAAGAGATAATTAGTGAATGCAAGTTAACTGAATGGCTAATGCTGGAAAATGCAGATTTTAAAATTAATATCAAAACAGAGGGTTCAATTTCACAAAGAAATCTTATTTTATAACTTTAAACGCAGATATGAAAGGTAGATTGAGATTTCACTTTTCAGTGCGATTTCAAGAGCTAAAATCCAGATTTCCGTTTCTCTACAACGCCACAATAGTTTATAATAAGCGTAGACAAGTTGCGGTTAGTAATCTACACCTCCTTGTCGGTTATATCATAGGTAACGGTGCGGAAGTGATGAAGAAACCCTGAGACACAGCGGAACAAAATGGGAGCGATGTTATAATGATCTCATGCTGATAAAAACTTCTTGAATAGAATTGAAAGTGAATTGAGAAGCAGCGTCGGAGGAATGAGAAGAACCCTGAGTGGGAAACGGACACTATGGGGAGCAGAGTGGTGCCAAGTGGGGTTGGATCACTCGACAACAGCCTGTCCCACCCTATTACCCTCCGAGCCCCCCCACCTCTCCCCCCTCCAACCCCCCCCCCCCCCCCACCACCACCGCTTCCCCCTGCTCTGTGGGGTAACACCACCAGTCGCACCACAATGACACCATCGCTGGCTCTTACTGGTTGAATGGAGAGCGAGAGACAGGGAGGGAGAGGGAGAAATAGAGAGAGAGAGGGGACGGTGGGGTGCTCTTCACATGGAGGGCTTTGCAATCACTGCGCATATTTTAGGGGTGCACGGTGTCATTGTAGCAGACGTCTGTGGGTGTCTATCACTAATGGGATTACGGGGAAAAAAATCGAACAAGAGATAGAATGGTTATTAGATACTGGGCGGCCATTTCTTGCACCGCTTCTACTTTTTTCTCCTCGCTGAGGATAATTGGCAAAAAGGTACCATCACGCTTCCAGCACAGGAGAAGTGGAGTTTGTAGAAGGGACATTTTTTTAACTCTTTAAAAAAATCACATGCAAACATTAGGATGCGGTGTCTGGTCATGAGCATCAAAAAGAGAGTCGAGAGAGTCTATTTCTTACCAGCATTCAACAAGCGTACTGTACTGGAAGACAACCGTTGTACAAGAGTCAGAAACACCAATTTCAGTGCCAGTAGGAGCCTCAATATACCAGAATGCAAAGCATACGCCTCACTTATATCGAGAGCAATGTGTAAGAAATGTAGGAAATCACAACCTGAAGTAATTGTGAATGCGAGACGGACAGAGTTTCAGGACCAAATCACCAAATATCTCCAGGAAGGAGTAATTGATATAGGTTGGAATCGGGGTGAGGTCGGGGTGTTGGAAGAGTGCTCAGAGGAGGAGAGAGGAGTGAAAAGTGGAGCGCTTTTGGAGACACCCCGGCTCTCCTGATGTTAAGGGGGTGCTCCCAGAGGTCAAAGACAACCAGTCAACAACAGGAGCTGGCCTGCCTCGTTTTCCTCTCTCTCTCTCTCTCTCTCTCTCTCTCTCTCTCTCTCTCTCGGCGTCAGTGCCTCTTCTCTGTGCCACACAAAAGGCTTGTTGGGGGGGTTACACCGGTCGAGAGAGCGGCATGGCATTTTAATGGTGGTGGAGAGAGTGAGAGAGGAGAGGAGGTGGTGGGTTTGGAAGGTGGTAGAAGCAGAGCCCCCCCCCCTCTTCTCACACACACACACACACACACACACACACACGTACGTACACAAGAACACACATACGCGCGAGCACGGCAGCGTCATTGTCGCGGGCTTTTTATCTGAATGATTGCCCTCAATTAGATCCCTGCTCAGAGTAGGTGAGAACAGACAGCTATCTGGCGAGGGGAGGGGAGGGGGGGGGGTCAAACTAGTGGGAGACAAGAGGTGGGAGAGGGGGGAGTCAGAGGAGGACTCTTCCTCCTCATGCTGAGGGGAGAGAAAAAGGAGAGCGAGCTAAAACGGGGAGAGGGAACGCCAGTGATCGCGATACGGCCGAAGAAAATATGATTCTTGCAGTAGCACAGTGGCGAAGCACCGGACAGATTGACCAGGAAGAAAAAGTGACGAGTGAACACATGAAAAGGTGAGAACGACCTCAAGCTGTCATGATGATGGCCAAATAAACGACCATGCGTCCTAAAAATTATGTTTGTATACAACTAGTTAGCGTTGTTGTTGTTTTGTCTGAAAACTAGATTACATTACAGTCATTTAGCGGACGCTTTTATCCAAAGCGACATACAATTCAGATCCTATCACACCGTAGGCACAGCTACGGGAGCAATTTCGGGGGTTAAGTGTCTTGCTCAAGGACAACAACTTCCTGTGCGTCTCAAAAGCTTGGACTACCCTCATTGTTGAAATCAAAGCTATGACCATATACAGTAGTAGTGGAAGAAGTACTCAGGTCCTTTACAGGCTGTAAAAACAGCAATAACATATTGTAGAAATACTCAAACATTTTACTTAAGTAAAAGTACAAAAGCATCAAAATATAATCAGGGTACCATTCAAGGCAATACATTTCCCTACACTCTACTGTACTGTACACTGTAGTACTACCACTGAGACGAGTTTCAGCTAAATGACATAAACAATGAAAATTAAGTTTTACCAGTAGAAAAATGTTTAGCGCTGTCTTTTTCTTTAAATCGGTGGCTAACTCAGTGTCACTTTATACTTTTTACATAAGTGTATTTTCAGTGGACTTTTAGGATTAATAACTTGGCTGAAAAAAATAAAGCAGATTAAAATAATAGCCTGCTAAAAGGCCCGTAGATTGCAACTTCAGTACGTGAGTTGGCTGCCTGTGTGCAGACTATTTTCATCCGAGTCTGCAGCACACACACATCATATATCTGCTGCCCACTAAAGCCCAGTGTTTACTCTGTTTTGTTTTTAATCACAGCAAGCCTAAACTCTAGATCTAATTTCCCACTCTGCATACACCTAAACACAAACACAGACACATAGAAAGACACACATCCACATCCACACACACTCACACATACAGTACACTCGGCCCTACAATTACCCCTCAATTAGAGATAATAACATGACCACTTCCTGACCAATCACCTGCAGCCTTGCTGTGACTCACGCAGCGTCGCTCTGCACACACACACACACACACACACACACACACACACACAAACATGTGGGGTCAGATGGTTTATAAAGTTAGTGGTGGCTGTAGAAATGGTTGGTTATTCTGTCTGACCGCGGTGCTTTGTGATTTTCTCTGTATCAGGCAGGTGGAGCAAAAGCTTTCCCTCATTTTATGGAGATAAATGTTAGCTTTCCGTGGTTTCCTGTATATGCTGACTGCTGTCAAGACACTCTCACACACTAACACACAATACAGACACATTTCCTGGAAACACTGAAACAACCGTTTGTCTCCTTGTCTCGTTCATGGATGAGTGGGAGAATACAGCCTTCTCCCACTCTATGGCTGCAGTCACAGCAGGCGTTACGTACACTCGGGTCCGTCCCTTTCCTGCAGTTTGCCCTCTCCCGCTTCTTATTTTCCCAAGCAAGGACATCAGCCTTCCTCAGACCACTGAATATAGAGGCTGCTACCTGGAGGACATAAATTGGTATTTAATAGCTAACCTTATTCCCACTGCAGCCATTTTCAACTTAAGTCATGCTCAGGCTCGGAAACCTGAGCCACAAGTAAAACAGACATTACAGCTGAAAATCTCACATAGTAACGCTTGTTACATTATCTTACAATGCTTGGAGCAGTAAACCATTTGTGTCTACAGTAATAATCTGATATTTTCTGAGGGCAATTTGTAAACATGATAGATATTTTTCTAATGTATGATGTAACGCATACATTTTGGTTCAAAAGTTGGACATTCTGGTGGTTGGGACGTGTACCATGTAGCCACATGTTGCATGTGATGCGTACGATTCCTGTCCGTTGCTACACTTCTGATAAAATACACATTTTTCCCAGCAACATTAAATAAATATTAGAGTGAATTATGCCTCCTTTAACTTCCTCACACTAGCTCTAGGCATCTTGTAAAATATAATTAAAAGTAATAATGCCAAGCTTCAGTAGAAAGCAACCAGAGTTGGTGATTGTTTGATCGGTGGAAAGACTGACCAAGAGTTTCATCTTGTTTGAGTGAAGTGCATTTTAAAACGATCAGTGATGTTGTCACGATTCCCACCTCCTCCTCGTTTGTTTTCATCTGGTTCTGCTTCTTCAATAACTCTCCTGTCATTTCAGGTCGTCGTCTTCCAGAGACTACGCAATCAGCTAATTGCCCTCACCTGGTCTCCTCCCGTCTCCTCACCTGCAGCTCATTCTCTCGTTAGTGCTCCAGTACTTATGCCAGTCCTCCTACAAGGGTCTATTTCTTGAGTCTTCATGTGCTCACAAAACCACCTGTTTGCCAAAGAGTATAAAACAATCAAATCTATTACAGATTTGAATCAGGCTACTGTATTTTGCGCCAATAGGCAACTTTTTCATTAATTGTGAGTAAAGTAATCCTTTAATCTAAAAGTATTATAACTATTTACCACAGCAATTGGTGAATAAAAGGAAGCGCCTCCATTTTTAATCCAGTTGGAGTACAGATAGTAATGCATCTATATGCAGACTGTCCACATTTATATTTAAATGTAAAAAAGAGCCTGATTAAGAGCAGGAAAATTGTTAATATGTTACAAATAAAGTTGTATTCTGTTGTCCATTAATTGATCATTTACCAGATAAAGTTGTGGAATCTGTTTTAGTTTTAGTCTGTAGCCTACATTACATTCTAAATATATTTGTTCAGCTTTAATCTGACGGGACAAAACCCAGGCGCCAGCAACTGAAGATGGAAAATAAAGAAATATATAGATCAAAGACATAGAGGCATGATTGGAAGCTCACAATCTGACACACAATGTGTTCGGTGATTTGCACTTGAAAAGGCATCACGGTTCAAATACATTAGATTTTAAATGATATATTATCTATTTGGATCTTGGCTCACCAGCTTTCAATAGCTTTATTTCAGCCACTTCAAACAAATGCAGTAGATTGAAACATCATCACTGAAACACATTCAGACTGTACACAGCCTATTTAAAAAAACTCTCTTTCCAACTATACTCTGCAGCTGCACCACGATCCTCATTCAGACACATAATCTCCAAACTCCAATTATTCATTGATCCTACGTGTCTCAGCTTCATATTGATTTTTACAATTTAAACAGATTACAAATTATGTGGAATAAAGATTTTAGTGGAACTGCTGTAACAAACTGACAGCTGTAGTGTGTGCACAGTCACAGCGGTTGTATTCTGAGCCGAGGGTGACTTGATGCTGTGTAATATTTGAATGTGGAACCAAAAATGTCTGTTCAAAGAAATGACTGACAGAGAATACAAGTGGTAACTTCAGATTGTCCTGAGAAACAAACTAATATCCAAGCAGTACTTTGATTCTGACAGACCGGAAACCTCCCTAATTAATGCGCTTTCGATACACGCTTTGATATGGACTCAATGAATGAATGAAAACAGCCCGTCTGACTCTGTGAGAGGGAGCAAAGAGAGGAACAAGCTGCTCAGAGTCAGTCTCCATGGTAACTTTAAATTACCCCTCTTTCTGGAATTGAAAACCCAGTTTCCCTGATGTCAGGGTTAACTTACGAAGTATTCACTGGACCTGTTTTCTCAAAACAGGGCTCTGGAAATCAAGTTTAAGTCAGTTTAAGGTAACTATAAGCTACAGGTGACTCGACAATAGAAACAGTAGAAACTCTTATTATACAAGATATACAGGACTGTCTCAGAAAATTTGAATATTGTGATAATCCCCATACGTGTGATTTAGTTTACTGAACCAAGCTGAGTGTTTTTCAAGGCTCAGGAAACCCTTGCAGGTGTTTCGAGTTAATTAGACGATTCAAGTGATTAGTTGAATACCCTACTAGTATACTTTTTCATGATATTCTAATATTTAGAGATAGGATATTTGAGTTTTCTTAAGCTGTAAGCCATAATCAGCAATATTAAAAGAATAAAAGGCTTGCAATATTTCAGTTGATTTGTAATGAATCCAGAATGCATGACATTTTTGATTTTTTAATTGCATTACACAAAATAAAGAACTTTATCACAATATTCTAATTTTCTGAGACAGTCCTGTATCTTAGTTAGCAAATACATGTCCCAGCAGCTACAGTCTGCCACTGCTAGCACAGCAGATAGTCCAGGTGATTCTCACGCAGAATAGTCTTAGAGAAAGGTCGTGTACAGGCAAAAAGAAAAGTGTAATTGTAAATGCCTGCCGTGTGACACAATACTGAGACAAATGCTCAAAGAGCCCCCCCCCTGTGCTCATAGGATCATATAGTCCCCCCCCATAGAAAACATTAGCGGATTGACACCATCACATCGGCTATCCGGCAGAGCCCCTTTCACACTTAATTACAGGCTCTCATTTCCCCCGCCGAGGGAACAGGTGCAGGGGGAGAGGGAGAATACTTCAGGCCCACTGTCTCCTTGGGCTTAGGGCCTTTTCCTGGCTCTGAGAGGCCTGTATTGATGGAGACATGGGGGGGGACGCCAGCACCGATAAATCACTGCAAACATGTAAATGCCACTGCACCGCATTCCGCTATAGAACAGGAGGCCAAACGGCTACAAGTTCCTTTCTCTTTCTGTTTCTGTTGTTTTAAGGCCTTCCCCCCCTCCTTCCACCACACAAACTATCCTCGCCTGTTTTTTTTTCTCTCTCTCTCTCTCCTTCCATCTCTTCCCCCCCCCCCCTCCCTCTGTCTCCCTCTCCTCACTCCCCCAAGCAGCTAATAGCATAATTTGAGGAAGAATGTTCCCGGAGTTTCCTGTGAATTCAACCATTAGTCATCCGAATGACCTCTCTGTACCTCCCCTTTCCCTTCCGTGTCACCAGCACAGCGCTGCTATGGAGCAATGGCTGCCTGGGGAAGAGGGAGGTAAATAGGAACCAGAGGTGAACTGAGTGAGAGTGTGTGTGTGTGTGTGTGTGTGTGTGTGTGTGTGTGTGCGTGTGAGAAAAAAACATATCACTGTATGTACAAGCATTCTGTGTTTTCTGTGTTTATTATTGCACGTCTGCAGTCCTGCCTACATATATGTGTGTGTGTGTGGATGAAAATGTGAGTATAAGTGAACATGTGTGTGTGTATGTGTGTGTGAGGTGGAAGCTCCCCCACTCAGTGGGGTGCAGAGGTAGGGACCCACTACTTACCCCCTGACACTGAGCTGTTAACTGGGAAAAGTAGAAAAGGAGATGTGCATGGGTGGAGTAGGTGGAGGGGGTGTGTTCGTGTGTGTGTGTGTGTGTGTGTGTGTGTGTGTGTGTGTGTGTGTGTGTGTGTGTGTGTGTGTGTGTGTGTGTGTGTGTGTGTGTGTGTGTGTGTGTGTGTGTGTGTAAGTAGAGCTGTGCAGTGGAGGGGAGGCCACTGAGAGAAAGAACTTTTGTGTCACCACCACCACGACAGTTGAAATGACTTGTTTATGTTCCCTTCAGCTCTAATAACCAAAGCAATTATTTGCTTCCACAGTGCGGTTACTATTTTGGCTGTGTGTCCATATTAGATTTATTTGGATTGATTAGACAACAAGACAGACGGAGAATGGGGCTGCTATGCTGCGCTGTTACGACAATTACGCTGACATAAACATCACTGTCTGGGATAAATCGGCCTTTACTGTGGGGAGCGTGCAATTAGCTTCGGGGGGGAGAGAAAGCGAGGGTTCCATTGAAAAAGAAAACAGACGTCGATAAATTTAACTCCAGATGATGCAATATTAGTTGGATCTGGAAATAGATTTGGGAATCTGAAACCAATTATTTACAAAAAGGAGATTTGGAGAGATTGAGAGTTAGCTTTATAACAGATGTTTTGTGACTGGTGATTGACTCGGGATTGGATTATTATTAGCAGCTCCACTCAGGTTCTTCCAGCGTAATCCTCTGGTAATTGGCAGATCTCGTTCCATTTTTCCAAAACATTTATGTTAAAATCATATTGGCTTCATCGGGTACCAGACTGTAAAGAAACCATGTTCATATCAACCCAACACAGGGGAGTTAACAGATACAAATGAGGATTCTTTGTTAGCAGATGCTAAGCTAATATCTTATACATGTTAAGCAGTGACATCACAACCGTAGCAACCATACCTAACACCAGAACGACTGGGCCCCACCGTGGACCTAAACTGGGTCTACCTATTCATACACTCCTCCCGTCCTCCATCCCAACACCCTGAGCCTCTGCACCTCCACCCTCCATCACCCCCCCCACATCAAAGGCCATCAATCTCCCACAGTACAGGGGGAAAGGCAAATATTTAGAGAAGGACTGAGCCCCCATAAATCTGTTGTAGGAGAGAGAGAGAGAGAGAGAAAGAGAGAAATATGATACCCACCCTACTCCTCCGAACCTTCACCCCCACCACCATCGTCCCAGTCCCTCAGCAGTCCTATGTCTTGACGGCTAGAGGAAGCCTTGGGAGGCCACAGGAACCGGAGAGGAAGAGAGAAGGAGGTCTGTGGAAACACCAGCGAGGAAGACGACGGAGATTAAGAAAAAAAAAAAAAAAAAGAAAACACCCTCCCACACTCGGTAGATACATGCTCAGTCAGTCAAACAAAAACACACTCTCATACACAAAATAGGTCACACACACACACACACACACACACACACACACAGGTGGGACTCCTTCTCTGCCTTTGATTTACTACAACTCTAAGTACGACTTGAGTGAGACTAGAATATTAGGAGTATTTATGTCCTTTTTCATTGGAAAACAATATGGCTTTCAGTAATAAAGAAAGGAACGCTGCACTGACAGGTCAGGGTTGGGAGGTCACCGGGAGACTAAATTGGGGGCAGATGAGATCCTGAACAAAGCTAGACTCTCTCCTACAAAAACTGCCCGGGTAGAGAATGGAGGCTGTTGCTCCTGAACAGCTTGAAGGGAGGCCAGGCATACAAAAGAGACAAAGCCATTAGAGATAAGGTTTTCATGCTAAAATCCAGCACAAAGCCCAATGTTTCCACTGGGGAATAAACAACAATAAACAAGTTCAAGCATTAGAAGCACTTATCTCTCTTTTTTCTGAATGCCTTTGGTTCTAAGGTTAGCCAAAACCCTGTTCTGTAAACTCATTTACGATGTAAACACATCTGATGTGGTAATAAACATTAGGAAGTACAGAAGCACAGCCTGAACACATACACACATATCTACACACATGCAGTCTCTCACACAAACACACACACACTGCATTTACTCACATAAATCGGAAAAATCTTTGTAACAGTGTATTTTGCTTCACAAGTGGAAAAGGACACCTGCACACAGATGAAAGTATACACACTCACAAACACACACACACACAAATAAATAGGTGTCCCCTGCAGTCAGCTGTCAGAGCAGTACGAGGGATTTAAGGAGCTTTGCGGGGGGGGGGGGGGGGCTCTGGATGCCCCCACTGACTAAGCACGAGTCCCAGGGGTGAAGGGCATTGATCCCCGGCTAGTGTGCGTCCTGCTCCCCTGACAGACTGGTTGATTGACTTTTTAGCCCCAGTGGGAGCCGGCACAGGCAGATAGAGACGCCCGCATGCCTCAACACCAGAGGGCTTGATATAGTAATACATGCACGTGTCAGTGAGGACAGCGGACGTGTGAGGACGTGCATAATTCGTAAGTCAAGTCATACGGGCGCACAAGCAAACATGTGCTTTAAGATACAGTGCATGCATCACACACACGCGCTGTAGCGCCGTCACCGCTGTCACCACCACAGCTGCCATATTCATGAGTGGGATCTGCACCGAGCTGCATCACCACGGCCCAGATCCCGCCTTTGTTCTGGCCTTTGTTGGCTCTCCTGCCCGCCTCTGCCTCCCGACAAATGTCACGTCCCCGCAGACTCTGCGTTTTGAGCATCAATATCAATAATTAGACGACATCATGGGAGCCTGAAGACCCTTTGCTCAAGACACAGAGATTTTTCTTATGCATGTGGTTCTGTGCTTTGTTTTTACACAGCGCATCCCTAAACATAACTTCACATCCAGATCAATGTTTTTCTTTGAATGGCTTCTTTTTTATTTGAAATGATTTAAATTGTTTGATTTTGTTGTGTCATATTTGCCATTTACAAATACCTTTTTTTTTATTCTCTTCTGCTTACTTTGTTGATCCTTCTCTTCATGCTCTTACTCTTTTTTCTTACCTCACACTGTCGTACCTTTTTTATTCTACTTTCTACATTACTTGTCCAGCTGTGCTAAAAACAAATAATGTAATGCAAAGTAATGCACCAATCCTGTTGGCATATATTCATTTATCCATTCATTTTTTAAACTAGGTGACAAAAGGATTGATTTGACGATCACACGACTGTATATTATAACAATGCAACATTTCTTTGACATGTAATTCCGCTTTAAAGCAATCAAGTCTGGTCATGTCACGTGTCTATTTATTATTTAATTTCTGCTCTGGTAGCCCAGCTCATGACAGCACTCTGCCTTTCCCTTTTCTTTTTTCTATTCGTCCTTCAAAACACACACACACACACATTAGATGGGCCTGGGGGAGGATACGGTTTTGGGATGTGCTGGGAATGGGCACCTAATTGCTTCTTACTGATCCAAATAGCACATCAGAGGCAACGGCACTTCAGTGGACCTCCGAAGAGACCCGCGAGGTTGGGCCTGTTCATTACCCCACTGACCCCCCAGCTCGACCCCTCATACGCACACATATTACACACACACCTCCACCCCTTCACCTAGCCCGGCTCATTGTCTCTGGGGTTTAATTGGAGCGATGTTCTCCATTGTGAGCGGGCTCAATGGCAGTGGAGGGCTCCATTGTGGGGCTGAATGAGGGCAGGAGTGTTCATTAGGTGAGTCTCTGAATAAGGTCTTCTGGAGGTAGGGTACTGAGAGCCGGGGAGCTGCCCGAGACCTCCAGGGTGGGTGAAACTGCATGCTCTTCTCTTCTCTCCTCTCCTCTCCTCTGTGTCCTCCCCGGCTCCCCTGCTCCTCTCCTGTTGTCTCCTTTCCTCAACAGCCTGACGCTTGGCCCTGAAAGGCAGCGGCTGCGTTTGTTGGAGGGGCCGTCTTTGTCTGCGCCCGGAGGATGAATCGTAGGGAAAGAAGAGAGACGGGGATCAAAGACGGACCACAGAAAAAGCAAAGGACCACCTCCTCTGATGGAGGGAGAAAGAGAAGTTTCATCATTCCTCGGTGTGCTTTTGGAACCTCCGTCCCTCACTGGTGGTCCCGAGCAAAAATACTTAACGGAACACTACTGTAAAAGTGATACTTCATTGATGCCTGTTGGGAATATTCTTTACATTTGTCCTCACCCGTGGAGGTCTGAGCACCGGTTCAGCTGCAGAGCAACACCTCCGGGGCCGATATGGGTTCTACCTCCAACTACTGCTGCGAATGCTTTATAAAGGAGGCAAGCTTGTGCAGAAACTTGGCAGTGAAGGAAAAAAGATGACCGTCCGGGCTGTGATTTAAATGACAGGTTATAGAAAGGGCACATTTTTATTCCCCAAAAATGGATACGCGTGCAAAATGAGCACTCATCGCATCAGCGTCTGGTGTTAATAAATATCAAAACTGAAGGAAAGGAAACAGGTGGGCATTTCTGCATGTCTCACTGCTGGAATTGGCAACGTCTACACTTGCCTGGCTCACTGCCACATGTATACTGCTGCTCTGCAGATTACCGGGATTTACCACTGAGCTATATGTCTGTTGTTTCTTTTCGGGAGCGGGGTCGTTTTAAAAATCACACTCATTCAAGATCTACTTAAAAAGAAAGAAAATATCCAATCAACTACATTCTAATTGAGCTTAAAATGTTCAATTTACCGTAGAAAAGTACACACCATTTACTTTCAGTTTGGCCATGAGGCCGAGATGGAAACCTTTTAATGTAGAAATCCAACGCCAACATTTGCCGTGACTGTTACTTTTCTCTTTCCAGACCGCTGCGCTGAAACGTTTAAGCTGCCACAGAGCTGACAGGCTCTGGCAGACCGCCGTCAGCCGGTCCTCAGGCCAGTGCCAGTCACTGAGTGCTCTGTTGTGAGGCCTGGCGTGCAGTTGGACGGCGTCTGTGTGACAGACTCGACGTTCACACTGACCAGAGCCCCTTCACCCGCTCCCTGCCCAGCCTCTGATGTCATCGTGCCACCGCCACACACACACACACACACACACACACACACACACACACACACACACACACACACGGAACGTCTCCGCTCTTCCACTCCTGCCTCAGCCACCGCCTTCCGCTGTTTACATTTCTCTTACTGCCCAAAAAACAATACCAGACATCTTGTTCGACACATGGAATACACACACATTCACACACGTGTAAACACAGGCCCGGCCTCACGCTTAATGCTAATCTGACATCATCGGAGAGGTGTGTAGGGTTACACAGGCTTATGTATAGACACGGAGCCAAGTCTTGGAACTGTGTTATTGCTGCCACACACAAACACGTATTACCGCTCCTTAACAAGGCTGCGTTCAGGTTTCTGAAACAGGATGGCTCGTCTGTCTCTCAACTCCACTCTGGAGCTCCCCGACTTCAAACAGACTCGCTTTCCTCTCCTCCTCTCGACGGTATTTATTTTTCCGTCTGAACCGCTCGCATAAAGCCCTACGTGGACAGTGTAGCGTCTGCTTTTGGTTGTCACGAGTATTACTGCACTGTGCGTTCGAGCACACACACACACACACAAACACGAGCACAGATTGAAGCATACACGTACTGCAGGTGTGAACACATGTTCATTCACAGCAGCGGCGCATTGGCGTGCACATTTGCCACCCACAGTGCTCTGTCCTACATGTGGTCACTTATAGGTGTTTGGCCAACGGTAATGTTTGTGATTTTCATTTAAACGAGCAATGGCTAACTTGATCCACACTGAGAGGGCCTGTTGATGTGGGTCTGCATTCTGAGTCCCCAGTGACGGTCTCCTGTCCCTTCCTGTTTAGCCTGGGCGTCTGCCGCACATAAACACTCTGGGGCCTCCTCTGCTGCAGGATATGTGGACGTATGGGGGCGGGGGGGGAGCACGCGTCATGGTTTCAATCCCCCTGGAAAACCACCTCAGAGAAGGCCAGTGCACAGACTGAATGGAAGGGGCATCGTGGAGGGATGATCGTTAACCTAAACTCGCCCCCAAAACTAAACTCTGTGCTTTAAGATACCCTGGGGAACTTCTTTATAAACAAACACAGTTACAGTATGTTTACATTCAGTGTTTCTCACCAAACACAATGTGTGCATCCTTCAGGCACAAAGGACGAGTCTTATGTTTGAGTCAATCCCCCCCAAAACACCACCATCCTTCTGCCATAAATATTCACTAGCTAATCAATTCTGCACCTGAGAATAGTCCCCAATAAACACTCAATTTACTCCTGTTTGAGGGACATTTTCTAAAATATAAAGTGCATAGCCTTTTTTTTTTTCTTAATAAAAGTATATATTTTTTTTTTTTTAAATGCAGGGTAGTGAGAAAATATTTAGAGATGAACAAACGAATGCCTGTGGCGAATGCATTTTTCTCCTATTTTGATATTTATTTTCATCTTAACAGGTATCAATTAAGCATTTGCATGTGTGGGGCACCACAGATTGTAGTTTAAACGGATGAACAGGAAGAGCGACTTCCATCCCGACTCCCGCTCTGATCACAGGGAGGGATTTGGTCAGAGATAATGAATTCAAGAGCACAAACCCAGCGCCGCCGCACCAAACTCCCTCTCATCCCCGACATGGAGGGGAACTGCTATGACACCATCTGCAGGGGACAGAGAGGGACCACACAGAGCCGGAGCGCAACCATTCATCAGTGTGAACATCTAGTTTAGGTCTGAGAATGATAAGACGTTATGGCAGACTGCGCTCTATGAACGTCCCACTCTTGCTGCACACGTTGCTGCAGAGAGGAAGTGTTGTAAAAATGTATTGTTTGCTGTCCTATCGGGATTTTAATCCAGCCACATAAACATTACATCCCTGTCATCACTGTTTTCGCTTTCTGTGAAGTTTTAAAATATTTACCGTTAGCGACTCCATAAAAAAAACAAAAAAGCGGCCACGGGCGCTTTGGTACTACCGCAGTGATTAAATGATGCATCACAAGATACTTTTATCACTAACTGCTGTGCATGGCTGTCATGTCACATGTTCTGCAAGGAACACAGGCTGTGGTATGTGGGTGTGCGTGTGTGTGTGTGTGTGTGTGAATTCATGCACATTTGCTTTCATGTCTGCACGCTTCGATGTGTACGTGCTTGAATTACAGCTGAGGGAACTTGGCGACACTTGTCGCCTGTAGCACTGTGAGAATGTTTAGCAGGCTGTTGCGTAAAATTCTCCAGTTTGTTTGTTTGCTCTGCCTCGGTACCATAAAAACTCAGGGACGGGCCATTGGCACCGCCCTGTTTACATGCCGAGGCTGCGACTCCAGAGAGATGAAGCAGAGTGGGTCTGGGGAACAAATGTTTCCCCACGCTACCCCACCGCAGTGGAGCACTGATTAGGGCAGCCGTGGGCAGTCTGACGTGTGAACCACTGGCTGTGGTGGGACTGGGGACGGGTAACAGAGAGTCTCGGGATCCCAGGGCATCAGCGAGGGTCTGCTGCATGACACGACAGCTTCCTCACTTATCTCTTCTCCTCCTCGTTTAGCCCCACTTTGTCCTTGGGAAGCCGAATACTGACTGCCGCCACATCACATGACCGCCACGCATTCTGACGAAAGAAGTGAGAAAGACGGGGAGGAAAGGACGGGGGGGAAAAATGTTTTAAAAAAAAGGAAAAGGATACTAAACACATCCTCCAGCAGTGAATGTCCTGCCTGAAGGAGTGCCATCTGGGGCTGAACGTTGAAAAGGAGAGAGGAGAACAGAGCGAGGAGAGCTGGGGTTGGGGTCCGTAAGAGAGGGAAGGTGGGAGTCCAGCTGGGTCCCATTAGGGCCGGACCACATGTGCCTGCGGGGGGGGGGGGGGGGGGGGGGGGGGGTGGGGGGAGTGGCGGACCGAGGGGGCAGGAGGGAGCAGAGAGGGCAGCGGGGAGGAAGTGCTGAGAGCGATGGGCCTAGACCCTGTGAAGCTTTATTAGGCCCGTCGTCTGCTCTTCTCGACGGGGCTGCTCACACCCGCCACCCTACCTCACCCCCCTCCTCTCCCTCTCCCCCTCCCCCCCTGCCCTCGGGCACCGCCAGGGCAGAACAGTATAAAACTATTAGAAGGAGGGAGACGGGACTAGACCACCCAGACACATACACATTACGCACACACACACAAACACACCCATAATGGCTACCAGGAGGAGGCCCCAGCATGAGAGCTGCAGCTGGAAAGGGAGAGGGACATCCACACACACATACACACACACACACACACAAATAAGAGTGACACAAACTACACACACTGAAGTGGGGCGCATGTGCAACCGGGACCGTTCAGCCTTCCATTCAAATGTCAGATGCACATGTGGCCGTTTATTTCCTTAATTTCATTTGATTTATTAAAGACAGTTTGAGATAAAGTCTGAGGGACATAAGTGTGGTATTTGCATCTGTATTAATGTTTGTGCGAAAATGTGTTCCTGCCATGACCACCTGTGGCTCTTCCTCCCCTAGTGGCTGAGATTGGCGCATATACGTCTGAGGCTGCTTGTGTGTGTGCGCGTGCATGTGTGTGTGTGAGAGAGAAAACGACGAGGACAGTCAGAGATTGTTCTCATGCGTACTCTGTGCATGCCATTATTTGTGTATGTGCTTACATTTCACGGTCCTGGCATATCCGACATGCCTGTAGGCTCATCTGCCTCCTGCCCTCCTACCACCCATCCCTCCGTCCCTCCGTCCCTCCGTTAACCCCCGGGGGACGCGTGAGAAAAGCCCGCCTGGAATCTGAGGCCCCTTCCTGAAATGTTGAGCAGCACTGTGGATGGATGGGCCTGCTTTGTTGGGAGTAATGACGGTGATCACCCGACAGGGCAGCAGACGGATAATGAGCCTCATGACGGAGGGCTGACGGTCTGGTATGTCAACATTAGCATACCGAGTTCAACGTGTCTGAGTGCTGGAGGAAACCTCAGGTTGGACTGGATGTGTGTGGGATCAGAGTACCTGTTGGTGCCCCACAGTGGCCGTGCTTCAAAGCTCCTCTAATTGCTACAAAGCAGTTAAAAGAATTACCGACACATGAGAATGGCAGGAAGATGATATACTTTAAGAAATGATTAGTTGCCATGCAGATACAAAATTTAAAAATCCCTTAAAGCTTCTCCAATGTGCACTAAATATATTATTTTTTTAACTTCTGTCAGAAAAGTGAAAGATGTCTGAAAATGCAAGATTGGTACGGTATTGACACACAAAAACGCAACGCAAAACAAAAAGGGTCAAAAGGTGAAAATAAATAGAGGCTCTCCTGAATATAGTGTGTCGTGTTTAAAGAGTGTTCATTTCAGAACTAATTATTAAACTGCGTAATCCACTCTAACAGAAAGATTTACGGAGGCAACTCCTCTGCCAAGGTAAGTGTAAGGGCCGTGTGTCACTAGAATTTGCTTGTTGATGTGTGTGTGCGTCTCAAAGTGTGTGTGCACAAGTAGATTTTACCCTATCAAACTGCTCTGCCCCCCCCCCCCCCCATCCAGGTCAGGACCCCACAGCCACAGTTACAAGGTTTAATACTTCAGCCATTCAATCATTAAGGCGTTTTATACAGCCTGTCCCCGGACTTCTCTCGCTTGTAAAAAAAATAATATTTGTCTTTCCAACTGCACCGTGAACCACAAAGTCCTCATGTTTTATTTTAGTCTGAGCAGTAAAACCCTGTTCTTCCTCCTGCCAACCTACTTCCACGATAAGCTGTTGTTCTTGTTCTGTAACTGTACGAGTGTGTGTGTGTGTGTGTGTGTGTGTGTGTGTGTGTGTGTGTGTGTGTGTGTGTGTGTGTGTGTGTGTGTGTGTGTGTGTGTGTGTGTGTGTGTGTGTGTGTGTGTGTGTGTCTACAAGGGGAAACACAGAATTCCAAGGTGGAGGTCAAGGCTGCTTGAGATTTTGACAGTGGCTTTTTTTAAGTTCGTTATTTCTCAAAAAAGGCTAAAGCCCGGGAGTAGAGGGGAAATCTTACTTAAAGAGAATGTTTCCTTTCTGTGTTTCTATTGTTTATTGTTCATTGTTAACACGTAGGCTGTTTGGATAGCCCAATAATACGAATGAGACTTCAATCATTCTTGTAGGATTGCATATTCAATCCGAAACAGTAAGAATTTTTGTGACATTCACAACTTGAGGTATGACACATGCTCACGTTTGTAAAAACATTAGCATATTTGTTCCTCTACCAAATCCCCACTACACTCCTGAAATACAACATTTCTTTCCTTCTAATGGTGCATGTTGGTCTACAGTCAGCGAGCTCCTTTACGCCTCGTCCTCTTTCCAAAAGAAAAGAGAACAAGGAGAGTTCTTCAGGTTCTCCTTTTACGTCGGTCAGTTTCCTTCAAAGGTTAACCACAATGAAATGCTTCTGTTCTACTTCACAAACAGTCAGGTCCATTTGAAGGCAGCATAAGGTTTCTTAAAATGTATAAACCCGGATCGTATGCATAGAGAACAGAAGCAGAGATGTGAAAGCCCAGTTCCGTGTGAGGTAGGACGTTACATTATTTAACATAATTATTGTTACATGAGGAAGCTTCTGTCATAGAGCTCTGCTCCGCCACATCCATACCTTAAGAAAGTCATTTATTTCCCTTGTTTTAAGTTCATTTTGAATTAATGTGAATTAAAATGAAACCCGGTTTTTCACAAGATCCTGATGTTAGTGACCCTAAAGGAGTAAGCAGGATACTTTTAACTACAACGGATCATAAAACTAATGCTTTTGCTCGTATCACAGAGCAGATCAGCACAAAAGAAAAAAGGGAGCAAATATAACTTCTAGAGTTGGAAAGAGAACCTTTAAGGAGAACAGGGAGAACATTGTTGAACCAGTCATGAATGGAGCAGAACCCAGAGCTAAGATGAACAGTGTGAGAGAGAAGGAGCCTCCTCCTCTCACAGGTAATCACTGCTGTGAGCACGACGCCGCCACCGAGGTGAATGACCCCACTGCTAAAGCCCTGTTATGTCCCCGTCACTCACACCTCACTGTGTACATTTAATGTCTTACTCAACATTATGGCTTAAGAATTTGTATAACTTAAATGTTTTTAGAATTCATTATATCGTATCAAATTAGGAATTTAGACAGATAATCTTGTTTGACTCTAAATGTTTTGCTTTCTCATGCGGTTTCCTAACACACAATCACTAAATAAACTGATTTCACAAAAAGCAATCTTGCTGTTCCATCAGCTGCATGCAGAGTATTTATGCACGACACCACATCATTAGCCACAAGTGCACGTGTAATGCCGCCTCATTAGCTAATCAAACCAGAGTCTCAGACGTGTGAGGAGAGACGCCTCATTAAGCAGAAGAGGAGACGGTGAGATGAGGGAAGGGCCATCTCGGGGATTATCTTAAACTGTGCAGTTATGTGTTTCGCTCCATGCCACAAACTCAAGCTTAATGAGTGATCAGGATTCTCATGAACAAAATCACCCGCGGTCACATTTCTGATTTAAAAAGAGATTTTCAGAAGCGTGAATGTCTAATTCGCTGGCTTGCATTCATTTTTCCCCCAAACACTTACATACAGAACATTGTTGACCTCCTTTTAAATTGATTTACTATAAGCGGGATTCAAAATCATAGGCGATCACAGAAACTCCATGTTATTTTTTGTACATTTAAATGAAAAAGCAGGGACATGTTGATGGAGCACGTCAGGGGGTCGGCTTTGTTATGGGTTTGCTTTTAAAAGGGCTGCTGCACATTAATGACCAATGTTTTATCCACTTGTGTGCTAAAGCATAAAAGTAAGGTCACATAGTGCTCAAGTGTTTGTATCCGGGTTTTAAATATTACACGAGTCATAAGAGTACATTAGGAGAATGGTTGTTTTTTTTGGAGTGCAGCTTACAGTATTGATTATTTCATCACTTAGACTGGAAGAGCAGAGTTACGGCTCATTGTGAGAAAAGTAAATGTAAATGTGCAGCGTGTTTGTGCTGTGTCTGGTAGTGTCTATAACGATGGGGAGATCTAGAAGAAAAGTCTCCAGCTATTTTCAATCAAACATTAACTCTGTCTTTGCTTTTACCACCCAGCTTTAACCGCACTAAATACCTTTTGTTTGCCTTTTCCTGTTCCGTCCTTCCCTCCATCCTCCTCATACATCCTCCCTCCTTCTGACCTCCTCTCAGCTTAGTTTATTCAAAGAAGGCCAATTCATCTTTAGATGCTTGACAAACAGGAAGTGTTAAAACCTTCATTTGAGTAAATATTTTGCAAGCCAAGTCAAATTGTTTACAGGGTTCGTTTCTTTATAATAAACTATAAAAAATGAACTTGTTTCTTTACGGGGCTTGTATAAAAGGCAATACAGTTTACAGATAATTACACTCCCTCCTCTGCCTTGTGGATGTCGGTTTACGGTGTTCTTCCGGTCATATCTAGTCTATACACATATCTATGGGTTATAGTTGTTGTCTTGTTGATTCCTCACAGCTCATTTTGTTTGTACGCCCTCTGGTGTTTGGGAGAATAATGCAGCGCACAGAGTATAAACGCCCCCCGTTCATGCTCGGGGCTTGCGCACCTTCTGCGGAGGCTCGTGCTACAGTAGAAGTCCAAACTAAGTTTTACTCTCCTCCTCTATCCCGACGTCCCTCTCCGTCCTCACAAAGCATCAGCTCACAAAACATGTAGGATTCAGTGCACGAGTACACAAACACAGTCAACCACGATATGAAGTGTTATATTTCACACCTTATCAGATTTTGATGCTGCAAACAGTAATCTGCAGCTACTGTCAGCCGTTTACGGTGCCAGTAAACATAAATCATTGCCACCATTTACACCTTCACAACCATCATCGTCCCCATCAGCCATCAAAACACAACGCTATATAAAAACAGCGAATGTGGCAGAACAGGGAGGACCGAGCTGAGTGTCGGTGACAGAACAGCGCCCACTGCAGCTGGTTAGGATGCACTGACTTCTTCAGTGTCTTCCATTCAAACACTTTGTGTCTCAACTTCATTCTGCTGCCCTTTCCACTATGCACTAAGTTGGTTGTCTGATAGCATGTTCACTATGTGAATCTCTGGAGCAATGTGCACACCTGTCTCCATTCCCTCTGAGGGACAATAACTCTGTGTGGACAGGAATGAGGGGCATCTGAGGGGAGGGCTGTGGAGTCATCTTTCCCTTTCCAGTCAGACTGGAATGTCACATCCATCTGTTTGTCTGTCCGTCTACCTATCCATCCATCCATCCATCCATCCATCCATCTATCCTGCATAATGCCCGACACCAAATGGGCATGTTCATCTTCTAATTTCAAATGCTTTGCAGTTTTAGGATTTAGTGATTGAAAGGTTATACGGCATCGGTTTTATGATGGTGCAAACTGCTGAATAAAGTGACAGTGACAACGGACAGTAACACAGAGAGACCATCACAGAGGAAGGAAAGGCGTGAGAGTCGTCAGTAAACAAGAAATCATGCAAGTAAAACAGACTTATGAATTTACGGTGAACTTTGGTGTTTCTTTTCCTCTAACTGAACACATCATTATCAATAAAAAACTGTGAACTTGAGCCAAGAGACAAAAAGACAGACAAAGAGCGAGAGGGCAAGACAGACCGCCACGGGGGGGGGGGGGGGGGGGGGGGGGGGGGTTGATGTTTGCGAAGGGGAACATGAAGTGGCGGACTGAGTATTCAGTGTCGGAGTTGGGTTAGGTTTCCAGCTTCAGCGTTGTCAACACTTTCACTCCTTTTTGACTGGCTGCATTGCTCTGCGGCCCACCATGCATTGGGGCAGGATGGGGTTCGCCCTCAGAACAGGAGCCGGCGTCGCCCCCCCTGTGCCAAAACCACTCCAACTTTACAACACATGGAACCTGCGAATATGACACCGGCGCTCGGTGGAAAGCAGCATGCAGGACCAATTCTGTCACGGCCCGGGCCATCTGAAATGAATGTTCTCGCCCCACATCGCTTGATCTTGTTGATCCATCCCCTTTACTCCTGCCAGGTTTAGATTTCCGGCCTCACAAACACATTTTGTCACACATGAGCCCTCTGGATCAAAGCCTGATAAATTTACAATGCTTCACTTTTGACTGTGTTTAGCTTATGCAGTCCTACTTGCCATGTGTGCATTTGACAGAGATATCCGCTTGAGAGACAGCGAAGTGAAAGGAAATCAGAAGATCAAAGATGTGGGGTGCGGACAGCATAAGAGAAAGAACTGGCTGGGACGATATGAAGAAATATTTCTGAGAGTAATACCGTAGGAGCAAGAACATGTGTGCTTGTTGAACGTTGGTGTGGGAAGCCGAAGTGTACGAGGGAATAGGGTCTGTGGCTGCTAGTGTTTAGGTTTTAGCAGCGTTTGATGACAGCTAACTGTTCTTGAATGTGGCTTGAAGCCGCCCACACTGCTGCTACAGCCTGACTGACAGCTGACTTGATGGATGATGAGTTGAGCATGCAGCGTTTCCACTGGTAACGTTTGGCTAACCACAGGGGGGGGGGGGGGGGAATAAATACATAAATCACAAAAGAATAATGGTGGTTACTGCATGTAACATCACTTCTATGAGTAGGAAAATTACAAGGAGAGAAATGATCCGGTTGGCGAAATGGTTCATAAATCTACTTGCGCCCCAATACAAACTGTTTTCTCTATTAGCGGTGAACAAATAACAACAAATACTTCAGTTCATGGCTTAATCTTTTTTGAAGTAATTGAGACAGAACAAGGATAGAGTAGCTGTGTTTCCATTCAAGTGAATTTTAAGCAATCTTTTGAAATGTCACAAAAAAAAGGAATGGAAATTAGGTGTGATTGCATCAATACACTCGGCCACAGCGTGGTGGAGTCAGAAGTGGGCGCTGTAGGGTACACATGCCTGTAATTCTCCGGTAAACAGAGAAGAAGATGGAGGGGTTGTGAACCCAAAACAAAACAGTTTGACTATCTAACCAATCTAAGAGAAAAACAGAGAGAGGTCTTCAACAATTAGTTTCCATTGTTCTTTCATGTCAGCTAGTATTGTCCATGTTTCATGCTGTCCGGAGACAAAGACAAGCATTCAGATATAAGACAGTGAGTGGTGTCAAGCGTCTCATCTCTGCAAGAAAGTGAAGAAGCACATTTCCAAAAAAACATTCCTTCAGTGGCATCATCCCACCTCTCGACTGAACATAGTTCTGTGCTTGCTGAGCGCGAGTCCGTGTGAAGTGAAAACACTTAAGCTTTCAATGCTTGATGCCTTTTTTTATTAAGCCTGGATACGTTACGTTCGAGAGGAATGAGTTCTATTGGCTAAACGCAGTCTGTTGTTTTAGGACCCGTGCTGCTACTCGATTAGAGTAGTCGTTTTGGTCTACACCTCATTCTGCAGCCCATAAAGAGCGAAACCTCAGAGAATGTGCATGTGTAAGCTCCGCGTGGAATAACAATGACACAAGAATAGAAGCAGGAGTCTGAGGGAGAGAAAAGTGATTGAAAAACAAGAATAGAAAAACAGGATCAAACGGCCTTGAGGGAAATATCAGATGCTTTTGATTATTCCCACAGTTGGATACTTAGTATACGAAACGCCTTTCTCTTTCTGACTTTCCGCTATTAACACACACATAAGCACACACAGTTCACCGATCATGCTGACCACCCAGCCGGTGGCCCCTGGCCCCCACCTCTCACCTCGCTCAGGGGTGCTAGAGTTGAGAAAAACTACACCATTCACTTCCTCCCCTCCGTCCCTCCCCTCCTCCGCTTTTCCTCCCTCCGTACCTAGTTCCTCCCTCCTTCCCTCCCTCGCTCAGTGCTCCCATTCATGTTGTAACAACTCGTAAAAGGAAGGAGACTTTGACCCCCTCAGTAAAAAGGTTCCCAATCTCTGGCGTTCATCTGCTGTGTGTAGGAGGGATAGGCAAACGATGGCTGTGTGCCGACTTCCTGTTCAAAGTTCCATTGTTAAAAGTCCAAGCTGCTAAAAGTGGTTTTGGTGAAATAAACTACCGACACATATATAGAGTATATCATAACCATTTGCAATTTTTTTGGAAAAGGGCTCATCCTTTTCAAGCAAAGTAAATGTTTATCGTACTGTAAGGCTCAATAACAACACAATCCTTACAATGCGACAATCATTACTCTGGAATTACTGTGGGAAAGCAATACCTGATTTGTTTGTGTCTAAATGCTGTGACACAATAATTGTTTAAGTTCTTATCTTCAATTGACCCAATGACGCATTGAATCTTGGTGATCAAAATGAGTTTTACTGCCTTTCTGGTGGACTGTATGAACATGCTTGTTTTGTAAACAGCACACTGATTTTCCATGTTTTACCAATCTGCTCATGTCACAATGTTAAAAGAACTTGGTAATAAGGTCATTCTCAAGTTTTGGATCAGCAAGATAACTGAGCGTGATGATTCTGCATCACACTGTTTAGTATTGTTGATGTACACTTACTCTCAAGTGAAAAATACCTCTGCTGTGACAATCAAACTGGATGTTATTCCATTGAGGTATTTGGAGGAGGCCGTTTGTTTTCAGTTCATGTCACTGTGGTGCGGTGATGAGATGAGATTTCATTCTTCAAGCCTTCAGTGAATGAAGTTCCAAACCTCAAAGTGTCTGCCATCGGCTGTACGTGAACGCTGAAGATTTGATGAAGCACATCCGACTTTAGCCACAACCCTTTGTCAAAACTCTCCATTTTCAGGGATGTACAGTGAGACAGTCAGACATGCGGGGGGAGCAGCCGAACCCGGTTGGGAGAAATATAGAAAAAATACCTACACACAGCAGTGTTTCCCAGACATAGAATTTACTTGGGCAGGCCGCCCAGGTTTATTAATGGCCGCCAAGTATATTTGGCAACATATTTTAGCCTTTTTGTTTTTTTTATCCATCCAAGAGAATGACGTCATTCACAATCGTTTAACCAGTGGACAATCTCCCGTTGCTCTATACCTGAACCCTGCCATCGTGAGAAGGGTCTCCTGACATCACACATACCTGCTGGACATATTTCTTCAGACATTAGGTCCCATGGAGGTCCACCGGAAGGGGAGGGACTTCGCCTCTCTATATAATCTAATTCAGTGGGAAACGCTGCACACACACAATTATTTAAAGGTAATAAACAACCATTAGCACATTAACACAAAGCACTACCGGTCAATGTTGCTGATGTATGAAAACTGAGTGCCTGTACTCAAGTAGGCATTTCAAGTAGAAGTAGTTCTTATTTTCAATATCAACTCTTAACCAGTAAGTACATGTTGGATGTAAAACACTGAACACATGCACACAGAGCTATCAACAGGGATGGGGGACAAATCGATTCTTCGCATAAAGATGGCGGAGAACTCGACCACAGAGACTGACACTGTGTCCTGTAAACAAACCACGTACCGATCAGCTGTGCACTCAAAATCAGACTGGAGTGGAGACGTAACCATACTAGTTATTTTCAGTTGTTGGTTCATTTTAAACAGAAAACATGTTTTGAATTGTGATATTTACTGGAAATGAGAGACAATACGGGAACAGCAAGTTTTCAGGTGAGCTCCTCGTGTTCTCCCTCTAGCCAGCTGCCACCTTATTTTGTTTTTTTGTAGTGAAATGAGGACGTATCGTATAGATCCTCATTTCAACTTCACCACTCAGCCATTCCTCGTCCATTGCAACGCTTTTGTAAGAGAGCGACAGGAATAAATAGAAACAGGGCGTCAAAACAAAAGTTCTGAAATGGTCAAACAAACGCCGTTCATTTTAACTTTGGAAGGCGCGTGAAAAAGGCCGACAGAGAGACACACACTCATTCACAGCTAGACAGGCCAACGGACAGACAGGTCCGGCAGTCGTTCAGTCAGTAAGACCGACAGACAGACAGACAGACAGGCAGAGATAAACAAAAAACATGCATGAAGAGAGTCAGCCAGACAAGACAAGTCAGGCAGTCATTTAGTAAAGTCTGCCGGAGCCATGTGTGGGAGCAGTAGCAGGGGAACCAAACAGAGGTCAAAGGTCATGGGATTTGGGTTTCCGGCTTCTAGACCCCAGTGGAACTCAAACATGTTTCCCTCGCCTCAGAAAACCATCATCTCCGTCTGGATCTCTTCTGCTCCATGTGGTCTACTACTAACACACCTGTGTTTCTCTGTTTTGACTTAAATATCATCCAGAGCTGCTACTGCACCTGAACGATTTCTACATCGTTTGGTTTTTTTTGGAGTAAAACTGCCTAAATGCTGTGACTGAACTCAGTGAACACACGGCTCAGCCAGAGTAATGGTTTGTAATGAGGACACATGTCTTCAGCTGTGGTTCAGGTTATTGTTCCTGGTGTTGTATTCCCTGCTTGGTGATCATGTTACAGGGTAACAGTTCACAGTAACAAAACGGTAATTACACTTCTCGCTGTGTTAACTACTGCCCAACTTCACAAGCGCAACTAAATATGAAAAGCATTTTAAATGTGACATAGTGAGCAGTTTGCATTAGGGATGTTAACTTAGAGTGTTTTTCTGACCGATAGCCGACCCTCGTTAACGGCTCATTAACCGACAAGATTAGTGCTTTGCATGCAGGGGTGCTGTGGTTAGAGGGCTAAAAAAAAAAAACCTGGCCCAACACTAACCGATGAATAAACAGATAAAATCATCATCTACCGCCAACTGCACAAAACAGGCAACTGTCCCCAGTTCACCCGTACGTGAGAGTTAGCAGCCATAATGTTGCGTGCATTGTCGTGGATGCAGCCACTTACTTTCCCCAGTAAGCCTCCACCGCATCAATTAGTTTAGCTGCGAGGTTGTCAGCTACATCTGCCTGGTATACTCAGATTTTTTCGTCAGCGTGTTGCAAGCCGCAGTACCGTCTCTAAACCAGTGTCCAGTTAAAAAAAAAGAGAGATTGTGTGACGATTATGAAGTTAACAGTGACCTTAAAGCTACGAGTGTAGCATAGCAGTGTGTGTAACATTACAGTTTATTGGTCGGTTGAATAAATGCTAAAACTCCTGGGCTGACCCTTTATTAAGGTGGACCAGCTATTCTTCTTTAAGTGACAACAGTTAAACGGTTTATTATTAATATCCCTGGGTTGCAAATTACGTTTCTGTGCAAAGACACTTCATATAATGCGTTTTTCATGCATGCCATTGTTTTCATTACTCAAGTCTATATGTACACATGTGTTTCTGTGTATACTATGTATTGCACATGTGTGCATGTGTGTGTTTACGTGGGGGCAGCTCCCAGGGCAGCACTCTTTATAAACACATCAGTTGGGCTGACAGTGCACAGCGGGAGGGAGAGAGAGCCTCGAGACAGCCTGGGACAGAGGCCTCATAAAAAATCACTTCTAATTTATTTCCCTGCAAATTGGAAAGTGCACGCTCACACCTGACTAAATCATCACGCGTCAACTGGAGACGGCCCCCCACTGCACGCTGACGAAACCCGATCCCAGTTTTGCTGCGCAGGCCCAAAACCCGGGCCTGGCAGAGAAAACACAGCGTCACGCCGAATACACAGACACTCCTTAATGGCTTTTGCAGATGTGCTGCTCCCGATAGCCCCTCTAAAGCCCGATCCCCAAGCCCTCCCTCCCGCCTCCATGCTCAATCCGGTCAGCGCAAGCCAGCAGGGCTTCATCAAGTTTTTCATTTTAACCCGTTTTCTTGTGGTTCGCGTGGCCTCCACATGCCCTCTTGCTCTTTCCCACCAACTCACCCTCTTCTTTCCACCCTTTTGCTCTTCTTTCGTTGTCATTTCCACTTTGCTTCTTGATCTATTTTTCCCCTCCCTTGTCTCCTCCGTCAGTCTGCTACAAGTCATGAGATATGTTTCAAAACACCTCCTGTTCTCAGTCATTCTAGCTTTCCTTCTTTCTCTCTCTCTCTCTCTGTCCATTTTCATAATATAAGCCCCCATCTCTCTCCAATTCTCCAAGGTGGATTCACTTTTTCTATAATGTGAAACACACCGCGCATTAGACATGGCAATAAAAAACTTTGACAAACACTAAACAAACAGCAGGGGAGGCCAGTTGGACAGGAAGACGCCAACAAACGGCATGTGTCTGTGTGTCTGTGTGTCTGTGTGTGTGTGTGAGACATAAGATATGTTTGCGCATAATGCAAGAGCTACTGAGGTCACCACAGTGCACAGGTGGCTAAAGAGTAAACACTAAGATACTATGACTGCACCATGACTCTTCTCAGACCACAGGCCACGCTGGCGTTTCATCAAATATTACAGCACACACCAGGTTAGTGAGGCGCACTGATACTAACCAGACGACTGGATTTGACATCAGGACATATTGATTTCAACTTTTTACACTTGGCTATAGTTGAAAAAGTTAGCATACCAAAATAGAGAAGATGTGGTAAAAGGTTGAAAAATATAAATAATAGCTAGGGACCATCTTGCAATAGGATCACCGGCCACAATACCAAATTCGGCCAGGGGCATAAAAAGGCGGGTCCAATGGCTCCTATTCCTACTTCCTGAACTACTTCCTGTTAAGCAGAGTCAACAATGCTCACGTACTGTGTTTTACAGCACCCAGCATAGCAGCATGGCTCGTGCACCTTGCAATTCAGACAACGCTGAAGTACATACGGACATATTAGAGGAGATTTATGGACAAATGAGTCCAGATTCCAACAGAAGAAATCTCACATTTTTATGAAATTGAGGTAAACTCAATAAACTGCAATAGGGTGTACAAGTGGTAACCTTACCTCTCAACAATCAATTTGCTCCTACAAATTATCAAAACTGTTTAAACTAAACCACAAATAACCAACCTGAAGCACCGGACTTGTTACGGTATGATAAATATGTCACTGTATATCTATATGCAGAAAATGTGCACACAAATACACAAACTAAGAACTAGTGCAGGCCGGTACAGATGAAGCTAGAATAATCCCTTTCACTCAAACCAATGAAAGGGATTGACAAACTTACAGTTATGTTTCTGTCCTGGAGAGATGGCTTCTTGTTTGGGTGAGTAGCACGTGACAGTAGAGGCTGATCTCTTCCTACCAAGACACCAATGGCAGCATCTCAACAGTCCCAACAGGGGTCTTCCTCAGTGGACCCACACAGCTTCTCCTTCACCTTGAGGAGTATGTGAACTTGAATCCATCCTGTCAAGTCCGAGCTCACGCTCATTCTTGGTTCAAGTTATCTAGTAGCCACACAAGCTAACTTCTAGAAAATACTGTTAGCCGATGCTACCAATACACTTTTATGAGCGGCTCATAGCATTCCGCTAGCTTAGCGGCTAACAGCTATACATTTAGCTAACTTGCCAATTAATTTAATGACATTAAGGAGATAACGGCGAGTGTAACCGTCTTAACCCACTACTACTTTTTTTCCATTGTTTGTGGACTTTTCTATCTTGCTCTCGCACTCCATCCCTCCGTGCTCCACGTGTGTGTACCCGCCCTCTCAGTTTCACTTCCTGACTTACAGCCAATCACAACAGCTATCGCTTATTGGCCAATGAATGACCAATAAAAACGAAAAGAGTTCAAACTAAAGGCACAATCTATGTTTTTATTTTAATTATCTCTAAACATTGGCATTTTATATTACTTTGAACTGAATTGTTATTTGCTGAATTATTAATCAGGTATATTTTATCCATATAGCATAATATCACAAATCACACATTTGCCACAAGAGTCCTTAGAACCTGTACAGCATACAAAATCTCCCAATTCAGTCCCCTTCCTAACTAATTACACCTTAATTTATTCTATACTAAATTACTTTTAGTGCCTTGCATCTTACTTTACTTTATTTAGAAGTAAATTACTTGTATCCCTTATTTCTGCACACAGTACTATATGAGGTGTATATAACCAAAATAGCAGCAATGAAATGTGACGTATGTAAATTATTAGTGCTTGATTAATTATCACCATGTAATGCATCTGTCCACATAAAGGCAGTTGTTGGAAACATTAAATCCCACTTTACTTTGCTGAAAATTCAGAAATAGAGTATAAACTATTTAATAGAAAAATGTTCACCAAGCTCAATCAAATCTAACGCATAACATTAACCAAAAAAAAAAGCAGAAACTGACATGTAGCTGTTTTCTCCTGCAGAAAACACACAGCCGTTGTTTTTGCTGAATCATCAGAGTCTCCATAGCTCAACACGGCTGACCGATCAGTCATGCGTGTGTATTCCAAACACTGTTGCTGACCTTCACCTTCCCACCACAAATACTCTTTCATTATCTAATGAAGACTGTGTCTGAGGAGTCACAAACCAAACACAACAACAACAAAAAATCACAGCACGCCATGTAAAAACAAAAATGTGGTCAGAGCAAAACAGATGAACCCTGTCATGACCACTCCCACAAATGTTCAAAAGTAAATATGAGGCCGGTAAATGGTGCAAGAACTTGCTGGTATGCTCCCACATTCACACACTGGACCAACACAAAAATCTCCCCACAACATAAAAATGAGGAAATTCAAACAGAGGCAGACAAACACAGCATTTGTTTTTGGAAAGGGTTTCTCGAACACTGTGACGCCTGCTTGTTGGTCTTTGCTGATGTGTCTGGCTTACGTTTGTGGTGCCTCTGTCTGTGTTTTATTGCAGGTACGGGACAGGGTGGTCAGATGTTGAGGTCATTGAGAAACTGTTTACAAACTCACCCCAAGCCCTGGAGTTCAGGAGCAGAGGGCAGCGAGGGGCTGGGAGGACAGGACAGAGGCACACTTTTGTTTTTACATCGTCGTCCTGCTGTCCTCTTGTTTTATTATCAATGTTCCTCTGCTTTCCATAGCTCGATTTGTCATGAAGGTATTACAACAGTGTACGCCATGCACGGTATATGGTAATAAATAGAATGTTATTATGTGTGTTTCTGGTGAATGTATTGGGTAAATTATTATGCCAGGTGTTGGCCTCGTTTTCCTTTGGTCCAAAGACAATAACAGAGATATACGCATGTGCACAAAACGTCACAGGCCCAAAATCCAGAACCATGGCCAAGGCTTATTGGCTTATATAACTACAAGACTGGGGGGTAAAATTGAAGGTACAAATGGTTAAGAGGGCTCAAAATACTGAAGAATAAAATAGAATAAAAATTCCCGCTGTAGGTGTTGACAGTGAACAGTAAGGGGTGTAGTTTCACTTTATCTCGGGGCGGTGCGCTTGTTGAGAGGTCGAAGGGCGCGGGGGTAAATACGGGAAGTGCAACATAACGTGATATTTTGCGCAAACGTGATACATTAGCGGTCAGAGCTTTCTGCAAGCCAGCGCCGATTTCATCCAGTCCACGATCTTTAACTAAACTTTACTAAGTAGCTGTGTTGACTAAACCTAAACTGGTTTCTGACAAAAAGGGCTCTGAAGGCAAACTTCGCCCATGTGACTATTTTGTTTTGAAATGCAGGAAGTGCAACATAACGTGCTGTTTCGTTGGGTGTTGCCGACGGTGAGAAAGCATATGAGTAATCATATGTTATTTAAAAATGATCTAGCTCAATGCAGCAATATGTTGTTTGTGTAATTGCTGAGTTTGGGATTGGGAGCTTGTTATCCCTGAGTAGGAAACAGATGCTGATTTCTGACATGCTGCTTTTAGTAGTTCTGGTTTTATTTTTATTTTATTGAAACAATACTGTCTTTTTGTAAGCTGGAAACCATTTGCATCTGTTGTAGCCATGCTTCATTTTACATTTATTCCATGGATAAGAAACATAAACCTGTCACCGATGGTCACATGCAAGTGAAATATTCACCGTCAGCCATTTAAGTGGTGATTTGGCAGAACAATTCTTCAGAGAATTATTTGGCTCTTTAGCGTGCAGGATGTTCTAAAGTTGACTGTCAGTAGGATTGACAACAGCAGCCTTAGGCCGCAGACTGTTGGACATCCTTTTTAACATGAATAATTTGCACTAAAAACCCTCATCTCTTATACTCTCTCACATGCTCCTCTCTTGCTGTCAGGGATGAGTAACGCTATCGCTGCTGTCTTTGTGACCAGATGTTCAACTCTGTATAACCCATGGCTGGATGATCCAGGCAGATCACAGCCTCCTCTCTCCATTGGCACTGTCACATCCTTGTTCAGGTAAAGTCAAATCACTTTTAAATCACTTCTGTGTAAACTTCCAAATGTAGCGTCCGTCCCATTGTTACAGGATATCCAGTTTGTGATATAAATCATTCACACCTATGGTGCACCCACAAAGGTTTTTTTTAATTATTCTGCCTGATTACCACTGTTAAGTCTAAATGTCTGCTGCAAACAAGCCCTTTTTACTGTGATGTGACAATAGAAATAAGAAACAGTAATCGAAATTGTGGTTGTGTGTTACGGCTGCATTTAGTCATAATCATGGTATGCTAATAAATAATAAGATAATAGTCTTAATAAACTACAGCAGACCACTGTGCATACATTTGGCACTATCAAGGCTTTTAACACACAGTACGGGTTTGACTGGTTGGCCTATCCAGTGCAACTGTATTAATAAATCACTCATTTAAAGACTGAGATCTGAGAGCTTGCAAGTGCACTTTTATGTGCAAAAAAATGTTCTACTTGTTATAGCAGGAAAAGTACAGGTGTAACTAATGACATTGGCTTTGTTTCATTGTGGTGGACCAGTAATCCATTATTGTGTGCCAGCATGCACAATACTATGGCTCTGACTGTATATCCCTTAGTTTCTAAAATGTAGGTTTCACTGGTGTCGCATGTTTACCAAAAAGTAATAGACCTGGCAAAAGTATTTTCCCGGTGACCAGTAACTGTATTAACGTAACATGCCCGATATCATGCAGTTCGCCTTTTACTGCAGAGGTCATACAAATCAAATGAAATCTTTATTGACGTATTTTACATGTGGACACCCCCAAAACCCCTCCCCCTCCCCCCTTTTCCCCCCAACTGGTTTTGATGTAGCTCCCCAGAGTTGTGACCCAGCAACATACAGACCAATTCCCTGTCCTCTCATATCCTGGTGTGAGCACAGAGGCCACCGGCCCGGCCGGGGCAGGTGAAGGCCTGAACTCCATTACATAACGACAGAGGAAGTCATCCGTCAGTGGAGTCGAGTGGGGTGGCACTCGACTGTGTCCCTTTTTTTTTTTCTCGGTGGGAGCTGCAGCTTCCAGTGTGCGAGGGTGACAGCGCAGTGAGCCTGGAGTGTTTGCGTAAGCCTAAATCAGTTTGAGAGGAAACAATCCAGCGGGCTCAAAGGTGTGTGTGTGTGTGTGTGTGTGTGTGTGTGTGTGTGTGTGTGAGGGGGGGGGGGGGGGGGGGGTCCCCCCTAATGATTTATTGTGACAAATGATCAGCCATGAACAAACAACAAGCAAGCCACCCGTCTGTCCACATAAACAAACAAACAAACAGAGGAGACAGACAAACAGGCCGTCACGCAGAGCCAAGTTTACGATGATTAATCACAGTTTGGCAGAGATCAATGCAGGCTTATTTAGTTGTGATCAACAATCAAGGGTGTATTGTTGTGTGTATCTGCGCATATCGGTGCTGGCACGCATGTCTGCATGTCCACCTGTATCTGTGTGGACACATGTTTGTGGTATGCCTTTTTTCTGCGTGTTGCCAGTCTGCCCGTTATATGTGTGTGTGTGTGTGTGTGTTTCTGAGTGAAGAAGTGTGTGTGTGTGGGATGTAACCCAAAACCAGAGCGGCACAACACAGCAGCCTGTTCAAAGGCGCGTTTGTATTATTTCAGCTTGTCCAGCTGCTCAGGACAGACAAACAAGACTTAGAGCTCTGAGCTGCAAAACACAGACCTCCCACCCCATCGCAGAAACCCCCGTGGCCCGGGCCCGGCACCGCGGCTCAGAAATGGACAAACAAACGCCCACAAATAGACAAACTGCCGGGCGTGACTGGAAGTTTTGTCCTGAAACGATGAGGGATGAATGCAAATTCAAAATCATTATCAAAAGAAGTGTGTTTCCCTGTTTTGGTTCTTCCACTAACTGCCAACAATTGTCCACTTGAGACATTTCTGCAGAATCTCTTCCAAATCCTGCACAATCGGCCTCCCTAACTAATATTTGTTATAGTTGAATGAATAGGGGGGGTTTCTAAATTGACAATGTTCATTTATTTAAAATAGATAAGGTATACTTGTGTCAACATTTGTACAGTGAGTGCCAGTAGCCCCCTCGCTGCCCCATTTTCTCCCCATGAACAGTATGGAAAGTGCCTATACATTTCTGCACCACACCGTAATGAGTAATGCTAGCTTCTGTCCAAATATAGAGGCTCCATTCCACATTTGCTTATAAAACTCACACACTACACTGAGCAATGATCCTAAAAACAAAATATTGCTTTATATGCACAGCGATACTTAGAAAGCTGATGAAAATGAATGCCTGTGTTTCCAGCGCAGACTTCTTGCCGGCAATATTTCTTCTCGGTGTGTGCTCAGCGTGCACTCTGTTGCCCTGTGAACCGCTCTCTCCTCTGGAGATCTCCCCAAATGGATCTGATGGTGGTGATTAAGATCAGAGTAAGCTAACACTCTCGCTCCCTCACACCTCCGCCGCCCCTCTATATTCCCTCCTTTTCACCTCAACTTGTGCCGTTCATCCTCTCCTCCATCCTTGTCACTCGTCCTCTATATCTTCCTCACTCCTCCATTCCTCATCTATCCTCCTCCTCCTCCTCCTCCTCTCTCCCTGTGCTCCTGCTCCCTTTCCCTCTCTGAATCAGGGTCCCTGTGTGCCTGTATGTAACATCAGTAAAGCTGTCAGGCAGCCAGGCCAAGGTAAACAGCCCAGCGCTGGGTTCAGGGGTGATGGGGGCCGAGATGTTTTTCCTCAGGAACCCAGGGACCCCTGGAGGCTTCTGGCTGGGGCCAGGGAGGGGCCGAGGGGGGAAGACGATCCCCTCAGTTGCCCCCCACAAGAACACACACCGGCCGATTTCTCTTCTTTTATTTTTTCTTTTGCTGTCTATCTCCATCTTCTCCCTTTTTGTCACCGACCTCCTCATCACACTCGCTCTCTTTCCGCATCTGTGTACACAAAGCTCTTCAACAGCATTTCTTGACACATGTACAATCATTCATTAGCGCTCTCACACACTCCCACACACACGCACTACTTGCCTAAATCCTTCCTGTGTTGGCATTAAAGAAATATACGCATATAAATATGTCACATAATGTATAATATGCAGTATGTGGGAGATGTTGAAAGCATAAATATCATTTTATTTTCAAATGCATACCTCTCATCGTGATATGACATTTTAAAATGTGATTTTGGCCCTTCTGGAGGAATTCAACAAATTAATTATGTCACTGGGAGAGGACGAGAAGGAGAAAGAGAAGGAGGAGGGATGTCTAGAGAGGAGAACAAGAAGATTAGAAGGGAGAGAAAGCCATATAGAGAAGAGAGGGGGAGTTAAAGGGTGAATAAAGAAAGGAAAGGTAGAAGGAGATAGGGGAGAAGTGATATCCCTCACCCAGGCGTGACCCCTCTCAGCCCCAGCGAGCTGCTCCCTCTGAGGGAGGCAGACGGCCCGGAGAGGGAGAGCAAGACGGGGTCCATCCAGAGGTTGCAAATCAGAGGCAGCACTAAAAACACAGCAACTGGGAGCAAGAGAGACAGAAAGAGGGGAGAGAAAACAGACAGAGAATGCTGGGAGTTGATGGAGAGTGGGAGAAGAGACTAAAAATTAGGTTTAAAGAAAAAAAAAAAGAGTGCAGAAGGATTTAATGGAGAAAACAAGGTCAGAGAAGAGACGGAGGAGGCAGAGGGAAAGATTGTTGAATGGAGACGGGGTGTCGGTCAAGCCAAGTAAAGCATGTGGAATTGAATTAGGGGAGGAAGAGCCACCGAGCAAACCAACAGGAGAGGAAAGCAGGGGTGCAAGGAGGAAGAGGAGGACCATTACCCTTCGTACATCAGCCGTTACATCCCTTGGCGGCCATCAGAGAGGGAAAACAGAGAGGAAACATCACAGAGTGGGTGGAAGGATTAGGATAATTGGAGAGGACTAAGAAAGTGAGAGCATGATTCAGAGGAAAGAGACGTTAAGACCGGGTTTTATTTGCAAGTACTGTTTGTTTTAACCTTCTTGGAGTAGCAGGTGGCCTGATTTGGGAGCGGGTGATTCCCCAACCCCCCCCCCCCCCCCCCCCCCCCCAGGTGAACACTGTCGGCTCTCTCGGCACGTCCGCCATAGTTTGCGCTGCTCGCGCTGTTCGCAGCTGTGTTCCGCCGGCTCGCTGTCGCCATGTTGAGAGCCTCTGAGAGGCAATCAAAATGCTCCCAACTTCAGCTCTTGCTCCTTTTTTAAAATGTATGAATGATTAACTTTTTTAAAAACCATTTGGCCCACGTCTGGTTATAATCCTGATTGGTAATTTCTTTTAGTCAGACAGATGGGAAGAAACAACTCCTCGGCTGCACATGTTAAATGGGAGCATTACTCTGAAGGACACTTTGCCTGGAACTTCCTGATAACATGGAAGAAAAAGACGAGGGAGTTCGAGAGAGCCTCCATCAAAGAGCGCAGTAATTGTATCATTTTATCAACATCCAGCTGACACTAATATATTTACAAAGTGCTTGAAAGCTTGGAAAGACTGGTTGACATGCAGACATGAATTTCTGATATTTTCCTGAGCACCAACAACATGACATGTCTTCATTTGCATTTGATGCTCCGCAAAGCCTCGCTAAACCCTCTCACATCCAATTTTATTTTGCCACGCGTCTCATGCAACTTGAGTTCTGTTCCTCCTCGTCTTCCGCTTCTCATCTCCTCCTCTTCCCGTTCCTGTTTCCCAGCAGCCATTAGTCATCCTGTTGCTGCTCCTCATCAATCCCCCACTGCCACAATGGTCTGTGACAGCAGCACCGACAGGCCCGGGACAGGCCTGCCACCCAGACGGCCTGTCCCAGCCAGCCAGCCCACAATGTGGGAGAGGACAAACAGACATGAACATGCACTGCATGACCACCCCCCCCCCCCCCAAACCTTGTTGGCGCCTGGCTGTGTAGCCCAACCAAGAACAGCCACTGCCTGCTTACCTGCCTGCAGGCCTGGATCACATCTTCACCATCATACTGTACAAACACTACCGCGTGGCTCTAGCTATGGTGTTGTTGGTCTCTCCGTCGGATCCAGACTGAAATACCTCAACAGCAAGTGGATGGATTGCTATGAAACTCTGCGCCGATATTCATGGTCCCCAGAGGATGAAGCGTACTGACTTTGGAAATCCCCGCACTCTTCCTCTAGCGCCACCATGAGGATGACATACCTGGAGTTTTGAATTGAAGTTCTCCATGAAGTTTGATGAAGACATTTACATCATCCTCGGGATCAATTGTAGTAACTTTGATCGTTTGACTTTTGCTATAACACCACCAAACGTTAAATTTCTCCGTCTTTTTGTTTTATTATCAAAAGCTTGCAAAACGAATGACTCTTCAGACTCAGCCATACTTTCTGTTTATTGATAAACAGCAAATTGTAACAGTATGATGCTAAATAGAGCAAAATTAAATCGTAAACCGTCTGCATGCATGATTGTTGTGAGCATGTTTGCATGCTAACATTGGCATTTAGCTCAAACAAACTGCTGTGTCGGCTACTGCCTCACGTCATTGTGGCCGTTTAGTGGTCCCATGGTTCCTTTTTGGATGTTGCTTCATAATATTTCATTGTTTCAACAAGCTAGGGATGGCAAGTGCTTATTATGGCCTTTTTCTCTTGTGATGTTGAATTATGTCTATCTCCAGTAGCTTTGTTTCACAGTTCATACCAAGAGGTTTTCTACTGTTGGTTAACCTTTAGTTTCTAACAATTGTGCCAAACCACAAACCAACCATAAAGTTGTCTTTCTAAACTTTGCTTTAACCTTTAATCTGAGTTTTTTTTTTTTTCCTTCTTCTACTGAAGTTCAATTTTTGCTTTTGAAAACAGTGGCATTGCAAAGTAGTGGTGTTTTGTACAAAAGAGTTTTTGTTGGCGGAATGTAGTGTTCCTGTTCTTTGTGTCCACTATAACATGTAATCATTTTTGGTCCTTTATAATTTAGTGGATTACTGAGTTGGCAGATTAGATTCAATGTATGGAAACTCAGCAGAACAAAACTCATATTGACTTCAGCGACCAAACATGATTGCTGTTGGTAGTTTAAAATGATTTATAGCCAAATTTCTTTTCCATTTTGTTGCTGCACGGTAGAATGATCAAACGCACACCAAGGCATAAACAAGAGAGCGCGGATTTGCTTTTTACAGCTGCAGTTGGCCACCGAACAGGAAACGTTGTGTGCTCATCGTCCACACACTGGTCACTCGCTTCCACTAGAGTGAAAGAGGAGACATGGAGCGAGCGGTCGATCCTGTTACTCACTGTGCGAACACACCATTAGAGAGAGTGCGGAGCGGCAACACCATTCAAAGCGACCGTCAAATGGGATCGAAATGTGTGAAAATCTGCGACAAATACAATATTCACAGGATGTCTTGGTGGCGCTCCCGGAAATATAGCATATTTGTATAACTCTGCTTTTCTCCCTCTCTCTTTCTCTCTCTCTCTCACACACACTCACACACACACTTTACCCCCACTCTTGATCTGCTCAGATCTGCAACATCTAACTGCCACTTAACCTCACTTTCTCTACTTACCCATCTGCTCACCCCTTCAGCTTCCAATCCATCACCCAGCCGCGCCTCTAGCCCTTTGAAATGAGTCTACTAGTCGTGAACAACATTAACCCCCCCCCCCCCCGCATCCAAATACACACACACACACACACCCACACGCATACATGTGATCAGTTGCCCCTTTACCTCTACTCAGAGTGCAATCTCAGGCTATTTCAGCCCTGCATCAGCCTCTCACCGTGGAGCCAGTTTTTGCTCTGCTCTGCTTTTCCTTTCTTTATGCGTGACGTTTCTCTTCCATAAGGAGCCTCATGAGTGGCCTCATCATCTTTGGCCTTTTCATTCACCTCTCGCCTTTGAACCCGGGGCGTTCCGTGCAATCACATACAGACACACGCACACACAGATGTACTCACAGATGTAAAAAAAAAAAAAATCGAAATACACTCCATTTGTGATACATCTGCGCTAATTGGATTCCAGCCTAAGAACACACAGAGTCTTACAATGAACGGTGCAGCTGTCTTGCATTATTATGTATGAACAGACTTGGAATAATAGCACGAAAAAGAGAAAATAAATGTATATAAAAGCTCCCCGTGCTTCGGAGACCCGGTTTGATATCAGGAATTGCTACATGTGAGACTGAGTCAACACATGTGTGTGCAGCT